>NC_135550.1:24084175-24451675 GCF_964340395.1 Glandiceps talaboti
TGGTGGACTTCACCCTGAAGGAAGTAGAGGAAGAAAAGGATGTAGGAGTAATTGTGCACAGTAGCTTAAAACCTAGTAGACAATGTTCGGAAGCAGTCAAAAAAGCAAACAAAGTATTTGGAATGATTAAAAGAACTTTTAAATTACGATCAAAGGATATAATACTCAAACTATACAAACAATTCATTCGACCACATCTAGAATATGCCTCACAAGCATGGTCACCATGGCTACAGAAAGACATTGCAACACTTGAGAAAGTACAAAGGCGAGTCACCAAGGTCATCACTGAATATCAAGGCAAACCATACAAGGACAGACTAGCAACATTACAGTTAACTACACTCAAAACACGTCGTATACGAGGGGACATGCTGCAAGTATTTAAAATAATCAACAACATTGACAAATGTTTGGTTCCACTAGAGAAATCTACATACACTTCTACGAGGGGACATGCTGCAAAACTCCGGAAACAACATGCACGATTGGATCCGCGAAAGAATTGTTTTCCTGTTCGTATTGTTACTGAGTGGAACTCATTACCGGACTATGTTGTACTTTCCAAAAACATCAACGAATTCAAGAATAACATTGATCAACACTTTTGCACCAGATTCTGATGGGATGCCATTATCTCTGGATATTTAATCCCTAACTGAACTAAACTAAACTAAACTAAACTAAACATACAGACAGACAGACAGACAGACAGACAGACAGACAGACAGACACAGACAGACAGACAGACAGACAGACAGACAGACAGACACGTACACGTATATACTTACACAAACTCATTCACATCTATAAAGCAGATGAAGCATGGTATTGTTAATATTTTCAGTGTTTACTGGAATTCTAAGCTACCAATAATAATACATCCCCTCATTTTGTCAATATCATTAATTATGCAAATGTGTCTTGTAATGTGCATGTTTTAACCATCATATCTATGAGACGAACCAGTCGTCGTATTATCAATATGTCAATCACATTTCATGAAATTGTGAGCAAGAAAAGATTACTCTATTCTCGTATTTGTAAATCACATTACTTATGTAAATCAGTAAGTCATAAAGAATTCCTTCATGTCATACGTAAATATCATGGACATGTGTGTCATAACATCATCAATATATTCTTCACATTTAATGAAATTCAAAGCTAATGTAGACGATATATCACCTAGTAATTTGTAAATGTCAATAGATATGCAAATGTTGATATAATATATGCAAGCAACGTCAAATACAAATACAAATACACAACACTTGAGTCATTTGTATCACCAATATATTCAACATATTCTAAGCCACCAATGGCGTTCTATCACCCTAAGTAGTAAATATAATCAATATAAACACGTATGCGAATTATCTAGATATGCAATACATACCGATCACATCTGTAGGACATACATGTCATAATAAAATCATTATAGCATCCAAGTTATATAACAGTCTGAGCTACTACTCGTGATGGATGTACCTCAATTAGTAGACACCATTAATATCACAAAAGGTTCATCAACAAGGTTATGTGTACCACAAGTTGTATAGAATTTGAAGAATACATTCTCAAGTCATTACCTAAATTTCAAAAACAAATTCATCAATTATTCAAATTAGTTATTACTAGCATAGTGGTTCTATGTGCATTGACAGTATTAGATAAATAAATGATATATTTATTGCTCTTAAAGGCCAACGGCCCAAATAACACATTTACAAAAAAAGCAAAAGACCATGCGTTCACCATAAGGGGTATTACGTTTTGTTTGAATTGATGATCTAGAGTTTGAGTGACAGACAGACAGACAGACAGACAGACAGACAGACAGACAGACAGACAGACAGACAGACAGACAGACAACAAAACGTCATTCGGGATGTAAATGGTTACAACACAAATACGTCCGAAATATTTCTTCCATTAGATTATTTGTTCTTTCTTTAGTACTAAGATGAACTTTGTCATTACTTTCGAAAGCATTCCTTGCTACCACTCAGAATGGATTAATTCATTTTATTCCATTTGTTCTACTACCCACCACTCCTGTTGGAACCGCTTCCAGTGATTTTCGAAATGACGTAAGATGATTGCATAAACATACTGTGGCATCAGAATCAGATTCGGGAGAAACCTGTAATAAATATGATAAATGTATCATTCTATATTCCATGACATTATTTTTTTTTTTGATGTATGACAGATTTTCGATTAATATTTAAACGCAGATGGAATTAGCTCCATTTAATTGGACTCTTTAATCATACTGCTGTGTACAACAAAGGGCTAAATGTCGTCAAGGGCCCTAAGCTAAAGCAATGATTGTTCGGTTTAAATTGAAAGTCAAATACTTCCTGTCAGGAATGAAAGACTAAAACAATGAAGGAATTTACTTGTCAGCAACCAACACTGCACAAGTAGTGATGTAGTAGGTAAAGCCTTCCCAAGTTCGGCCGAGGTAAAATTAAAACTTGGATCGCCATAGCTACTTGGCAGATTTGAATTCTGAACCACATTTCAGGTACAGAAGTAAGGTGTATTAAAAGCAAATTATTACTGTTGCGTGTTACTTGAATTGTCAATTCTTACCCGGCAACCGTCACGTCTCCATTCTCCGTCCTCCTCTCTCCAATATTTACACACATGTTGTTTCATTATCACTGTAAAATTCGTCTGGATATCTGTGAGTGAAAATACGGAAAAGACTGTCTTTACATGTATATGTTACAGGGTACCAAGATTAGTGAACGAACGCATATATATACCTATACCTATGTGTCATGTTATTTAGAATTGGAAAACAGTATCTGTTTATGTTTCTTGTCAAGTGCGGGTGAAGTCCGAAGATTAAATCGTTAGGACATGTTGAAATATGTTTAAAGCTGTTACAGGGTGTAACACTGATTGCTGTGCCAAACAATATAAGTACGGTATCTGAATGAAAGAATGTTTTATAATTTCATAAAAATATTCTTATGAACGGTTACTATTATTTCAGAACAACATTCACTAAGTCATATCCATCTTTATTAATCGAAGCATTCCGTCTACATAAATTTGTAATCATGACGATCACTAACGACATTGTAGTCTGAATCCATTCATTAAAGATGTCTAATATCACACAAAGGACCAATCCAATGTTCCAGATGTTCGCTTTATTTGCAAGTGCATGTTATGTTAACTTTAAAAAACTACTGTAAATATAATGTATGAACTGAAATGAAAATAAACATGTGATATAGGTATTTGATACTTAGTGAATTGACACAATATAATATTACAACTTTGCAAAATGAAAAAAAAGAACACTTACTGAGTGGTAACTCAAAGGCAAATGTGTAATTTCCACCATGAACCAGTACAGACTCTGGGATGAACATTTTGAAAGTTGAGCCTTTCAAATACAGGATTCTTGAAAATATCCAGTCACTCGAATTCTCCCCATTACGATCAAAGTAAATACGAATTGTCGTGTTTCCAACTATTTTAGATGGACACTTGAGATATAGTGTAAGTGCTACAAATGGCTGTTGAATCTACAGAAAAAAACAAGGTCAAATATCCTGGATTTACTCTTAAACATATTATGTTAATGCTGGTGAATATCAGCATTGAAAACCGACTTTCTCTTTCTCTCCGTTTTCTTCGTCTTTGTCTGCCTTTTCTTCAAATTCAACTCCATGACATGCCTGTCCTGCCACAGCGTCTAATGGTAAATTATTCCAGACCACAATAGCCCAGCTGGACAAAATAAGTCTTTTTACATTATTTTGGAATGATGAACTTTTGGTACATTTTACCGTGCACATCTTCATTGAAAATTGACATACTAAAGTTTTGTCGATAGCTTCTGTTAGTACTAGATTTAAATCACATCGCCAAATTTCATCTTCCTTAAGTTTGTCAAGAGTTTGAGATTTTGCATCTCATTATTAACTACATTAGGTTTGTAATTCAATTTATTTAAAGATTTTAACAAGTTGAACGTACGTTCATGGAATATTAAAGTGTTCGAAAGTTCAGGAGACTTACACAGAAATGCAACAAAATATTCAAGATAGGGAAGAAATTCAAATACTTCTAGTATCATTATTATAAAATTTACCTCTGCACTCCATGTATATTCCACTATTTCATTGGCAATGATTTTTGTCACCTCTGTACCATTGTATTGTCTCGGTGAATATGTCCCGAGTCGAATCCTAATGTCTTCCTTTGTATCACTTACTGAAAGTTAGTAGAAATTAACAGAATATAACAAACTGCATCTAGTGTCATTCTGCAGTTCATATTCACATTCAGTTACTCACTTTAATACAGCGCCTGGCGATGGTACAAACAATTGCTCTGTAGATGTAAATAAATTTCAGCTCCACTTACTATTTAGCAAAGAAACCATAGTTATTTACAATATCATTGATGACTGCAGCATACACTTTTGTGAATTTCTGAGTGTACACTGCACATCATTACATTAAACGGTAACTTTCACTGGTTGAATTATTAATGGTATGTCACAAACTTGGCCATTAAATGTGTATTTATAGTCATCAGGGACACCAGTTATCACGTGATGGTTAATAGTTTTAATATCCAAACAAAATTTACGACATCATCAACAATCGACAATAATATTGAAGCAAATTAACGTTTATTGTCCTTTATATGTATGTAGAGTTGAAATTTGTCAACATCTACAGCGCAAACACTGCACTATTATTGCCAGCACTGTATGTAGAGTTGAATTATGTTTACATCTACAGAGTAAACATTGTACTCTTACTGTCAGCACTGTATGTAGAGTTGAATTGTGTCTACATCTACAGAGCAAGCACTAGACTTTTATTGCCAGCACTGTATGTAGAGTTGAATTATGTCTACATCTACTGAGTAAATGCTACACTCTTATTGTCAGCACTGTGTGTAGAGTTGAATTGTGTCTACATCTACTGAGTAAATGCTACACTCTTATTATCAGCACTGTATGTAGAGTTGAATTGTGTTTACATCTACAGAGCAAGCACTAGACTTTTATTGCCAGCACTGTATGTAGAGTTGAATTATGTCTACATTTACAGAGCAGAGTAAATGCTACACTCTTATTGTCAGCACTGTATGTAGAGTTGAATTATGTCTACATCTACAGAGCAAACACTAGACTTTTACTGCCAGCACTGTATGTAGAGTTGAAATTTGTCAACATCTACAGCGCAAACACTACACTCTTATTGCCAGCACTGTATGTAGAGTTGAATTATGTCTACATCTACAGAGTAAATGCTACGCTCTTATTGCCAGCACTGTATGTAGAGTTGAATTGTGTCTACATCTACAGAGCAAGCACTAGACTTTTATTGCCAGCACTGTATGTAGAGTTGAATTATGTCTACATTTACAGAGTAAACATTGTACTCTTACTGTCAGCACTGTATGTAGAGTTGAAGTGCGTCAACATTTACAGGGCAAACACTGCACTCACATTTTCAGCACTGTGTGTAGAGCTGAATTTTGTCTACATTAAGAGCAAACACTACATTCTTATTGCCAGGACTGTATTCAGAACTGAGATTTGTGAACATCGACACACTAAACACGTTACATTATTTCGCCATGGTATGTACAGTTGCCCTGACAATGAAAATAAAATTGAAGAATCGAATAAAAAACATTGTCATTTAGTAAATGAAGAACATTTTATGGAAACTTTAAAGCGCCAATTTGATCATGTCTTTGCCAGGTCTGGTGAATCAAACCTTGGGTGTAAGGTCAACGTACCGGCGTAATTGTGTACATTCCTTATTTCTGCAATTGAAATGAAGTACTAGTAAATGAAGTATAACCTTAAAGACATATACTTTATCAGAACACACAAGCTGTACAACTGTTTAATATTCATAGACTGTGATGACGTACCTCGAATTTCCTTTCCATTCTTTCTAGTAAATGATAGACCGATGACGTCAAATATGGCACCACTATCCTGACCAGCAAAAGGATTACTTTTGATTTTGTATGACTGAAAAATATATGAAAAAACAACGTTGTTAATGTCCATAACTTGGCGCCATAACTTTACATATACTAACTGTAATATTGTGACATTAAAATAACGCTTTACCTTATATACAGTTGTAGTCGTTACTAATTCATTCTATATTTTGCATCATATCTCTCACATTAACATTATGAACAGAGCTGTGTCAACAACCAACTGTAAAAAAAGAAACTTTTCCTGCCAACGTATTATCTACAAGACAACAACGGAAAAAAACTATTCCTAACCTTTGAAAACGCTGAAACGTTTCCTTCCAAAGTCGGAAAGAGTTTCTGGAATGACGGAACAGCAAAACCAGAGTTATCTCCAAGGTCGATGGGCTTATTGCACATACCAGAGATGCTCCCTGATTCCAACTGAAGTAGCACGCTAGACGAATTAATAACTACTGGTATGTTATCCATTTCCATGTTATTCAGAATGAAAGTAGATGTTGTATCGATAATGTTCATGACTGTTTCAGTGAATGACTTTGTGGTGTCATTTACATTCTTTTCAGTATTAGCAGGTGTCATCGCCATAGAGGAGAAACTATTAGTCAGGCCATCGACAACGCCAAGTATATCTGACATGGAAAGAAAGAAAGAAAGAATGACAGAACGAAAGAAAGGAAAAGAAAAGAAAAGAAAACAAGCATGCCCATTTAATACGCAATTTAGGAGATTAATCTTGAATTGTGGGTAAGTGCCCTGGAAGACTTTCTTGACAAAGGGATTTGGGACCATTGCGTGAAATTTCAGTCCAGTCTAGATAGACCTTAGCTATTTCATTTCGGCGTTTTCTTTCATCAGAAATGTTTAACTATACCATACTTAGATCATAAAATGACCCAACTCTGAATACAAACATTTCCCGTTTAACCAGCAACCATAATTTGATACGAGTTTGGCTGACAACAGTGCTCCATGTGGTTTGGTACTTATCACCACAAATAAAATACACCCCATTAATGTATGCAAAGGTGATGAGAATGACGTATTCTACTTTTCCCCTTGATACACTTCAAATTATGACTCTAGTATTCTCACCTTCAACAATACGTTTACCGTCCACCAGTGTTACATTTAACGTGGATAAACTTGACGTGATGTTACTGAGTGATTTTACAGTATCAATGATCTATCAAATTGGTTGAAAACAGATATAATACAGGATAAAGAAATGAATAAATGAGTATAAGATGAACTTAACCAAACTATAAACATTGGTGGTATCATAGTTCTAAAGGTATGATTGGTACTTTGTATTCACGTGTTCCAGACTCTTATGTGATTACTGTATTTGCAGTAAATTTTCAATACACATTTTATCAATCTAAATCATGATTTCTTTTGATGTAGCAGTCAAGATAATCAATGAATGGAAAAGTTGAAGTTCTACAGTAAATTGTGCATAGTTATGATTTCTATTTTTGAAATACCTGTCAAACAACATACACGGCATGCAATGCAATAAATGTATGCATGATGATTAGAATAGACAGACAAAAGTAGCCTGCTGTGTTCATTCATGTAAAACAAAGGTACAAGCCAAAGTTGTTAAAATCCACTTATCTGTAACATTATAAAACTAGAGAGATAAAAACTTATCAATCTTCATGGTTCTCAGTTACCAAATAAATAACTTTATGAAAAAATAATGATGATAATTAGTCTAGTCTTTTAAGACATTCCCATGCCGCACACGATTACGCCAAAGTGAGAATAAGAGACCTAATGCAATAAATTGAATTTATATGTTTACATAAATTTGAATATTCGTCAATACCTGTTGTTCAGGAATATCCGAAGTAGCATTATCATTTGCCAGATGTACATATAGTGAATTAATATTTGATGATATTACGGCGAGTTCCTCTGTCGTTACAGAGGGTGTTGTGTGTATTGTTGTTTCAGTTGCTGACAGCGATGATGCTGCTGTTGTTGTTGTTGCCGTTGTTGTTGTTGCTACTCCTGTTGTTGTTGTTGTTGTTGTTGTTGTTGCTGCTGCTGTTGTTGTTGTTGTTGTTGACGTTGCTGTTGTTGTTGCTGCTGCTGTTGCTGTTGTTGTTGTTGTTATTGCCGTTGTTGTTGCTGCTGCTGTTGTTGTTTCTCTCACTGTAAATGAAGCGTGATTTGTCAATACGTGGTCACATGGTACATGGTATTTAGAATTTTGCACTGTCCAACGCAACGCAAACTTATGAGCCATGACGTCATATGCGCATGCATACATGTTTTCAAAGCAGACGAATAAGGCGTCACCTTCTGCTTGTAGAGTAGACACGGGCATAGAAACTTCACGGTTTTAACCATTTTCTGAAGACAAACTAGCCAACCTTGTGTCAGAAAGGATTTAGAATGAACAAAGTTAGTAATTATTGAAGGACTAAACCCTTCTAGATTCCTGTGATGTTTTCCGAACTACCTTCACTAATGTCATATGGTAACTCCATGCTACGGTGTACACGCACCTGTATGCCATGGACGAAAAGGACACTTCTGCGCGCAGTATGTGTTTGCCATCATATATAAGATTTGCCATCGTAGAAATGATTCGTGAAATGTTTTTGCCTTCGTAGACAGGATTTGTCAATGTAGAAATGATTTCTTTGTACAGTATGTTTTTGCCATCATAGAAATGATTTTTCAGCGCAGTATGTTTGTGATCGGAAGTACAGGAGCATGCATTTTCAAGCAAACATAATACTCAGGGCAGGACTTTATAATATGACGATTATAGAAACGTTGACATTGAGTTGATCTTCAGAAAATATAGCACCAATGGCATTGATACACAAATGTAGGCATGGGAGGTGGGTTAACTGTTTGGTCATCATTCAGCCATAACACCATTTTGGATACCAGGTATAGTATTTCATAATGTCAAGGTTAATGTACTGCATTTTTTTGTACAACCACATGAAGGTGACAAAAGATAAGCTGTTCTGAATCTATGATTAAATTATAAAAAGGTAGAACTTCTTTGACCCATCAGATGTAGTCTTTGTGACTTACATACATTTTCCATGGCAACCATAATTTTAAGTAATAGCAATTTTCCAAGTGTCTTGATGTTGCAATGGACCATATACAATCCGATATATATAGTGAATTTCTACAAATATAGCCATCTATGTATCAAGTAAGAGTGACGTGCATATGTTACGTTTGAATCACTTTGACTTGTGTAAAAATAGGTTTGTTGATGCATATTTTCACACGCACTTGTGTGTGCGTGCTCTTTGCCAGATCTAGACGGGCAAGCAGAACCTGTTCCTATTAAATATAACCACTACGTCCACGGGGGGGGGGGGGGGCTAATAAAAACTGGTGACTGGTATCAATGACAGTTTTAAAATATTTATAAAAATCCTTTATTAGACTAGATTAGACTAGAATAGTAAATTGCAACACAATATATAGATTTGGGACTTTTGCCAAAATGACTTTTCGAACATTCAAACAATGTATGCAAATATACATAATCACATGAATGTTGATATGGGCATGGTCTTGTTGCTAAGTATATTTCCAAAACATTTTAAATGGTTATTCATTTGTCTATTAATCCCTGTTGTTATCTTTGCAATATACATGATTATTTGGCTGTTGCTATGGGTGTGGTGTTGTTGCTAGGCACATTTACACACATTTTTGTTTACTCGCTTACCAGATGTTATTATAGCAAAATATACTGGCATTTGGTTGTTGCTAAGGGTGTAGTCATTGTTGCAGGGGTAATTGTGTCAAAATATTTTGAACAAAATCTGCAGAATAACATTTCTTGAAACATCTCACCAAATTACAGTCTCATTGACCAAGATTTAGTTCAAAATTCACATTTTACACCTAATTTGCATATTGCTGATGAGATCATTATGCGCTTCACCTATACACCCTAAATGCATCCCTTTAAACGAACATCTGCCCAGTAGTTTTTGAGTTTATGTTTTTTGACCAAAATTACATTTCTTATCGAAATCACACACCAGTGGCATGATCACTTTGATTTCAACAATTTCTCAACAAGACACCCAAGGTAATACATCCACCAAATATCATGGCAATCGGGCCAACGGTTTTTTGCCAACTTTAAGTTGTTTACACATACACACACACAGTTCAGTTGTGCTAAAAAAACTAAATTCACTTAGGAGCCATTTTAGTTCTCATCCTACAAAATCAAATTTACTTGTAATGGAATTTGTTTGGTACACCTAAATACAAACATTTCTTTTAATTTTATCAAATTTAGAAATGTAAGAATTTTCACCATAGTCAATGCATTGCACTAAAATACAGTAAAGTACTAGTGTCAATAAAAGAACTATTTCCCACACTACACACTGGCTTTGTATTCATAGCACTATATACTACTACACAAATTTGAAATTGATTGTGCTGTCTGAAACAATTTTCAATTTTGGCCAATTTAGTTGGGGGGGGGGGGTCCGAGCCTACGTATACGAATTTAGTTTTTATTCTACATTGAACAGGTGATTCCGCCCCTAAATCACATTGAAACAGAAAAGTTAAAAATTGTAAATTACTCATAAGATATCTTACCCGCATATTGACGGTAATCAATGCAGCCACCACAGTTACAATGCTCTGCTGTACTACCACACCAACCACCAGATGAACAACATGGGATAATACCGTTTGGGTCGCACTGTGCCGGGCTGCCGTCGGACAGAGGAAAACTTGAACCACATCGTGAGTCATGCCTCCACGTTACAGCACCACTTACATCTACGCATACAAGATACACAGACATGTCATTCCGTTTGCGTTATGACATGGGGCATGTTGGCTAGGTGGTGGCAACTTAAATCGTCTAATTGAACATGACATTTTGAATACTTTTAGAATAAAGTACTTTTATTCTTAAATCAAGAGTTTCCTCCTTTAAAATCCATCATTTTTTTTCAAGTCTACGTACTAGCCCATGACATTTACATATTGTATTTGTTTATTAAATGTAACATATCAAATATTTATGCATGCATGCAGTCTCAGTGGCCAAGTAGATAGCGCTCCTGCTTTGTGGAACCTTTTGCCCCCTAGAAATTCGCACCGCCGAAACGGTTGATTGTTTTAAACGCCGTTTGAAGACGCATCTTTTTGTGCAATATTTCTGTTAAACTCACATTTTACAGGTACATTCATGATATTTTCCCAAGGCTTTTAATATTCGACCTCATTCATAACTGGACATGAATTCTGTTTTAATTTTTTGCTCTTCGACTATTTTTGATATGTTCTTACCTCGATCTCTTTTTTATCAGTATTGACTGCATTTTAATTCCCTTGTTTCATGAACATTAATCAAGTGTGTTTTTTGTTTTTGTTGTGTACAATGCACTGAGACGTATGTGTAGTGCGTTCTTTAAGAATTAAAATAATAAAATAATAATAAGATGTCTGCATACATCTGCAGACAGCAACGGTTTGTGCTCAGTTACATAATTTCCCCTTTCGAAGAGTAATGTGTCATCGAGAACATGTTTCAATTATTTGGTAAAATGTCTTACAATTGTCAAGAATATGTAAAGTACTTACCGTGTGAATATATAACCATACTTAAAATACATGTCAGCCACAAATTAGGATCCATGGTGGTGAGTGAATGTAACCATTTTCTTTCTTAAGGAGAACTAGAAAATGAACATTTACACAGCATTAGAAAACAATGTTGGCATTTGCAATGAACGGTGATTGGATAGTTCTAAAATTTGGTCGATGACGTAGAACTATATACATTAGTGTCATAACAACAATCTATGCATACTTAGTGCTGAACGACAGAGTGTTAACAATTACAGTTGCAGTTACATTCATATATAATGGCGGAATTCAGATATTCAGATGCTGTAACGTAGCTTGCGGAGGGAGGGGGCAGCTGCCCCCTTGAAATTTTGGAAAAAAGCTAGAAAAAAGCGACTTTTTGAATACATAGCGATGTTATTAAAATCGTTATTTACGTGATGATTCCTAGCCTGCGCGATTCAAATTGATGGTTTACTAAAGTCAAAAGTGACTGTACACTGACTCCTCGCTAATATGTATCTTATATCTCCATTGTACGCTGCTTAACTTTGAATAAAAATGTGTCCCGTTAACCATTGTAACTTTGTGAGGGAAAGTGCAAAAGAAGTTGACATGCACTGTGCATTTTCCGCAAATAACAGTAGTCTTGAAAGTCTCCTTCATTTGAAGATAGCAAGTCGCAATAATGTCAGCGAGTGAAACTCCAAAAAAGACGGAAAAGTCGTTCAGCGTGAGGTCGCCTGTTGCATGCAGTGACTCCGAAGATGTACTCGACTTCATTTACATCTTATTGCTTATGTTAAAACATTTACTGATAAAACGGCAGACCTCTTTTTGGAATATTTGGTGGCCCCGAAAAACTATTAAACTAGGTACGCAATTTAAGATCCACTTTCATTTGTGTTCGACGTTGTCTTTGGTTGAAACGTTGTATGATATAATTATCTCATTGCACTGACACTATCGTTATTACGCAATTCATTTGCTATGGAAGAATGGCCCTTCCTACCTTCGACATCAAAATCCAAACTTCAATTATTGACAAGGAGAATAATGACAAGGAGAATTCACTGAGTTCACTTTTGGTTTTTTAACATAAAGGACATAAATGTGTTGGGGGTATGGTAAAGAAAATGATCATTTTGTTGTGTTACTTATTTGGAAAAGCACCATCCGGTTTTTTTATTTAAAAGTTTGGGTTTTTTTTAATTTGAATGTGATATCTTTACGGCAACTACTTTGAAAGATGAGACATTAGACCAGAAAAAATGAAAAAGGTCTTTAACCTACCCATATATTTTGTTTGGTGATGGGCAATATATCCTCAAGCGGGCTTTGCATTTGTTTCAAAGTTAAGGATATTTCTTTACATTTTCTGAATAGTACATGTAACAATATACATTTGAGTCTATTCCAAATTATATATTATATTATACCAGTATATTGATGGCGCAAATCGAGAGATCTGATTGGTCTAGACATCGAACTAGCACGTCTAAAATAATGCACAGTTTGCATGCGTCCAAATTTTGTTCGTCTACTACGAGCGTTGAGTTGTAGTCCGCTGTGATACTGATAGTGAACTCTTCAAATTGACAGAGGAGGATTTTCTCTCAATGAGACAATATTTTATGAGAAATTATGAAGGAAATTTCGAAAGCAACCAAGTCATCGCGTATTTGTTCAAATCATCGCCTACTACATGTACTAAGGTCAAGGCATGCACGAGATCGGTCCCAGCCTCGGCACGGCTAGCGGCTGGAGTGGAAACATTTGTGAGCTGTCCTGTCCTGTCATAAAAATGAAGCAAGTGAAAGAGCTCACACTGGCCGACTTACCAGTAATCTAAATAGAAATTTGTCTGGGATCCTGTCCTAGAGTATCAGTCATCAATCCGAGAGGGAAATCCTCAAACCCGAAAATCTACTGACGTAACTTCCAGTAATATAAATACATACATTGTAAATATCAACCTGTCTATCACTTCACCGAGTCGCGAATTCGGCCGGGAACGATGAAGCATGCTGTATTCAATAAACCACTTCAAGTTTATACCTTGAGTCAAACAGGTTGTTTATTCATCACTGTGCACTTTTAATGAGCCGATCAATGTACAGATTATCCCTAGAAACGACTAGCAGATAAAATAAATCCAGTCGCTGCACGGCGTTCACGTTGAAGCCCAGATCAGCTGTCTTGAAAGCAGCGTGAGTGTTATGCAAATTAGTCACCGAGGCGCATATGAAACGAGAAAACGTTAGTTCTTATCTCGTTTCCGATATTTTCAATATACTAGTATAATATAATAGCGAGTATACCAAGAGGTTTTGACCAGTGAACGAAATATATGCACGAGCGATAGCGAGTGCATATATTGAGTTCACTAGTCAAAACCTCTTGGTATACCATCCCCAGGTTTATTGCTTAATTTTATTTTATACAGTGGTTTACCTTGCTCTGCTGATGCATACAAGCATGAATTGAGATTAGATTAAGCTGTTGCATATCCAATGTGCACTAAAAAGGAATTGAGTAAAAGTTTATGACCATGGGAGTGGACTAAACAGTCACAGGGCTATCAAAGTCCGAAAGTCTTAATGTTTTGCTCATTATTCAGGATTTTTTAACCAAATTAAACGTCAGCAGAAGTCATTTACCAAGTGCACATCCGCAAAATATCTTTCAGCATTGTCACAAAAAATACACTCCCAGACAATATGTAATATATAGCATAATTGTTTCAATTCTGGTATTTTATCACCATATTCAAGCATTGTAAGACTTTAAATTATGTCATGGTTTGATATTTTATGCCTCTAAATGGCCTCCTACACTGTCTTATTTTTCATTTTTTCACCTTTGGAGTTGTCTCTCCATTCAATAGCAATCAAGGTGATAATTGTCTTTCTCCCAAAACAAAATGAATGGTGTCTGGCTAAGTACCTCCCTGGATAACTTAGAGCTAATTAGAGACATCTCCGTATGCGTGTGAAATCCAAATCCATTCCTATGGAAAGTAATCTCATTCAGAGTATTATTGTTGTTGGCTATCACTGTTAATTTTATGTATCATATTCTACCACATAATTGTATGCCTCCACTTTAGTGCAGGTGACAGAAGAGGTGCCAAATATAATGCTTGCGTTTCATTTGGCGGCTTAACATTTTGAGAAGAGAGGGTGCGAGGAGCTATTTGTGTACATTTCCTAACTGTAGCTATGCAGACAAATTACGAGAGGTAGTATCAAGATGACTGAATAAGTTCTATCTAAACTCGACCTGAAATATTTTGCTATCATTATATATGGTTTGTTTTATCCTTGTCAAGCATTGTGAAAAAAAATGAAATTCTATCTACCTACCCAATGTGATGGGTTAGGTTGCCCGTTGACCAGCTTTTTTATTATTTCTGGCCTTACATATGATATTTAATTTCGTATGCTAAAATAGATATTATGTAAATCACATGTTCATTTATGTAAATTAGTCATTTTTCTAAATTTTAAATGCATGATTGCACCAAGACAAAGTTCTACCCCCCCCCCCCACCCCCGGCAATTTGGTCAGGCTACGGCCCTGAGATGCTTATAGGATGTCAGTTGAATATTCAATAGAAACTAAGGCTGGCGTCATATTTACGACAAGGGGACGCCTGGGGAGAATGTGGAAGCCATGTAAAAATTCGAGTTGTGGAAGGGTTTGGGTGCCCTAAAAATACAATGTTTTTCACCATGATGGTAAAGGCCCAACCCTCCTACAACAGGCAGCAAGGTGATGCCTGATGACCAGACTCAAGATTGAAGGCCCACCCCTGTTGGCTAAAGATCCCCAAGTATAGATTAGAACTCAATATGTGATTTTCTCTGTGCGAAGCCTACATCGATCTATTTAAGAAATACCTTATGAAGTCTGAAATGGATGGCCACCGTTATTAATGCAGTACACGGCTCAATTGCAGAATCCGGGAGTGGAAATACAAATATCTCCCTCCCTGACCCTACTGTATATTCTGACCCCTGCCTAAGTGTACTTATTAATCAATGTAATAAATTAAAATGTTCAAGACCTAAGTCTAAAATGAGACCTTTGTCTGAGTAACAATAATTGAAATATTGTATTGTATTGCATTGTATTGCATTGTATTGCATTGCATTGCATTGCATTGCATTGCATTACATTACATTGCATTGTATTGTATGGTATGGTATGGTATGGTATGGTATGGTATGGTATGGTATGGTATGGTATGGTATTGTATGGTATTGTATTGTATTGTATTGTATTGTATTGTATTGTATTGTTTTGTATTGTAACAAATAAGCGTTGACTTTATATTTACTACTGGTCACTGTCTGACGTTCACCTCTGTCTAATGTTAATCGTTAATTCTCCACACACATCCCATTCTCTCCACAAACCTCTTTCCACTTTCACATCAGGTACCCAGATCCTCGAACGTGAGGGGAATAATTAACTTAAAACCATTTTAGACGTAGATACGGATCAGATGGAAGTTCCTTGTCCAGGTCTAGCTATCTCTTTCTACTTTCTCTTCTATTAAAGTGAATCCAAACTTTATTCCAACACTAAATTCTTTAAACATAAATTATACAATGCTCAAATGATTGAATGATTTATGATGTCAACATCACAAATTAACAAAGTGTCGTTGCCTTAACGCAATGCAAATAATATTGACAAAGTCTTTTAAAGAACGTGTCTCCCAATTTTGTGTAAGACTACTTTATTTATTGGATTAATTAAAGAATTTCTTTACACTCTGGATGGAATAATCAACATGAAAAATCATTGCTAAAGGAGGGAAATGCACACTCTTTCGATATATCCTGCCGGAACAAATTGAAACCTAATGTAATTTTGAGATGTTACTTTCGGGTATTGTACAGAAACAGAGAAAATAGGATTTTAGCAAAACGGAATGTAATATAGTCTCATACGGTGCTGAGGAGACGACTAACATATAGTTGCAAGCAAAGCAGTTATTGATTGGAAAATCCAGTTAGGTTAACACCCCTTGATAACATAAATATAAATATAAATTCTTTGCGTCTCGACAATTCAGATTCCATGGGGGCATATAAAAACATTATGTTTTCTCGTTTGTGTTAATATACATGTTGGTAACCCTATAAGATTGGGAAGTAGGATACAGGCGACCTTGCTGTCGAAGTATCTTTACTGTTGGGGGGGGGGGGGTTGTTAAATTAAGTGGACGAGTCCATGGTTGCAATGCACATTGTGTTTATTGAATGCTGACTCATCATTATTATTACCTTGGCAAAGGTATTTATATTGTGGTCTTAGCTACTAGGCATATGTGAATTGTGTCAGTTTTTTGAATGTTTAGTTAACATGCCTATTCATCCCTGTTGTTATCTACGCGCTATACACCACAATTTCACTGTCGTTATGGGCCTGGTCTTGTTACTAGACATATAGACATCCGTGGTTAAAATCATGGCATATCTATCCATGTTGTTAGCGTTGCAATATACACTATTATGTCACTGTTGCTGTGGACTTGGTCTTGTTGCTATGCAGATGTGGTGATTGCTGCTATGCAGATGTGTGATTTTTGGTTGCTTGTCCACTTGCCTATCTATACCTCTTGTAACCTTTGCAATATAGGTTATTTCACTGTTGTTACAGGGGTCTATAATTTGGTTGTGTATCCACTGGTCTATCTCAGTTGTTGGGTGTTTTTCTTTTTGCAATATCGACCATCATTTGGTTGTAATTATGAATGTGGTGTTGTTGCTAGGCATAAAGGTCAATACTTGATTGATTGTTTACCCAATAGCCTAGTCATCAATCCCATTAACGTAGTGTTATTTTAGATTTAACCTTTTGACTAAAATCATATTTTGACCTTATTTGCACCAAGGAGATCATCATGTCTTATGTAATTCATCATCTTCCTATTCAGAATGATCACTTATAACATTTAAAGGTGTATTAGGCTCCATATATGCCGTGCTTTGCATTTATGTTACTTTGATATGTAACAGAATATTTTAATATTCATTATAACCAATTTATCTTCGTTAACGACTGTTATATTTTATCATTATCATATTATTACATTTTGTTAAAATGATATCAAGTTGTCTGCATTAACCTGACAATGTCACACTACTATAAAAAAGTAACTTTACATATTCTGTTTTACATTGGTGTATTACAACATATATCCAATACACAAAATATTATATATGAATATATTGTTTACAAGGCCAATAGTTCACTCCCTGTTGGATGTGAAGCTGTAGACATATGTAGAGATATAGACATATTCATCCTCATATCAGGTGGGGATATCGTCATCAAAGATCGTACACGTTAACATGAAATCTGTTATTGTATTATTTGCATGTATGTTGTATTAGTATTTGTTATGGGATTTGTACATGTATTTTTTCTATAACGACACAATGTACAGTTTGACTAATCAAGCAATTACGCATCAATAAACGGTTGTTTTCCATGTTATGACACTTATGTTTATATGTGTAGTTTTTTAAAACAGACAATGGTCTACAATGGAAGTACGCACGCTGTGTTTTCTCCTTCTTACTGAAGTAAACGGTGGTAAATGTTCAAAAGTGTCAAAGATCTATATCATGGATATAATCTCGATTATGAGCTTAGAATCGTCATATTTGAACCTTCCATGTCCTTGGTCACGTCACGGGATTGATAAATTTGTCAAATATTTGATTAATCAGGCGATCGAAAGTGAAGAGGCTGTATTGACGATCGAGTTATTGTTTAACCCACATATAAACATATAGTATGAAAGTAACAAGATCATTAGAGGGCGCTAAATCTACTTGTTAACGAAACGTGTTGATGTACTGATATCGAAGACAACCATAGCAAGCACTTACTTATAAACATCACCAATAATTAGACAATCTACAATATAGAGTCTAACGATGTTTAAGGTAGCAAAAGTCATATCCATATCTATTAAACTGTAATGCTATCACCATAATCACAATCATAGAATAGAGAAGATACATTGTTACTCAACTATCATGGATTTTATTTTCAACTAGTTATTTGACATGGTCTATAAAAGTTACTGGCATCACCTCTCATGTGATGTTTTCCGTTTCCTCTCTCTCTCTAAAATAAGTAAACGCGACCATTGTAAACTACATGTATTATAATACAACTTAAAAGATATGTATAATATACTCTTGTGTTCTACTGTCCCCTTCGTCGATATTTCTGGCCTCGGAAATATCATTTTAAATTAGACACAAACAAAATATGCCTTGTGGAGGGGGGGGGGGGTCGTAAGTAACGGAAAGTCCATTTCAGGTTCTGTATTAATTTGGTACCTTGTTACTGGTTCAATGATTTACATTCACGAGTCACACGTATATTTGCTATACAGAACTGATTGCTTAGCTGTTAATCACCCTGTTCTTTATTCATTTCTTCTTCTCACCACTTTCCTCTTGATATTCCTTGCTGAATATTTATCTCTTCTTTGCACGCATTACCGAACTTTCTAAATCTAGATTTCTCTCTCGCGGTCTCAAACTTGCATTCAT
Organism: Glandiceps talaboti; assembly: GCF_964340395.1. Lineage (NCBI taxonomy): Eukaryota > Metazoa > Hemichordata > Enteropneusta > Spengelidae > Glandiceps > Glandiceps talaboti. Next base: position 24,103,360 of record NC_135550.1, read on the forward strand.
ACATGGTACTCTTTTTTACGAAATGAAGTTACGGATACATGGCATTTGTAAACCCCTGAGTACTTGTCCACTAAAGCCAATTAAGCACTTCAACTGTGGCAATATCCAATTACGATTATTATGTAATATAGTCCATAGAGGCTACAGATCGATAAAACAAATATAATCGAAAATATGGATTACGTATATGAGTGCTTTTAATGAACTCTTGCCTTGAATACATACAGAAGACATAATTGCCTCTTAAAAATGTATCATTACTCTTGCTGTCTCAGCATGGTGTGTTTAACAAAGAAACAGTTATTGAAACTAGATGTATCTTTGTTGATTAAAGGGGAACACCGCTCCAGGTTGTAAAACGCATGTTGAGTGCATTTGTATTTCGTAAATACCAATCAATGTATATGTCTTAAACACATTGCACACATACATGCACACATACATACATACATACATACATACATACATACATACATACATACATACATACATACATACATACTTACTTACACGCACAGACACATACATACATACATACATACATACATACATACATACATACATACATACATACATACACACACACACACATACATACATACAGACAGACAGACAGACAGACAGACAGACAGACAGACAGACAGACAGACAGGCAGGCAGGCAGGCAGGCAGACAGACAGACAGACAGACAGACAGACAGACAGACAGACAGACAGACAGACAGACAGACAGACACGTACACGTGTATACTTACACAAACTCACTCACATCTATAAAGCATATGAGGTATGGTATTGTTAATATTTTCACAGTGTTTACTGGAATTCTAAGCTACCATTAATAATACATCCCCTCATTTTGTCAATATCATTAATTATGCAAATTTGTCATGTAATGTGCATGTTATAACCATCATATCTATGAGACGAACCAGTCGTGGTATTATCTATATGTCAATCACATTTTATGAAATTGTGAGCAAGAAAAGATTACTCTATTCTCGTATTTGTAAATCACATTAATTATGTAAATCAGTAAGTCATAAAGAATTCCTTCATGTCATACGTAAATATCGTGGACATGTGTGTCATAACATCATCAATATATTCTTCACATTTAATGAAATTCAAAGCTAATGTAGACGATATATCACCTAGTAATTTGTAAATGTCAATAGATATGCAAATGTTGATATAAGATATGCAAGCAACGTCAAATACAAATACAAATACACAACACATGAGTCATATGTATCACCAATATATTCAACATATTCGAAGCCACCAATGGCGTTCTATCACCCTAAGTAGTAAATATAATCAATATAAACACGTATGCGAATTATCTAGATATGCAATACATGCCGGTCTTATCTGTAGGACATACATGTCATAATGAAATCATTATAGCATCCAAGTTATATAACAGTCTGAGCTACTACTCGTGATGGATGTACCTGAATTAGTAGACATCATTAATATCACAAAAGGTACATCAACAAGGCTATGTATACCACAAGCGTTTTAATATCGATGGCTGTACCAAGTTGTATAGAATTTGAAGAATACATTCTCAAGCCATTACCTAAATTTCAAAAACAAATTCACCAATTATTCAAATTAGTTATTACTTGCATAGTGGTTCTTTGTGCATTGACCGTATGAAATAAATAAATAATATATTTATTGCTCTTAAAGGTCACCGGCCCAAATAACACATTTACAAAAAAAACAGCAAAAGACCATGCGTTCAATATAAGGTGTATTACGTTTTGTTTGAATTGATGATCTAGAGTTTGAGTCACAGACAAACAGACAGACAGACAGACAGACAACAAAACCTCATTCGGGATGTAAACGATTACAATACAAATACGTCCGAAATATTTCTTCCATTAGATGTACTTGTTCTTCCTTTAGTAGTAAGATGAACTTTGTCATTACTTTCGAAAGCATTCCTTGCTACCACTCAGTATGGATTAATTCATTTTATTCCATTTGTTCTACTACCCACCACTCCTGTTGGAACCGCTTCCAGTGATTTTCGAAAAGACGTAAGATGATTGCATAAACACACTGTGGCATCAGAATCAGATTCGGGAGAAACCTGTGATAAATATGATAAATGTATTATTCTATATTCCATGACATTATATTTTTTTTCGATGTATGACAGATTTTCGATTAATACTTAAATGCAGATGGAATTAGCTCCATTTAATTGGACTCTTTAATCATACTGCTGTGTAAAACAAAGGGCTAAATGTCGTCAAGGGCCCTAGGCTAAAGCAATGATTGTTCGGTTTAAATTGAAAGAATGTGATATAATTGCATAGTCAAATAATTCCTGTCAGGAATGAAAGACTAAAACAATGAAGGAATTACATGTCAGCAACCAACACTGTAGAACTAGTGATGTAGTAGGTAAAGCCTGCCCCAGATCGGCCGAGGTAAAAATTTCTTAGATCGCCATTATGACTTCACAACGTCTAGCTACTTGCCAGATTTGAATTCTGAACCACATTTCAGGTACAGAAGTAAGGTGTATTAAAAGCAAATTATTACTGTTGCGTGTTACTTGAATTGTAAATTCTTACCCGGCAACCGTCACGTCTCCATTCTCCGTCCTCCTCTCTCCAATATTTACACACATGTTGTTTCATTATCACTGTGAAATTCGTCTGGATATCTGTGAGTGAAAATACGGAAAAGTCTGTCTTTACATGTATATGTTACAGGGTACCAAGATTACTGAATGAACGCATATATACCTATGTGTCGTGTCATTTAGAATTGGGGAAACAGTATCTTTTTAATTATGTTTGTTGTCAAATGCGGGTGAAGTCCAAAGATTAAATTGTTAGGAATTGTTGAAAATGTGTAAGACAGTTACAGGGTGTAACACGTATTGCTGTGTCAACCAATATAATTACGGTATCTGAAAAAAGAATATTTATCATTAATCATAAAAAATATTCTTATGGACGGTCAATACTATTTCAGAACAACATTCACTTACTCATGTCCATCTTAATTAACCGAAGGATTCCGTCTACATAAATTTGTAATCATGATGATCACTAACGACATTGTAGTCTGAATCCATTCATTAAAGATATCTAATATCACACAAAGGACCAATCCAATGTTCCAGATTTTCGCTTTATTTGCAAGTGCATGTTATGTTAACTTTAAAAAACTACTGTAAATATAATGTATGAACTGAAATGAAAATAAACATGTGATATAGGTATTTGATACTTAGTGAATTGACACAATATAATATTACAACTTTGCAAAATGAAAAAAAAAGAACACTTACTGAGTGGTAACTCAAAGGCAAATGTGTAATTTCCACCATGAACCAGTACAGACTCTGGGATGAACATTTTGAAAGTTGAGCCTTTCAAATACAGGATTCTTGAAAATATCCAGTCACTCGAATTCTCCCCATTACGATCAAAGTAAATACGAATTGTCGTGTTTCCAACTATTTTAGATGGACACTTGAGATATAGTGTAAGTGCTACAAATGGCTGTTGAATCTACAGAAAAAAACAAGGTCAAATATCCTGGATTTACTCTTAAACATATTATGTTAATGCTGGTGAATATCAGCATTGAAAACCGACTTTCTCTTTCTCTCCGTTTTCTTCGTCTTTGTCTGCCTTTTCTTCAAATTCACCTCCATGACATGCCTGTCCTGCCACATCGTCTAATGGTAAATTATTCCAGACCACAATAGCCCAGCTGGACAAAATAAGTCTTTTTACATTATTTTGGAATGATGAACTGTTGGTACATTTTACCGTGCACATCTTCATTGAAAATTGACGTACTAAAGTTTTGTCGATAGCTTCTGTTAGTACTAGATTTAAATCACATCGCCAAATTTCATCTTCCTTAAGTTTGTCAAGAGTTGGAGATTTTGCATCTCATTATTAACTATATTAGGTTTGTAATTCAATTTATTAAAGATTCAACAAGTTGAACGTACGTACATGGAATATTAAAGTGTTCGAAAGTTAGGGAGACTTACATAAAAATGTAACAAAATATTCAAGATAGGGAAGAAATTCAAATACTTCTAGTATCATTATTATAAAATTTACCTCTGCACTCCATGTATATTCCACTATTTCATTGGCAATGATTTGTTTCAGCTCTGTACCATTGTATTGTCTCGGTGAATATGTTCCGAGTCGAATCCTAATGTCTTCCTTTGTATCATTTACTGTTGGTTAAAGTTAGTAGAAATTAACAGAATATAACAAACTGCATCTAGTGTCATTCTGCAGTTCATATTCACATTCAGTTACTCACTTTAATATAACGCCTAGCGATGGTACAAACATTTGCTCTGCAGATGTAGATAAATTCCAGCTCCACCTACTATTTAGCAAAGAAACCATAGTTATTTACAATATCACTTATGACTGCAGCATACATGAATACTTGAATTATGTCTACATCTACAGAGCAAACACGACACTCTTATTGCCAGCACTGTATGTAGAGTTGAATTATGTCAACATCTACAGCGCAAACACTACACTCTTATTGCCAGCACTGTATGTAGAGTTGAATTATGTGTAAGGTCAACGTACCGACGTAATTGTGTACATTCCTTATTTCTGCAATTGAAATGAAGTACTAGTAAATGAAGTATAACCTTAAAGACATATACTTTATCAGAACACACAAGCTGTACAACTGTTTAATATTCATAGACCGTGATGACGTACCTCGAATTTCCTTTCCATTCTTTCTAGTAAATGATAGACCGATGACGTCAAATAAGGCACCACTATCCTGACCAGCGAAAGGATTACTTTTGATTTTGTATGACTGAAAAATATATGAAAAAAACAACGTTGTTAATGTCCATAACTTGGCGCCATAACTTTACATATACTAACTGTAGTATTGTGACTTTAAAATAACGCTTTACCTTATATACAGTTGTAGTCGTTACTAATTCATTCTATATTTTGCATCATATCTCTCACATTAACATTATGAACAGAGCTGTGTCAACAACCAACTTTAAAAAAAGAAAATTTTCCTGCCAACGTATTATCTACAAGACAACAACGATTCCTAACCTTTGAAAACGCTGAAACGTTTCCTTCCAAAGTCGGAAAGAGTTTCTGGAATGACGGAACAGCAAAACCAGAGTTATCTCCAAGGTCGATGGCCTTATTGCACATACCAGAGATGCTCCCTGATTCCAACTGAAGTAGCACGCTAGACGAATTAATGACTACTGGTACGTTATCCATTTCCATGTTATTCAGAATGAAAGTAGATGCTGTATCGATAATGTTCATGACTGTTTCAGTGAATGACTTTGTGGTGTCATTTACGTCCTTTTCAGTATTAGTAGGTGTCATCGCCATAGAGGAGAAACTATTGGTCAAACCATCGACAACGCCAAGTATATCTGACACGGAAAGAAAGAAAGAAAGAAAGAAAGAAAGAAAGAAAGAAAGAAAGAAAGAAAGAAAGAAAGAAAGAAAGAAAGAAAAGAAAACAAGCATGCTCATTTAATACACAATTTACGAGATCAGTCTTGAATTGTGGGTAAGTGCCCTGGAATACTTTCTTGACAAAGGGATTTGGGACCATTGGCCCATTGCGTGAAATTTCAGTCCAGTCTAGCTAGAACTTAGCTTATTTCATTACGGCGTTCTCTTTCATCGGAAATAGTTTACTATACCAACTTAGATCATAAAGATGACCCAACACTGAATGCAAACATTTCCCGTTTAACCAGCAACCATAATTTGATACGAGTTTGGCTAACAACAGTGCTCCATGTGGTTTGGTACTTATCACCACAAATAAAATACACCCCCGATTAATGTATGCAAAGGTGATGAGAATGACGTATTCTACTTTTGCCCCTGATACACTTCAAATTATGACTCCAATATTCTTACCTTCAACAATACGTTTACCGTCCATCAATGTTACATTTAGCGTGGATAAACTTGACGTGATGTTACTGAGTGATTTTACAGTATCAATAATCTATCAAATTGGTTGAAAACAGATATAATACAGGATAAAGAAATGAATAAATGAGTATAAGATGAAATTAACCAAAATATAAACATTGGTGGTATCATAGTTCTAAAGATATGATTGGTTCTTTGTATTCACGTGTTCTAGACTTTTATGTGATTACTGTATTTGCAGTAAATTTTCAATACACGTTTTATCAATCTAAATCATGTTTTCTTTTGATGTGGCAGTCAAGATAACCTATGAATGGAAAAGTTGAAGTTCTACAGTAAATTGTGCATAATTATGGTTTCTATTTTTGAAATACCTGTCAAACAACATACACGGTATGCAATGCAATAAATGTATACATGATGATTAGAATAGACAGATAAAAGTAGCCTGTTGTGTTCATTCATGTAAAGGTACAAGCCAAAGTTGTTAAAATCCAATTATCTGTAACATTATAAAACCAGAGAGATAAAAACTTATCAATCTTCATGGTTCTCAGTTACCAAATAAATAACTTTATGAAAAAATAATGGTGATGATTAGTCTAGTCTTTTAAGACATTCCCATGCCGCACACGATTACGCCAAAGTGAGAATAAGAGACCTAATGCAATAAATTGAATTTATATGTTTACACAAATTTGAATATTCGTCAATACCTGTTGTTCAGAAATATCCGAAGTAGCGTTATCATTTGCCAGATGTACATATAGTGAATTAATATTTGATGATATTACGGCGAGTTCATCTGTCGTTACAGAGGGTGTTGTGTGTATTGTTGTTTCAGTTGCTGACAGCGATGCTGGTGTTTTACCATTTTCTGAAGACAAACTAGCCAACCTTGTGTCAGAAAGGATTTAGAATGAACACTGTACAACCACATGAAGGTGACAAAAAATAAGCTGTTCTGAATCTATTATTAAAATATAAAAAAGGTAGAACTTCTTTGACCAATCAGATGTGGTCTTTGTGACTTACATACATTTTCCATGGCAACCATAATTGTAAGTAATGGCAGTTTTCTAAGTGTCTCGATGTTGCAACGGACCATATACAATCCGACTATATATAGTGAATTTCTACAAATATAGCTATCTATGTATCACAAATTTGACAATTCGAGGAAGTAAGAGACGTGCATATTCACACCGTGGTTGTCATGTGTCTGTTATGTTTGAATCACTTTGACTTGTGTAAAGATAGGGATGTCTATGCACATTTTCACCCGGGATTTTCACACGCACTCGTGTGTGCGTGTTTTGACATCAAGACGGACAAACAGAACATGTTTCTATTAAATATAACCACTACGGGGGGGGGGGCGCTAATAAAAACTGGTGACTGGTATCATTGACAGTGTTAAAATATTTATAAAAATACTTTATTAGACTAGACTAGACTAGACTAGAATAATAAATTGCAACACAATATATGGATTTGTGACTTTTGACAAAATGACTTAGTAGAGAGCTGATTATGCAGACAGTAAATGATGCGGTAGATAGGTCAATTTTATTTTATTGTTGTGCTGGTAAATCTATTTTTGTGCCAACTCTTTTATGCATTACTTTGATGTGTTGTCAGCAAAAACTTTTATCTGTTTCCTGCTCCAAAACACAATATTGGATTTGTGCAATTTGTGTTGTACGGGGCAGGAACAATAGTTCAATGTAGGATTTTAAAAAATAGCGCCAATGGTATTGTAGCACAACTGTACAGTTTTTAAAAGTATTTATCCACATGCTGTTTCATCGATCCATGCTAGGTATACGTGTTCATTTGTTGAATGATTATCCAGTTGCCTATCCAGCTCAGGTTGTTATCTTTGCAATACACGCGATCATTTGGTTTTTTGCTATGGCCGTGGTCATGTTGCTAGACGTACTTGCATACATTGTTTGAATGTTCATTCACCTGTCTATGAATCCCTGATGTTATCTTTGCTATATACATAATCACATGGATGTTGCTATGGGCATGGTCTTGTTGTTAAGTATATTTGCAAAACATTTTAAATGTTTATTCATTTGTCTGTAAATCCCTGTTCTCTTTGCAATATACATGATTATTTGGCTGTTGCTATGGGTGTGGTGTTGTTGCTAGGCACATTTACATACATTTTTTTTTACTCGCTTACCAGATGTTATTTTAGCAAAATATACTGGCATTTGGTTGTTGCTAATGGTGTAGTCATTGTTGCTGGGGTAATTGTGTCAAAATATTTTGAACAAAATCTGCAGAATAACATTTCTTGAAACATCTCACCAAATTACAGTCTCATTCACCAAGATTTTGATCAAAATTCACATTTTACACCTAATTTGCATATCGCTGATGAGATCATTATACACTTCACCTATCACCCCTATATGCATCCCATTAAACGAACATCTGCGCAGTAGTTTTTGAGTTTACGTTTTTTGAGCAAAATCACATTTTTATCCGAATCACACACCAGTGGCATGATATCACACACACACACACACACACACACACACACACACACACAGTTCAGTTGTGCTAAAAAACTAAATTCTTTTAGGGGTGAGCCATTTTAGTTCTCATCCTATAAAATCAAATTCACTTTTAATGGAATCTGTTGTGCACACCTAAATACAAATATTTCTTTTAATTTTATCAAATTTAGAAATGTACAAATTTTCACTATAGTATATGCATGGCACTAAATAACAGTAACGTACTAGTGTCAATAAAAGAGCTATTTCCCACACTACACACTGGCTTTGTATTCATAGCACTATATACTACTACGCAAATCTGAAATTGGTTGTGCTGTCTGAAACAATTTTCAATTGTGGCCAGTTTAGTTAGAAGGGGGACTGAGGGGCGTCTGGAGCCTCAGTATAACAATTTAGTTTTTATTCTACATTGTACTATTGATTTCGCCCCTAAATCACATTGAAACAGAAAAGTTAATAATTGCAATTGGCTTATAAGACATCTTACCCGCGTATTGACGGTAATCAATGCAGCCACCGCAGTTACAATGCTCTGCTGTATTACCACACCAACCACCAGATGAACAACATGGGAAAACACCGTTTGGGTCGCACTGTGCCGGGCTGCCGTCGGACAGAGGAAAACTTGAACCACACCGTAAGTCATCCCTCCACGTTACAGCACCACTTACATCTACACATACAAGATACAGAGACATGTCATTTCGTTTGCATTATGACATGGGGCATGTTGGCTAGGTGGTGGCAACTTAAATCGTCTAATTGAACATGACATTTTGAATATTTTTAGAATAAAGTACTTTTATTCTTAAATCAAGAGTTTCCTCCTTTAAATCCATCAATTTTTTTTTCAAGTCTACGTACTAGCCCGTGACATTTACATTGTTTATTAAATGTAACATATCGAATATTAATGCATGCATGCAGCCTCAGTGGCCAAGTAGATAAGATGTCTGTCTGGTAAACCAAAGGTAGTTAGTTCGATCCCCATCTGGAGCCTGAATTTTCTTATGTGATAAATGTTGTCGCTTCATTTTCAGAGGGGGGGGGGGGTAATAGTGGGTACAGAGTAAATATCATACGCCTGCATCTGCAGACAGCAATGATTTGTGCTCAGTTTACATAATTTCCCCTTTCGAAGAGTAGTGTGTCATCGGGAACACGTTTCAATTATTTGGTAAAATGTCTTACAATTGTCAAGAATATGTAAAGTGCTTACCGTGTGAATATATAACCATACTTAAAATACATGTCAGCCACAAATTAGGATCCATGGTGGTGAGTGAATTTAAACATTTTCTTTCTTAAGGAGAACTAGAAAATGAACGTTTACACAGCATTAGAAAACAATGTTGCAATAAGTGAACCGTGATTGGATAGTTCTAAAATTTGGTCGATGACGTAGAACTATATACATTAGTGTCATAACAACAATCTATGCATACTTAGTGCTGAACAACAGAGTGTTAACAATTACAGTTGCAGTTACATTCATATATAATGGCGGAATTCAGATATTCAGATGCTTATAGGATGTCAGTTAAATCTTCAATAGAACAGTCAGTCTAAGGCTGGTGTAAAGGTTGGTGGAGGCCACGTAAAAATTCGAGTTTTGGAAAGGTTTGGGTGCCCTAAAAATACAATGTTTTTTACCATGATGGTAAAGGCACAACCCTCCTACATCAGGCATCAAGGTGATGCTGCCCACCCCCAACCAGACTAAAGATTGAAGGCCCAGCCCTATTGGCTAAGGATCCCCAAGTATAGGTTAGAACTCTGAGATTTTCACCGTGCGAAGCGTACATCTATTTAAGAAATACCTTGTGGAGTCTGAAATGGAATGCCACCGTTATTTAATGAAGTGCACGGCTCAATTGTAGAATCCGGGAGGGGAAATACCATAAAATAGTATATCTAAACATCTTTGCAAAAATATGCCTCCCTCCCTAACCCTACTGTATATTCTGGCCCCTGCCTAAGAGTGCTTACTACTCAATGTTCAAGACCTAAGTCTGAAATGAGACCTTTGTCTAAGTAACAATAATTGCATTGCATTGTATTGTATTGCATTGCATTGCATTGCATTGCATTGCATTGCATTGCATTGTATTGTATTGTATTGTATTGTATTGTATTGTATTGTATTGTATTGTATTGTATTGTATTGTAACAAATAAGCGTTGACTTTATATTTACTACTGGTCACTTCCTGACGTTGACCACTGTCTAATGTTAATCGTTAATTCTCCACACACATCCCATTCTCTCCACAAAACTCTTTCCACTTTCACATCAGGTACCGAAATCCTCGAACGTTAGGAGAATAACTCATATACTACATACAATCTTCATGATTAACTTGAAACCATTTTAAACGTAGATACGGAGCAGATGGAAAATCCTTGTCCAGGTCTAGCTATCTCTTTCTGTTTGCTCTCTTCTAAGGTGAATCCAACCTTTATTCCAACTTTAAATTCTTATAAACATAAATTATAAAATGCTCAAATGATTGGATGATTTATGATGTCAACATCACAAATGAATAAACTGAAGTGTCGTTGCCTTAACCCAATGCAAATAATATTGAAAAATGTGAAATGTAGCTAAACAACTTGATCGAGCCATTACCTTCCAGCTGCCTGCAAGTAATCATTTATTTGCTACTGATGCTGTTTTAATGACACTTAGTGTTGTCATCTCAGAATACTATTCGCGAAATGCAAAAATTATTCATTAAGTATTAATACAGGACAGATGAGAGTTCACATTGACCTTGCGTAAAACATCAAAAAAAACTTTGAACAAATCTAAATCATCTTACATAAAATTGTGGAAAGCTACGAATATCGGAAAGTTGTGTTCTGTCATCCGTGACACTATAAAACAGTGCATCCTTCTGTTGTCTCAGCAACGCCCTTTTTCATACAAGTCACTGAAGCAGTTAAGTTTATCCCTTATTGAGTGAATTTAATTAATGTGTTTTTCTACAGTGGCTGTCTATTAATCTTACAGAGCATCAGTAATCACCCTTTCCATTTGATTAGTTAATTATCGTAATTGGATGAACACAGGCATGTCAAGACACAGCGAACAGCAACCTTGTAATCGATTGATCGATTTATTGAATGATTATTTTATTGATTGAATGAATGATTGGTCGATTGAATGAATTGTTAATTTTTGTGGTGAAATAAAATATATTTTTTGTGATATTAATCAACTGACTGACCGATTTTTGTGGTGATGTAAAACTGTTTTCCCTTTTTTTGCTGGCTAGTTTTCTCTCTTTCAGCTGTATATAATTCTCTCTCTATTGACTAAATAAAGACATCTTGTCAATTCTTCTCCTCTTATCTAAAACACTCTGATCTCATAATTACCAGGGGATGGATTACCGCCCCAATTTGCTTTATACAAGATACAAGATACAAGATACAAGAAAATATATCAGTATCTCTGTACAGAGAAATTGATTAATTGTGGTCGCAAAAGAATACAAAACTACAATAATACACATACAGCAATACACCTGACATAAACCACCTAATGTACAGTATACACATACAGTAATACATCTGACATAAACCACCTAATTTACAGAAATGAACATACGTACACAACAAAAGTAGCATCACTGAAGTTAAAAGTCAACTGTTCTTGATGGAATGTTAAAAACTTTTCACCTTGGATTATTTAAAATATTGATTGCATTAGGGATAAAAGTTGTCTTTGCTCTCATTGTACCCTCTTATCTACTGGGTTATTATCACACCGAACAAACACTCAGTGATGTGCAAACTAGTATAAAAGAGAACTCTATTATTATTGTTTGTGTATGTTTGAGTATTTGTTCGGTGTGATAGAGATAAAGCACTTGTGTCACAAGTAATCGATTTTTAGACAAAGGGACGAAAATGTCGAAATAGTATCAAATATTGGTCCGTGACAATATTTCTTTTGAGAATTGACCTTTACCCTTGACCTTCAGGGATCGATTATCAAACTCAAACCATTTCTTGCATGTTACGTACACTTTAGTGTTTATCAGTTGCCAATTTCTATCAAATCATATTTACAGATACTACAGAAGAAGAGAAAGTTACACAAGGCTAGTGTTACAAAGTATATAACTGTATTATAAACTGTATTATAAATTGTATCTAGGTTACCCGACCGTGTGAGGTCTAATTGATTAATGAGATAGTAATACGAGCTAGGTCATGTTATTACTTGTAATTAAGTGAATGTTGCAAGTGTCACTACAAGTGATGACTCACAACTTTTAATGAATTCGGCTATAGTATAAAAGGATATTTTCAAGATAGTTTATCTCTTGATTAGATTAACTGTAGTTCATAAACACTTCCTATATATGGAAAAGAATTGAAGTTTACTGTAAACATGTTATTTACTAACCATATTTGTAATACGGAATGAAACTTTGAATTTGAATAAAATGTGAATGTTGGGTGTATGCAAGGATACAACGGATACGAAGAGAGATCTTGTGGGGCAGCGAGGAGAGCAACACGTCTTTAACTTACGGTAACTGATCTGCATCGTAGTAGGAATACTACGGAGAACTAATTGTTTCGATCTAGTTTGGACTGCTGTAAGTGAAGGAAAACGAATCCAAAGCTCTCGTATTGTTGGATTAAGCATACACCTTCTTCACCAAAAGTAATATTTTGAGTGCTTGTGAGTTTATCCACTGAATACGTGTCCTGAGATTCTGGTACCTCTGAGATTGACTGTGTGCGTCTGAAGTTACAACTTGAATTTGGTCAATAAGTATCAACACCAAAGACAAGTCTGTAGCACTAGCATTATTTTTTGGAGCTCATGCCACTTTTTACCGAATGGTGGCCATATCTATAGTACAAAATCAAAAACTGCAGTATACAGACTATATTCAAGTGTCTACCCCTATATTATAAAGGATGGCTTTCTTAAGATTTTGACCTTAAAAGCCTTGAATTTCATGGTCAGTTATCAAAATCGAGCCAATCAATGTGTGTCACATACACATTGAAGTATATTTTTCTGCCAATTTCTTTTAAATCTTGTGTACAGGCAACTTTAGAAGAATGAAAATATAGACAAGTATTATTTTGTATACTTATTACTGAATAGTTTTACTCCTTTACCATTTCCTATGACCTTGACATCAGGGTCATATAGTAAAATCAAACCATTTCTTGTTATATAATTTAGATACCTCTGTCATAAACCAATGGAATGATCAAAATGATGGTTAGATGGTAAAATACTAGTATATACTATTTTTGTGAGTTCAATGAAGTGGAGTCTGACGTTTATTTGCTGATCAATTCTTATCGGTACAACCAATCAAACTGTTATATTTTGATTTCATGGATAATGACGACGAGACAAAGTTATCCATTACAACATCAATATCATGTAAAGATATAACTTTATTAGTGAGAACTGCCCAAATATTGTCCGGTATTGGAATGACCAAAGACTTAAAGTTGGTACTTAAGTACCATAATGTCTTTCTTCATTTCAATAACGGAAAGTACCACCGGTTAGTATCTCCAGAGGGGCTACAAAGATACAAGAAAGAATAAAGGGCGTTATGTGAGCCATTACATAAAAGAAACTTTGAATATTAGATATTTTAGACTCTATTTATGGTTTCGAAACGTCTCCTCAGAAAATGGGAAATTAATTTGACTGTGAGTCACCCAGGGGACGTCAAACTATTTGTAATTTTACAACTACAACTAACACCATTCATAACATTTTTAAAAATTTAAAAAAATAAAGTAATAAATCATGCAACTACACTAACATGAGAACAAGATATGACACTTTCACAATGCTATATTGTCAAGTGGTGTAGTAAATATCGATCTTTAAAAATACTATAAAATAGAATCATAAATAAATTCATTTCATGTTATTTAGAAATTTGAACAAACGACATAAATATAAAATAGTCGCACTAAGCCATTACAGTCACCTGTAACATGCACAATTCCTATCTAACATGCATATTATATCTATCATATGTATAGTTTTATCATTGGGTTGGCTAAAGACAGATAAAATTTGATATCGTATGCACTGACTTATTTTTCGAGTTCGATAGTTTTGAATTAAGAATATTCATTTCCTACCAAAGTAATTATCCGATATAAGCCATGAAACTATATTGCATGATCGTATCATTCAACATAACGCAAATTTTACCATTAAAAAAACACTTCTATTTAGAGAACTAAAACTCTGCAGTTTTACGAGGGGGGAAACTAAAACTCTGCAGTTTTACGAGGGGGAACAGTGCTATTGTATCATTTGGTCGATGAATTTGGCAGCGTGAGACAGATATGTACAATGGCTAGTTGGTCAAATAATCCGTTTGTCGACGAGGCTAAGGATCATGCATTGGTATCATTGTGTACCTTGGAGACGCGACACTGTAATGAGGACAGTGGGCAGCTATATCATCAACGCCAACAAGATGACATAAACCTTTTAAAACGTACAACTAGAATACTCAAGGATATCAACTACATAGAAAGCAGAGGAGTTGACACAGCAATTGTAAGGAATTTCTTATTACTTCAAATAACATTGTTCTAACCTTCTTCGATAATGATAGCTGTTCTACTTACCATCAAGGCTGTCATAAAAAATGAAATGCCTAATTGTCGCCATATTAAACCACAATAGCATAATGCAGCTAGTATATGAGTACTATATTGTAAGTGTTAGTGTTGTATATAAACAACTTGTCCTACTTGCAGACGGAGAGAGTCGTGACTCGATTCTGGCAATGTTCTCTCCTTCTCCATTCCTTTTTTTCTCAAAATCGAGTCTCGTACTCCGACTATAAAAAACACAATTAATCGTGTAACAATAAAACCATTCGTAGCAACAACATTTCTTATTAGTCAGATACAAATATTCAACCTTTGAATATCATTTCACTCGTATTTTCACTCGACGTTTTTTTTCTTTTGTAGGACGGGTGTTTCGATCAATTTACACTCTTTCAAATTTAAACTGGTTAGTTGTTTAGTTGGGGCGGGGAAACCACTACGTTTCATTATTGCTATCCTTGGAGGAGAGAGATCCAGTGACAATTACAACTATTTTGTTATACATCATATTATCACTGAGGCTGGACGGATGGTATATAAAACATACCATATAATCTTTGTTTTCCTTTACATTTTTTTTTTACATATTCTTATTTTTTTATTCATTTTACTATTTTTAACCATGTAAGTTTTTAGCCCTTCAACACACTAATATAAGCAATCTCCACGAAAACAAATTAACCTTCAAATATTTTCTCAAGACAAATGTAATTATGGTGTTATATGTTATCTTATGAAATGATGTTATGGTCTTTTTATTCACTTTCAATGATCATTTTATAAACCTCTTTAAATAAGGAACTGTCGAGACAAGGACCGAAACTGGAAAGATTGGAAACTAGACTGGATAAGATGAAAGATGACATAAAGACGACACGGTCGCAGCACAAACACCTGAAACGTGTAGTTGAGGGATTTACCAAACATTTAAGCATCAGAACGAGCAAGCAAGAACCTATCCAAAAGGAAAGAAAGGGTGGATGTTTACAACAAGTCGTTCAACGAATCCAGGCAAGTGGTCATGCCTCTGCCTCACACGCCGCAATAAATTCGCCCACTGGGGACATTGAAGGATTGGCAGGTGAGCAGATAAACTAAACAGCTAATCAGAACGTTCAGTAAATCTTATTTGTCTTTTTTTTCTTTGCCTCATGTAGTAGAGAAACATCTAAGATCGTAGTAAACATCCTCACATATATAAAGTCAATAATAACTTGTTCCTATACTAAGAAATGACATAGTTTGTTGTGTATTGTAGCTATATATGTATTGGTTAGAGTTTACTCTGTCTATACTAAAGAGCTGCTATTCTCAATGTGGATAACGGCTTGCACTGTTTTGTGTTTCTTTAATTTGTAAATTAGATTTTGAAAATGTGTAGGTGTGTCAGTTTACTTTGCACCTAGTATTGTTATGCTTTTTGTCTTTAAATGTCATTTTTACGTGACTGTGTATCTGTCTGTTTGAGTGTCACTTGGTGGTAAAAGCTAGAATTGTTTTGCTATTTTGTCGTGTATAAGCTTATACAGTTACTGTAATGTATATATCGTGCTATGTGTATCATGATGGTGGATAAATGTTGTTATTATTAGTGTTAAGATTTCTTTTATCGAACTCTTGCCGACTATATTTTAAAAAGTTAACCCTCCGTTTGATTGATTGATTGATTATGAAAAGTGTCAAAACTGTCACTCAGTGGCCTATGTAATACATGTAGCTTGAATTGTTAGCGCTTCAGTATGTGTGAAGTGGTGGGGGTTGGAACCTAAGCCATTGTGTAACTATTAAAGTAAGATCTATACTATTTTTCTTGAAGAAATAGAACATTGTAACATAGGAAGATCTCAATTGGTCGTTAGATTTGGGTCAAGTGGAGCTTGACCTCTAACTGCTGAAAGTGAAACAGTCGTCGCTTGGTTCATTGTTTGCAGTGTAATAATCTTCAATTATGACGTAAGAAACAGAAAAATGATGTGTCAAGCATTGAAAAGTTAGATGGACGATTAACGAGCAAATTCATAAACCTACCTGCCGGGAATCTTGATGTTGATTAAGGCCCAGTTACACGAGACGACACATGAAGTCGCCTACGAACGACAAGGCCAGCAATTAAGACTGAGACACGAAACAATTTGTTGCTCAGCGAGTTGCTGTACATGCGTAGACATGGGGGCCTTCAGTAATAATTTCATGGGGAGGCCGGAGGAATTAGTGGGTGGGTCACTTTTTACAAATCGGTCCTGAGGAGAGGGCCATATTTTAGAAAAAGGAAATTTGAGGAGGGTCACATTTTACTTTGACTCATTTTTATCTAACTTTGCATTATTCTGTTATTTTGGCCTAATCCCATCGCTGCCACCGGTTCTAAATTTTACTACTTACCACATCTCAACATTGCCACCATTTTAAAGTACCGTAATAATCCCATCAATTCGGTCAGATTTTTAATAATTGTGACTTGATTTATGAAAATTAACATGCAATTTTGCCAGTTGAATTACAAGACGTGAGTGAGTCAAACAGTCTACTCAGTTTTCTTCTTCGCCAATCACTTTTCAGTTTATTCATTTTTATTTAGGATTCTCAAAATTAAAGCTCCCCAAATCGATGGTTATATTTGATGGTCGAAATAAATAAAAAAGATGAAAATTAATACTTTTATTTTGTTGTGGTCAAAATGCAGGGATTAGAAAAGACGCTGTGGGGGATCCATTTAAAAGAGCAGTCAAGATGATCGGATTATTACAGTAACATCATAACATATCAGTGAAATGCAGTGAATTAACCGTTAGTTGTGGTGCGAGGAGAGGAGTAGGTCTCAGAGTAGCAAGGGGAGAACAGCGCGCGTGGCAAGATATTGGGGATAATGTGGTGGATTTGTGTCACAAATCTAGTCTTTGAGAGTTCTTGCCTTCAGCTCAGCCAGTGACATCAAAACACAAGCTCACTGTGATGGTAATTGTAGGGGAACAATAAAAAATGCCTTTAATTGTAAACTCTCACAGTGGTGGGATCTTTCTATAGAAAAATTCCCTGACTTGAGGGAGGGTCACATTTTAAGTCACAAACTGGGCGTGGTCCCCCCCCCCTTGTAATTACTGAGGGCTCCCTAAGAAGAAAAAAAAATGTTTTTGACGCCATGAAATAACTGAAAATGTGTAGACGTGTCGATAGTAGACCTAAATTCAATTCAAAATTCGTTCACGACGATATAATATATCAATTTTACGACGTCAGTATTTCAAGTTTAATCGCTAAGGAATAAAATGATATATAATGAAGATCAAACATTAACATAAATGTAATATATCGTAGATAAACGGTAATCAAGGCGATGAGTTGGAATTATACTAAATTATGCTTGTCAATGCCCAAGTAGAATGTTGAAAATAAAAATAATATGCAGCAATACAATTGAACGTCGTTCTATTATGCATGAGCACACGCCAAAGGGTTACTGCTCCAGTGGCGACGCGACAAGGTGGTCTCACAAGGCCAGTTGCGAGTCATCAATCAACGCATGAAGCAACTTGCGACGAATTGCAGAAAATCCAACATGTCGGATTTCTTGCCACGCCCTTTGCGACTTTCTCAAGGCCCTATGATTAGTAAGTATTAGTTGCATGCTTCAGTGCACGCGTTGCTCACCGAGTTGCCTCGTACAACTTGGCAAAAGAACACAGCCAGGCACTGTAAAATGCAACAAATAATGAACTTTTTGTCATCCTTGTTTTTTTTTCAGCTGAAATATCTTCAGGCCTGGACAGGCTCAAAGATCTGGCACTTGGTATTGGAGATGAACTAGATCGTCAAAACGACCTACTTTGTCGATTGAATCGGAAAGCCAGCAAGGCGGACACTTCGCTTTCTCTTGCAAATAAAGAAATGAGAAAAACCCTGTACAAATAACAGAAGAAATGAAAATGTAAAGCATATCCCTGTTTTGTGGTGTATATGATACATTTGTGCTATCCAAATCAAGTTGTCAAAGTTTCAATTACAACTTGTTTAGTTCTAACTTTCCACTTCAATTGGTTTCTGACAAAATAAGGGTCAACATCTACTTACTGCATCATTTATTCAAACAGCATGTACTATAATATACTATTCATGGTTCTGGAAATCGAATAGACAGTGATGCTATCATCACCACATTGGAATTCTAAACTAGAAAGAATTAAAACTTTTAGAATCGTCATCTACGGGCCTTTATTTAGGACACATTAACGCCGAATGTCATTGTAAAGAACGGTGTATTAATACAATATGAAGTCTGCTTGTTTAGGTGACTCGTCAGAAATAAATTGTTCATAAATGTTCCACATGGTCAATCAACGAAAACATTTTACCTTTACGAGGTGCAAGATAATAATAATCTTTTATTTATACTGGATAGTTCTTTAAGCATATAAAAAATTGTCTCCCAAGAAATCCAGCGAGGGCCATCCCTCGTGGGTTCAGTGTCAATGCAGGAGGACACCGGAGCACCCGGGGAAAACATGTGTTGTTCGGTAGAGTCAAACTGAACGACACTCTTCTTACTTGCAGCGTGGTAGATTTAATCGAATGGGGTTCGAACCCCGACCGCAGTGGTAAGAGGCAAGTGGTTTAATCACTCGGCCGCCGACAACCGTTGATGCAATTAGCGAGATGCAATTTACAATTAGCGAGATTGTCAACTCTGTATCTTGTACAATCAATTGAATAAAACTCGAAATTCACTGTGACTTTAATCTCTTGTGTTCTCATTTCACTTTTAACATTGCTTAAAACAGTCGTACAAAATTAGACAAAAACGGAAGACGTGAATGTAATACGATGGTTAACACTTGTGACATTATACCCTGTATCATCATATTGAATAATCAAGTATAGCTCTAGCACATGAACTATAACATTCAGGATCCCATATTCATGTTCTATATCATTACCAGATACACCTATTCGATTGACGTATTAAAATTGAGGTTCTAAATATAGGGTATATTTTTCCACTTAGGTGTTCACCTTTGCACCATTCTTCAGAATCTCCTGAGTCATCTGCACTTCCATTTATTAAAGCAACTTTGCCTGACCGATGTGTGAGGGCGCCCCGTCACGGCGTACCTTACAGACTTTGCCGTCATTGTTAATATTCAGTCGAGAGATTGCCTTCCAACTACCATGATCCTTTGAAAGCCGAAGGTGCAGACGACATTGTAGGGACCTTTATATAAAGATTTATAACCTTATTGAAAGGGGTTGGGTTTGAAATTCCATTGCTGACCTATCGACACTCTGGCAGTCTATATCATAGCATGATCGACACTTTGAAAATCAGCTATAGAAGAATACAAGCAACGTAATGTATTAATTCGATGAGGGCAATGTGTAGTGACTCATGTCTAATGAGAGAATGGGGAAACCTTTCCACACATCAACTATGAATTGTGTGAAGTAGCTAGAGCCTGAATAATCACGTACTTGTGATTCAGGTTGTATGGACTGTTTAGAAACTGACTGGGTTTTTTTCAAACTTCTACACAATACATGGAATCAAGATCCCAACAGAAACACTGGGACAGAATTAAGTGTAATTACAAGCCTGCTTTAATAATTAGCGGAACACACCCAAACTATTCAATATACCACAAGAAAAAAAAGATTTATAAAAACAAACAGCAAGAAGCAAAACAAATTAGTAAAATTAAAAATAGAGATGGCAAGATTTGAAAAATAGTAAATTTCACTAAAACACAAATATGTGTATAGGCCGTTACAAATCCTTTACGTCAAAATTTTGTACGACAGTTGTCCTTTTTCATCGAAAAAAAATATCAGTATCTAATATCAATGATTGTCTCTCATAAAGTCATTTAAAGACCTAAGTGATTGGATAGACTCGTTTTGTTATAGAATAAATGTGACTACAACCTTCCACATTTTTTGCAATAATCTACTGTCAGATAAATACGCCACGATGGGGTCACGTGACCAGATCGCTCATTACATACATCATTACGCAACTAGCTTGAAACTAGATTCTGAAAAGGCAACTTTACCTCAATTAACTATCTAATAAAGTGCATTATTAATTTATATTCTACGACATGTGATTAATTATAAAAAAAATGAATTTCACCTGCATTATTTCTCTGACCCATCATGTCAAATATTGTGTTGAGATGTACCAAAAACTACACAGATATTTGTATCTAAATCTAGCACAAAAGTTAATCGTACTGGATGGGTTAAAAACTCAAGTTCAAATTACAATACTCTTCCGTGTATAAACTGTGGATATCTACTTAAGAGAAAAGTATATTAAACAACAATAACACAATAAGAGTTCCTGGTTTCATATCCATATCAAAATGACGGTTTAGGACTAAAAAGATGAAAGATAACGTAATACACCGTGAACTATTGACTAGAAATGGAATTGCATCTTAGATAGTCTCCCCTATATTGTATAGGGGGTGCATAGAATAAAATTACATTTCAAGTTTTCGATTTCAATTGTGACTTTTAAGTTCAGACAGGTATAGAAAATAAGCAATTTGAAAACGTTGCGGTTTCTGTGTATAATAGTAAAAAAGCAAAACTTTCACACAAAACTGCTGCGAGACAAATGAAGATTTTTGTATGAGACGTGTAATGCATTTACCATGAAAATGCAAGCTTAATCATTGTGCATAGATTACACGTAATCATCTTTAGTTTTTGTTGGATAGTTGTCGTAGGGTGGTGGCGGCTCCAGATATGATTGCCCCGTGGGGGTTGCCAAGGCAACGTCAGAAGATATAGTGGTAAGTTGAGGGTTCATTCTTTCTGTTAGCAAAGAAAATCAAACACAAATGTTCTTATCAGTAAAATGTATATCGTGTATATATATATGTATACATCAAAACATTCAACAGTTCACTACAGCTACATAATGACAAATCACAAAATCAATGTACTCATTTATTACCAAGTACATCGGAACATATAATGTGAAGCACCCTATACAGGTTCACTCTGATTTGTTAGAAAAATATAGAAAACAATGACATCTGTTGGCTGGATTGTTAATGAGTGATAAAGTATATATATTTTCCGCTACCTTCACATCGCCCCTAGCCTATTACTTACAACCATGGATAGAATAAAATCACTCAAATTGCTACTAAGATGTATATATATATATATATATATATATATATATATATATATATATATATATATATATATATATATATATATATATATATATATATATATATATATATATATATATATATATATATATATATATATATATATATATATATATATAAGGTAATAGGTAATACTTACGGACGGTGGTCTTATTTGTCCTGGCGCCGAAAAAGAGTGATTTGGACAAACAGAACGCCACTGTGATGATTATACCGATAACGCCAATAATGCCAAATATGATCATCATGATGGCACCAATTCTGATGATGAAATGATAAAGATGGTTATTGATGAATATTTTATACACATCTAGATCTAATTCCAAAGATTTTCTATTTACAAAAGTGTAGTTATTGAGTTGATAATTGACACTACCGACAGAGGTTCGTTTATTTTTTGGGAAGGATATGGTAGTTGAACCCTTCAGTGTTGTTGTTGTTGATGTTGTTGTTGCTGTTGCTGCTGTTACTGTTGTTGTTGTTGTTGTTGTTACTGTTGTTTTTGTTGTTATTATTATTGTTGTTGTTGTTGTTGTTGTTGTTGTTGTGTTTTTGTTGTGTGTTGTGTCAGCTTTTTCTTCAATCAGCTGAAATTACGTATTAATTAGTAATACGCTTGATTTCACGTTTTCTCTATCTTTCTGTACGGCACGACCACTGGCTGGTTTTAAGCCTCTTACGATCGTCAGCATAGAGGTACTACGAAAGAGTTACGATTAACAAGGATAATGGCAATAGTAATTACCCGACGTTATCAGCCTTATCTTTATCACCTGTGCGGCCGATACCTTGACCCATGCCATCGTCATCGCCATCACCATTATAGTCCTTACTATCATTTTCATTAGTGTCGAGTACAGTACTGCTCTCGTCACCGTCGTCATCAACACCCCAATTCAACCATGTATTATAGTTGCAGCAAAACTTTACCCATGTGTTACCGCAACAGTACGTTTTATCGCTTGAATCGTGTGCAGTAGGGCAATCGAACCCGTAATAAAACGTATCAGACCAGTAATAACTTTTACAGTGCTCGCCCGATATACCTGCAATCAACAACGCTAGGAAGTTTAACCTTTTGCACTCCGTGACGTCACATTACATGGAAGTAAGCAAATGTATTTAAAAAATAAACATGAAAACATTTTTGGATAAAATAAATTAACTATAGCAAAATGAATAAAAAGAAACGATTATCATTATTTGCTGTGATTAAAAACATACTGAGTTCATTGTACTCAGTGCATTATGTATGGTGAAACGGATACCCGGAACTGGACACGGATCTATCACCCGGATACATTGTCCTTACAACTGAAATAGTATATTCTTTCTATAGGCAATAAACAACAAAACGACTAGTGAACAAACTGAATGAAGAATTGCTGAACGAATGGATGAATGGGTTGACGTGTGCATGGCCATGGGGAAGAATGGATGTGTGTATGCATATGCATAGACGGACGGACGGGCCGGAGGATGGATGGATGGATGGATGGATGGATGGATGGACGGACGGAAGGACAGATGGATGGATGGATGGATGGATGGGTTGGGTCGGTGGATACAACAATGCAACCATGACTAAGGAATCGAGGTTTGAAAATAAAATAACACAATTATACTTTAAAAATTCATTCATGTCGTATTTTTGTTATTTTCGTGTCTGTGTATACAACTATTCAGTAAGCTTATGGGCTAGCATAATTTCCCCAGTCAGCAGTGTCATTCAGCCCGATACCACACATACACAATCATAAAACTATTTAGCTAGAAGTGGACAGTAAACTACAAAAATTAAACTTCGATCCCAGCACTGGCCACTCGTCATAATTACTCTCTTACCTGCAGTTAGGAAAACAAAAACACAGCCCATGCGGAGAAAGACTTTCGTGACGGACTTCATGGTGACATTCGACGTTGGAATAAACACTACACGATGCGCCGATCACAACGCTATTGCATCGACTGGTGGAACGGCAGTACTCAGATATTATTAGTAGCCTATGTCTGGCCCCTCAAATACCGGATCTTGTCGGGGAGTAATTGTTCTGAAAGTGCATGCATACTGAACACGGATGTTGGCCTTATTGTTGGGTATTTATTTATAGTATGTGTCAGTATCACATGTAATTCAGCAGCACTTGCAATGATTTCCTTATACCGCTACTGATATTAATCTTCGTCTGGCAACATTCCAAGAATACTCTACTGACATGATCAATACAACCGAGTATAAATTATAGTTAGCATTTTCCAAAACATCTGTTATAGTTTTGAAAATCTGTATAGATGGTATTTCTGTGGCCAACAATATTTCATCACTATTAGTCATTATAAATATTAAATGTGTTGATTCACTAATAATTTAACATTTATGTAAACGCTTGATTTCATCACACTTGGTCTATTTAGCGAGTAGCGTATACTTTAATTTTAAAATCATATCATATTCGTGTTTTAGTACAGAATTACAGAATTAATGTCATTTCTGTATTTACATTTGTTTTTTTCTAGAGTCTGCCAATTGCATTGAATTACCCAATACCAATCAATCAATCAATCTATCAATCAATCTATCAATCTATCAATCAATCATTCATATTAATTTAATTTCTATAGCACCAAACTCATTGCCAATTAAAAACACTTCTGTTCAATGGCACAGAAAATGCTGTGTAATACTGAATGCTTGCTAGAATAAAAGTTCAACCTTGGACATATCCAAATTTGAAGTTTGTCTCATGGGATGATTTGGGATAAATGCAATGCTGAATTGACTTGGAAAGTTGAATTGAACGAGGCCACCATATTAAACGTATTAGGTGTACGGTCATGTGCCGAAGACACGTGTATTTACGTATTCATTAACTATTCAAGATGTATACTGTATTACAATTGATTATAATCAAATGTGGACGAATATACTAGAACAAACCCAATCAACATAATTAACCGCCTTGCCAAAACAATTAAAATGACAAACGCAAAAGGGTTTTATTTACATACTGGCACGAAATTGGAACACAGCAAATTCAAGGAGACTCATCCATATCATAAACACATTACTTTTGATACGGTCTTCAAATAGCCTCCATCGTTATTTGACCTGTCTGTTTCTTTAACATCGAGCGGTAATTTGGTATTAGAATCAACAAGTGAAAATAGGCTACCGTTTCTAGCAGAATTCCACAGAGATAACTACAATGAGGTAACATTGTCATGACAACCAAAATTGGCATATATACTTCGGATTCTTTATATACATTGAATTCAGAGCTGCGGTATCATTCTCACGATTGACATGTATACCTTATTTCAAATTCGATCTCAAAACACTTTTACACTATTTCAATGAATTAATGCAATGTTTTAATTACGTGATATGGCACACTATTTCAACCTTTGATATCTATTCTGTAATATAATAAATTCAGAAAAAATCACAAAAAGAAACTGTTACTGATTATTCTAGAATATGCCGGCTATCTAATATCTACACTGGACAGAAAACGCTAATATACTATATAGTATACGGAAAAGTCCGTGGGTGTCCACGTCATGACAACACTGTAAATGTTAATAATGTGGTATACATTTGTTCATGTCTTTGTGACGATGTTACAACTCTCTAGGCTGTGTTGTTCCGAAGGGTTATGCTTCATACAGAAGAAACAGCGGATGGGTAAGCTGGCGGTGCTGTGTCTGCGAAAACAAAGACACGAAAAGTGAGAAATTAATGTGTGTTAACAAGATTGCCTAAACATTCAACAATAATGAGATTATACGAACTACATTAGAATATATTTATGTTTCAGACTGGACCTAGACTTAGCCTTGGGTCTCTGTGAATAAATACAGTGACGTGTGGTAACATGATGGGGAAAACTTAGGATATTGCCCCTTCAATTCTAAGCTTACCTACTACATACTAGTATTTGACTGGTTGCATGTAGAGTGATTAAAACGACAAACTTGTATTCTTAGTCACATTATGGAGATCATATGTCGTAAATAAGTGCCAGGTCTGGCAAGGTCAACACAAGTCGCAGTTGAAAGATTACTTACAATAAAAATACAGAATCTCAGAAACACACCAGGAAGCAATAATTTATCACTAGTAATGCCAGTGTACCACTAACAAAAAGTCTCCAATCTTGACACTAGTACTAGTTTGTATTTAAGAGCAAGTCACTGGCAATGTATATCACTAGCAAGTTATTACCTGTCACACTTCACTGACAAGTTGTCACTAGTAATTTGAAATTATAACTAACAACTTTTCACAAGTAATTTGTTACAAACAAGTTCTCACTTACTAGTGCAATATATATTTCTGACAACATGTCACGAACCTGTTACCACAAGCAATTTCTCACTAGTTACGATTTGTAAATAGTACTACGTGACTAACAAGTCGTCACAAGTAATATAATTATCCCTATTACTGTCCGTCATTAAGAAGTTGCTCCGAGTATTTAGTCACTAGCACTGTATTAATAACAATAGCATTTCCTTACTAAATATATCGTCACTGATATTTTGTCATTAGCAATATGCAATTACTTCAAAAGCAGTTATACTATGATCACGTTATTTAAAACGCGATCACGGCGTATTAGAATCATTTTTTTTAAATGTATTCAGAACTTAAGAAGTTGTTGTTAAGGTATCCATGTCGGTATACTTACGAATAACAGTGGTGTTATTCCCTTTGCTACTACCACAACAATCACAGCAGCAACAGATACATGTCAATATTAGGATAAGTGCAACGAGACCAATAATACCAAACACTATACCAAGGACCATATTTATTCTGTTTAAACCATGCAGTAAACATAACATTATTTTTACCTAGTATGAAATTCTAATCGCCATAACCTCTAAAATCACCTGAAAGACATTCTTTAAATTGACCTTGAATATATTACATCATCACTTAGTACTCAAATTTCTGTCAAAGTTTAGGACGGAAAATTTTAGTAGTTACTTTAAAATTGTGTGGATTGTATAACAACTTGTAATCAGATAGAAGGTGGTACTGTGTCCGTATTTTGTCCAAATTTAATGACATTAGATACAGAATTTTATCAGACAGAATGAGAAATTCTATCCATGTTTTCTCCAACTTTCATGAAAAAGTTTAGTTTCATGACGCCCTATCTCTCGAGCTCAAATTCTAAAATAATTAGTTTAATAGTGAATAATGATTTCTTTAAATTACTGGTTCACTTATCCTTTCTTTGACATTATTTCCCAGTATTTCGTCTCTAAAATTGCTACTTCCTGAATTCAGAATTCTTTGGACATAATGTTACCATTCTTTCAAGTTGATCGTATGTGTACATACCCTAGTCCTAGGGTCTCACCAACTTCATTTGTCCAGTCCGTTTTGCTGCTATCATACCCATGTTCCAACGATGTTGCATAATTACAGCAATATCTGAAGGCTGTAGTTCCACAACAGTATGTCTCGTCAGAATTGTCGACAGAAGTTGGACAATCAAAACCCATGTTCGTGTCACCCCCGTCTTCGGAGTAACCACAAAAATCACCATTTACTCCTAGAATCAAGGACATATTGAGTGCACCCTTGTGATACTATTTTGAATGTCAAGGCTAAACATATATGTGGGTCTCAATTCTAGTTCCACATCGATAGTTTCGTGGTATTCTAACATACGAAGTAGTATGATACGTATCAAAAATTATTGAGTGTACAATGATAACGTAACGTGTTCGTTTAGTTTTCCGTTGTATTATCCCGTTGAATGAATCCACACAAACATTTCAAATATGAAACATTATGCCATTTGGCTATCTCAAGTAAGACCGTCAGTCACATTTAGGTAACAAAAGTTACACATCCAATGCAAACTGACGCTATCCTTTCATTGTTCTGTTTGCCATCTACACACTCTACTTACCATCGACAAAAAGGAGCAAACAGCAGATTGACAGAAACCGCATATTAATCGTATTCCAAAATCAAGTTGTATCTATCGATCACAGGTTCGACTGGATTGCGATACAACTTGCTGAAAACTTATGACGCAGCGTTGTTACATGGTCCGTTTCCACGACAACAATTCATATATGAACAAATTAATGCTATTCTTTTCCTTACCATACTTTCCTATTGTCTCCATTTTTTGGCCTGTAGTGACATGGAAGAATTCAAAAGTAAAATAAAAGATGTCCTAAAGTCATAAGCAACTGCAATTGTATCCTATTCATGTCTAACAAAAGGAAAACAGTTTAAGTTGCGATCGTCAAAACAAACTATAAACTTTAAAACGCTATTTGTATTTGTACACAGCAGTAGCTTTAGGCTATATTTGTCCATGAGTATTCAAAGAATAGAACTTTAAGTTTAGTTCACCAATTATACACAATTTTCCACCAATGATAAACATACTGTACAAGTTATCAATGAAGTAAATGTATAACGAAGAACATAATTTTTCGTAATCATATATTTACCAATCAATTCCAATGTTAATAACATATCAACGTCAATAGTTACAGTCAAGCCACTTTAATCTGATTTATACAATTGTAATAAGTAGAGTATTACTTCTCAATTCAGAATGTGCTTTTTGACATATTGAATTAATGTCATCGTTCATAGTAACTGTACTAGAAAAGCTTGGGCCAAACGAAATATAAAACTTTTCAACTATATTGTCGTTTTTGTTTATTATTATACAGTGTCAAAGTCAGTGCCCGGGTATATCACATCTCAGACCATATATACTGATAGCCACACATGTTAGTCTACATGCGGCCACCAGAGCCAAGTAAGGCAACATTTTCACCCGTGTCCACTACATGACATGGGTGCCGAGTAGTATGATGTACTCCATAGAATTAGTACAACTAGATTAAAGGTAAACCTTCTTCCACAATTGGTCGTATAAAAAGTTAAAGAACTAGACCAAATATGGGTCTGTCTGGTCTTAAACATATCATATCATTGACAAAACTCAGTAACTGTTAAGTTTGTCATAGACTAGGATTATAAGTAAGTAAGAAACTTAGCTTGAAGGTTTATATCACGAGGATATCTTTAAAAGAGTTTCTTCCAGACAAAGTATTGCCGCTGGCACGACTTATAGAGTTGTGCTACCTTCTTTCTTCAAACAGTTTGTACTGTACTCAACTAGTTCCTGTTTTAACGTCCTTCGAATCGAATTCCTGGCTGTGGTGACCTCGGCCAATAAACACTTTCATCATACACGTTCATATAGTTAACTAAACCTTAAGTGTTTCATCTATCAAAAGAGAAAGCATGCGTCAGAGATACTAAAATATAACATAGATGTAACATTTATGTACTAATGGCAATGCAAGTGCCTTTTGTTGGGAAAGTTTTCCTTCAGCGGTTAAAACCTATTAGTAGGTACAGCTATGTAAAGCCATAAGAACTAGAAGTTTTAAATATACTGCTGGTTATTTTGTGAATCCGTATACTAGTACTCAACTTTATACACATTGTTGTAGAATTCATTGTGATTGTGTGCATTATGAAGATAACACTGATATATCATGGGTTAGGAAAATGTTAATTAATTTTAATACCTACAGCATGCATTCTCATGATGGTCGTTGGTGGCGTTGTCTATTTAGAGAGTCAATAAAAAACTTGATAATGTGGCATCTTGTGCACAACTAAAAAAGACTACTAGTCATACAACCTGAGTCTACCACCGCTTTATTGCCCATTCTCCGTATTGTAATTGTTACTTATATTGTCACTAAATATAATACAATTCTAATACGGTTACCAAGAACATCGTGTTTTTGTTTAAGTTGAGCATACGGTCTTTTTGAACTATCGTAAGACATTATCTTTCCGACCTCGTGGGGTGCAAGGGTCAACTCCGTTGTTACTTTTTAATTACTGACGATAATCTTGGTAGCAGCTTGAAGAACGGGACAAATCAACCAACTGACGCCTGGTGAAATTTAAGCATATACCGCCGTCGACGTTGACATGAGAAATCAAAGACATCCGTACTTTGTATTTTGCCGATTCGTCAAATTGTTGGCATATGTCCAACTCTCCATTTGGAAGTAGACTGGTTCTGTTATCAACGATAATAGTAATAAGCTAGCTACGCTCAGCTTCAGACCACTATAGTGGTTTGAGGTTCAGGTAGGTAGTATACACCCGTTCCATTTCTCGAGTCGCAACTTCTTCAAAACTTATTAGTCACTTAGCATTAACCCCTTTTGCGCTATTTAACATTGAATGACATTGCCAATCAGAACAGAGTAAAATATTCTGGATAATTTATTGAAGTGTTAATTCAGAAAAAAAAGTGAAGAATGACATTAAATATGCAAACATAATAACGATGCAGCTTTCGAAAATTGAATGCCATACATTTCATATTTTCAAATGCATCAATGAAATACATCAAGGAATGTTCACGAACTCTAGGTTCACAATATCAAATGGAAACTTCTCCTGACAGCGTTATAAATGTTTTGGAAGCCAATCCTCCCAAAAAAAATTATGGCTGACATATCGTCAGGGGTGGACTACGTATATTTGATAACTGAAATATAAATACGTACTGAGGATTTTGTGTTGCTCTAAGATATAACTATTTAGCTATTTAACCGTATCTATTGCATTACACTGGGATGAGTGGTTCGCCCATGAACTTCGTTAATTTGCTTGAAATCAGAACTCATCACAATAATTCACATAACCATGATAATTTTCAAAACAACCATTAAAATTAATCGTTATGCACGTATAATGGGGTATGTTATTGATATCACGGTTTGAGTTCCACTCGTACAACTATAAATGTATAGCCAGCCTACAGGCATACTACTACTCACACAGTGTAGGCTAGAACTATCGCAGTCGATGTTTAGCAATGTACACAGTCAGCTAGTACATAGATAATACAGATGTGTAGTTAACTTTAATGTTAGAGAATGAACAGAGTTTACGGCAAGGGTCCCAGAGGAGAAAAGAGGGGAGGCTGCGAAAAATGTTTGCCCGAAATACTTTCTACACAGCCCCCCCCCCCCCTCCCCGCCGTAAATTCTGTTCTTTCCTTTAAATCATTTGTAACAGCAATGCAATTTACTGTGGTGTTTGAACATTGAATTCGACAGTCGAACCATTAATCGCAATGTAATGAGTATGTTTGAACAATCTTATCGACATGACTGTCTTGATAATTACGTTGTCAGAATGTTGTCAAATTAGTATTGAGCAATTAATATGTGCAACAGTTTATTCGGTAAAAACATTATAACCACACAATCTTAAGAAATTCACAACAACAAAATATAGTATGTTGGTGTCGCTGTAGGTTTATACTTTGGTAACAGTTGTTACTGTTCCTGTGCCATAAGCTACTGGTGCAGCATACCCAGGACTAGCATAGTACGGTGGTGGTGGTGCCTGGGCCATACTTGATACAGTAACTACTTGTGGATATGCTGCTACTTGGGTGCCACCTGTAAGAAAATGACAGGTGGTGAGATCAGCTACTCACACAAGTCAACTTTTCATAGTTGTACATTCCACCGTTTACTATAGTTTGCTGCTTGTCATATTTCATTTACATAAATATATATATATAGGTTTATTGCATCAGGTCAACTGACCCATGAGCTAACAAGTCAAAAATAAATAGACAATAACTATACATTGCTTACATAACTTAGTGGAGAACATACAAAGTTGTGGTTACATGTTAACATGTATGTTAACACGCCACCAGTGGCAATTATTGGCCATTATGTCTAATCATGAGTGCCTTGTAAATATAAAGGCTTAGTCGTCGTACAATGGAAGTTTTGTCAGAAGACACCAGATCGATAAATTTGAACATATTTGGGTGAGTCCAGTAATATCGTGGTATGTACCTATCCCTGAGCAGACCAAATTTTGTACACACTAAAACGAAATGAAAGTCCGCAGGTAAGGTTCTCGGCCTGGTCCAACGGCCAGCCTCGATTTGGAGTGGGTGTGACGAAACTCATAATCCAGCTTTAGTCCTTCGTTGCAAGAGTACATTGTAGACAGGAATATAATTGTATTATACTAGTTTCGATGGTGTGCACGTTTTTTAAGAATTGTATGTGACACGTATAGGATTTGACAATGTAATTATATTAAGTACAATTGAGGGTTTAATTTTGTATTGATGACAACCTCCGCGATATTTTATCTTTTTGCCATTGTTTTCATCGACTGTTTTGTAGTTTCCAATGTTTGTTGTTGTTGTTGTTGTTGTTGTTGTTGTTGTTGTTGTTGTTGTTGATGATGATGATGATGATGATGATGATGATGATGATGATGATGATGATGATGATGATGATGATGATACTGTACTTACCAACAACAGTGGTAGTCCTCCCACCGCTACTCCCATTTCCAAAGCAGCAGACACATGCCACGATACATGCAATAATAAGGCCGATGGGAATAAGTACACCAAACACTATGCCGACGATAGCAGCCACACTACAAAAAAGGAAATAAGTTTCTGTATGCTGAGAGGCTTCATTCATAAATATCTAACCATGTAGGGGGGCAAAACTTGCATCAAGACCCCCCCCCCGTTGCCCCCTCCCCTCAATAATCATTCCTCATACACTCAAAATTATTTTTTTAAATATGGCATCCTCGATTTTTTGAAACGTTGAGTGTATCCGAACAAATAAGACAAATTTGTACAGTTTTCTGTTATTTTAGTTATTTTCAGTTACAAAACACAATAACCTCATAAAATTTTGGTTGTACAATTGTAAACATGACGCATGTTCTTCATATCTGAAGTAAGCTATGTGCGAACAGATCACTGTACGGCTTTATTACATTGTCAAACGTGTTTAATGTGTCACCCTCAATCATCAGAGACTATTCCTAAAAAAATATAATAACACCAGAGTCAATGACAACTATATCTCCGTTACTTGATTTGAATAGCATAGACGTATATGACCTTGGAAAGGTATATTGAGACTATTTTAAATAAAAAAAATATCAGAATCACAAAATTGGAAAAATCAAATTAAATTAAATTAAGATATAAAAGGTCATGTCTTTAAATCTGTTGATTAAAAAACTGAAATGATATGTTCATATGATATAAAAAAAATTATAGATAACATAATACTGTCAACTCATTTATAATTTTACGAATCAATCAAGATCATTATTATCATAATACACTTGCCCAAGTCCAATATAAGTATCCGGATCGGTGGAACAACAGTACTTGTATGTCGATGAGCCACAACAGTAGATTTCATCACTGGAGTCAAAGAAAGATGGGCACCAAAAACCATATTGATAGTCATTATCAGAATCCCAGTAACCACTGCAATAGCTTCCACTCATTACCCCTAGCAAGGAAAAATAACATATAAATAGATATAGAATGAACGCCGATAAATAACATCTCATTGTTTAAATATTTGAAAACTCACCTTGTAAAATATAACACAAAATAATACCAATTGATACTTTAGGTGGTCAGGTAGTAAAAATAGCCGAGTATGTCCATTTAGTATAAATTGAATCAACCATGTCCTTGGTCACTTACACAAACGTACAGGTTCTACTCACAGGCATTTGTTTCCCGAGTTATGGCTCAGAATATTTCTATCAGAATACAATAAAATGACGATAATATCATTAATATTGACGTATTAAACCAACACTATATGAAAGGGGTAAAATTACACTTGTTTCTGTGATCGCGCAGTTTCACTAAATGCGAAGGAAGACGTCTTCCTTCGCATTTAGTGAAACTGCGCGATCACAGAAACAAGTGTAATTTTACCCCTTTCATATATAGTTGGCTGACTACGTCAATATTAATGATACTATCGTCATTTTATGGTATTCTGATAGAAATATTCTGAGCCATAACTCGGGAAACAAATGCCTGTGGTTCTACTATACTAGACAAGAGAACTCCACAGTATGTTTTGTTGCTCGTCATGCTATTGGAGTATGACCCTGATCACGTGCATTTCTAGGCTGCTATGGCGCCAACAAATAACTATAAATCTTTCACTCTCTCTTTACTAGTAATGTTAGGACGATCTTAATATATTGCTATTTAATCAAAGCCCTCTCGTTCCCCCTCCACTATCTTGGTTTATGAAATGTGCGCTAGTTTAATATTGTTTTAATATAAAATCAAAAATGTACAAGGAAACGCTTTAATTATAATAGAGTAAAATGCGACTATCTGCAACGGCGGGTTGAATACCCCATGGCGATATCTGAGTCATTTGACAAAAGATTTTTTGGCTACTTCTCCTGTCCTTCAGACAAGCACTGTGTGCAGTGACAACACTTAGCAACATATAAAGGCCAGTGCAAACGTGCTATTTGTGCAACAAATTTGCTGTCCTTGGCTCATAATTATAGAAATATTGAAAGTTTATATTGCAGCCAATGACCTTATACTGATGACCAAACAAGTACAGTACACTCTTATCTATGAACGTCTTATACATGGTGTATTAGCCGATTTGTTGTTCATTATTAATCTCAGTGGCGAATCTGATATGGTTGGTTGTCATGTAGTCCTACCATGGCAGTGGTGGCCCACTTACACTGGTAGAGGACACATCTCTGACTCTAGATCTGTGTGTTAAATGGGTCACCTGGCTATAGCAGCCACATTCGTTGTCATTGTCAAGGTATTGATCGCATTCGAACGATTTAAGACTAAGTTGTTGGGTTTTTTTTGCTATTTTTGTGTTGAGGAAAATGGTTACCGCAGCTCACTTTCATTTCCCTTTTAGTTATAGTGCTCGATTTAGTTCCGGGACATGACGTTCAGCATTATGTTGTCGTCTCAATAGCCATACTTGTTACTTTGGCCGAACAAGACAAGACGACTACCGAATATATCCATTAAAATAACCAAGATAAAGCATTCGCTTTCGACTCGGTCAGACATGAAATCGTAACCTGTAGACATTCCTATTTGCCAGTTTTAGGTAATTCACCATGGTTACCATGCCATTACAACACATACAAACTTTTTCCTAGGCTATACGTGTACGTCACAGACATATATACGGGATACGTGACGAAATCAAGTATGATTTTGATTAGATTCACGAGATTACATCCCATTATGAACAGTATGTTTTCATATAAATCCTACCTTCGAGGGAAAGGGTGACAAAACAGCAGATACATAGCACTTTCCAAGGAACCGTGCACATTGTTGGTACGTTGTTGGCGTCGAAGAAATATGAACTACTTTACAGTATACTCAGAACCAGTCAACTGAGAATACAATATACATTGTATTAAACACGTGACGTCATTATTTAGTTAGTGTAATGATATATATCTACTTGCCAGGTCAAACGTGTCAGGTCAAAGAATAAACGTAGTGCTGATACACAAACATGCTGACACGACTCGCATGTAACTCCAACCCCAAACGTCAACGGTGGAGAAGCCGAATGAACAACAAACTTCGTCATTACTAACTTTAATAGGTCAACAAATATTCACCCTCAAATTTCATTCGAAGTACAAGCCATGAAAGTTACACAACAATAAGAAAAACATTCAATTTTACTCGCCTATAGGCTATACATCTTTTGTGATAAACAAATCCAATTATAACTAAAGCTGTATCCAAACTGTTCAGTCTCAACCCTGCCTTTTAAGACCTCGTCTGTCAAGAAAAGAAATGCCGAACAACATCCATGTACAATAACACAAGGTCAAAGTATGGTGAGTGATAGTAATACTGTATACCACAATTTATTCATACAGGGTCTATATTGTATCTCGTGCAAATAAAATCAAACTGCTTAATGATTGTTTTTGAGCATGAACACATTTTCTTTTACAAAATACGCATTGATGTCATTTACTAGTCATCCTTGACAAGTGATTCCATTCTGATCCATGTATAGGTTGTTGCCACTTTGCCAGACCTGATAACCGTGGTTGGCATTGATACTGGTGAACCCATAGATAGATTGATTGATTGATTGATTGATTGATTGATTGATTGATTGATTGATTGATTGATTGATTGATTGATTGATTGATTGATTGATTGATTGATTGATTGATTGATTGATTGATTGATTGATTGATTGATTGATTGATTGATTGATTGATTGATTGATTGATTGATTGATTGATTGATTTTTATTACCTGTACAAGAAATAATTACAGATCACTCGGGGAAAAATATATATACACAATTTATACAGGCAATGGGAGTCAGAAAATAGCTTTGCTAATCAAGTCTGACCCCTTACATTAATGGTTAATAATTAAACATTCACGGGTGTTACTACACGCACTTGCCCCTCCCCCAACCCCCATCCCAATCCCAGTCATTTTAAAAGTGATGAGAAGAACTGAGTTCGGTGAAGAATGCCAACTATGCTATATAAAATTATTCTTTCAGTAAATCCATTTTAAGTGACCGCTTGAAACTATGTCGTGTTGGTTCTTTCCTGATATTGTATTTGATGTCGTTCCATGTAGTTACACCTAGTGTTGTCCAACTGATGTCTTCACTGGAGGAATACATAAATTGCCCTGAACCTGCTGTCGTGTATTGTATTCATAATTCAACAGCATGCAATAATGGGTTATAGAGTGTGGTAAATTATTGTGTATTAAGTCATAAACAAAAAACCCTACTAAATACTTGTGTAACTTAAACACGTCGAGAATTTCTAACTGGTTGAATAGCTACGGATAAAACGTGTTGCTGTCCTGGCCCTTGTGTCACCATCATTATTACGGACACAGAAGGCATTACAATTTGTGGGTCCACAAACATTTAGTAACTCTGTTCCGTTCAATTCCATAGTCGATTTTCCTGTTCCAAGATGCATTGCGGCGCGAAATGATGTCGCTTATGCTGTAACATTTTCATCAGGAAATTATGGAAACACATGTTGACCTCTTTAATCATGAGTAATTTTATAGAACAAAGACTAAACGCCATCAATGACAGACAGTGATTTTACAGGTGAACCCAGGGTACGGTCAGGTGACAACCATCCCTCTGAGGAGCGCTTGCAAACCCCTCAGCACGTACACAATACATGGCATTGTATATTGTATACTTGGCGTTACATGCACAATACATGGCATTGTATATTGTATTGTATTTTATTGTACGCGCAATGCATCTTGGAACCGGCAACAAGTCTATTGCTGATTATCAGTTACATGATCCAATACCAAGGAAGTAAATGACGTCACCTTGTGGGACTGCACTGACACCATACGCTTTCACATGCACCTGTCTGTGATCACAGGTTTTCATTCCTAATGATGGGGTCAGAATTTACGGCAGGGGTGGGCCTGGGGAGAAATGGGGGGGCGTGAAAAAAATTGAGAGTTCAAAGGGGAGAGGGTTGCGAAAATTCCGATGGTACGAAAAGGGGAGCCAAAATATTTTACTCATAATTTGAATCAAATCAGGAGCGGTCGTTTACCGAGTAAATTAAAATATTTCTCGCCGCAAAATATACCTTCTAAACCTAGATTCTTCAGTAATGAGTTGACACCGGTAACAGTTATGCAAACGTATATGTGTATGCCTTCCTCTGTCTGTCTGACAGACAGACAGACAGACAGACAGACATTAATTCAGTGAAACAGAGAAAAACTACACCCTTTGCTACCTCTAGGCTACTGGAGTAATACTAGACACTGCAGAAGAGTAGGGTGGTGGTGAAGAATGGGATGGAGGGTAGGCTGGGTCATCCATTGCTGGTTGGCCATACTGTGATGGTGGTGGATAAGGAGGGTATGTGTTATACCCTGGCGGAGGATAGTTGTAACCAGCTTGAACTTGTTGGTTTTGTGACGAGTAAGCGATAACGGTCGGGTTGGTTGGATTTCCTATGTGAAAAACATTAAATTCATAATTAATTCTTGCAATCGTATTTAAAAACCGTGGTCTATTGGCAATAACATTATACTATTTGTCGGCAGTTAAAACTTCATGATTTATACAAAAACTCGCTCGTCTAATGTTGGCTTTGGAATTAAATGTTTAGCGACAAGAGAAAGTATGAGTAATCTAATTGTTCCAGATTTTAGCTGTTTTTCTTTCTTTCGTTCTTTCTTTCTTTTCATACATGATATATGTACGAAATGATATCAGGTTTCTGATCAAATTGTGTCTTTATATTTAGATTGTTTTGCACTTGAAAAAGGGGAAAGCAATTATTAAAGCAAGTTACCCCCCCCCCCCCCCCACCATGTTATACTTACGGACGACGTGAGTTGTTGTTGTTCTGGTACCTCCACTCGATTTGGCACAACAACAGACACAGAGGACAATACTGACCACAATAAGTACGATTAAACCGATAGTACCAAACACACCGCCAGCGATGATACTGCCCGCTCTGAAATAAAGAAGGCAAAATTATCCTTCGTCGTAACAATTTTCTTTATTCCATTTGCTGTCTAGTTATTAACTGTATATATATATATATATATATATATATATATATATATATATATATATATATATATATATATATATATATATATATATATATATATATATATATATATATATATATATATATATATATATATATAGTTTTGGTAGTACTGGGACTCTTTCTTGGATGTAACTCGGAGTTTCACGCATGGTGCGATCATCAGACACTCAGTGTTGGAACACAATAATGTTCGTTCATTTAAAATGAAAGAACTGACCCTGTCCCTGTCCCTGCGTCGAAGTCTGAATCATTCCAGGATTCATCGTCATATCCCCAGTAGGTTGAGTAGTCACAACAATATTTATATGTATATGAACTACCACAGCAATAGCTTTCGTCACTCCAGCTAGAACACGTGAAGCCAGAGACATAGTTACCATATGAATCGTAGTATCCATAACAATAATCTCCATTGACCCCTACAATACAAATCGAACAGTCAGGTGATCAGTAAAGTGTATGTATATAATTCATAAACAGTAAGACACGCAATCAGACAAAAGAAAGCCACCAGGCTGGCTGGCTGGAGAACATACGGAAATAAAAAAAAAACAATCTAAACAAAAAACAACCACCCATGCTTTCAAACTATAAGTCTAAAAAGTATATTAATTTAAAATCTATGAAGCACGATAACTCTTGGCAGTATACGTACTTCCCGTCTACTGACATTTAGCTAAGACATTCTAAATTGTGACGTCACTCATTTATTCTTCAGTATTACAAGGGAAATAGAGGAGGGGTCCTTTTACAAATCGGTTCTCAGGGGAGGGTCATAGAAAATGGTATAAGAATCAATTGTCAGATGCGATATAAGGGGAGAAGTCACAATGTGTCTCATAGGAGTAAACAGGAACAGTAATGTTGGCTTAGATATTAGGGATAGTCTTGAAGAGATGTTGACCTCGGTCCCAACAATGTCGGAGTGTGCCCATTTAGTGTTTGGGAGTCAATTGTATGGCCTTCAGCTCAGCCATTGAGATCCAAACACAGGTATTGATTAATGAAATACCGATTTCACACAAATTCACAACAGTAGTAGTAGTTTGGGAAAAAATATAACATTTAAAACTTTCAATGTGGTAAAAGCGGTGAGATTAAACCGTTGATTCTGAAACAGGGTCAAATGTCTGACAGCATTTAAAGAATCTTTTTCTGAAATATTTTAACTAGGGAGGGTCAGGTTTAAAGAAAGGAAATTGAGGGAGGGTAACTTTTTAGCACAACGGAATCGGGGAGGGTCATATATTCATATATATTTTAGGAGCGCTCGTGAATAGTTATATTCCTATGTTTTTATACATATGGCGATAAAGAATATGAATCTGAATCTGAATCTGAATCTTTTATGAAACAACCCGGACCTGGTGTCCCCCGCCCCCCCCCCTCTGTAATTACCGAAAGTTTCCTTATATACACGAATGAAAAGTATAGTTGATCATTTCATATGTTTGTATTTCACGTAAACGAAAAACCGACCCTGTTTGTTAAGTAAATTCCTACAAACGACTGGTACTGCCTTCGGTTTCTTGGTCATATACCGTACAACCTACAGTTTTCCGACAATGAAGACGATTTATTGGCTTTCTCGGATGTTGGATACTATCCACACATTTCTGCCGTTCTTTTCCCGACCAATTTTTACACTCATCTACTTTTTCAAAAAATCCTAGATTACTATGATCACGATTTATTTAATCGTCTGAAATGTTATATCCACACCTGTCTAGTTACCTTGAGGCCATCTTTAATGGCTTTACTTGATAATCGTTTTCGATAACAACTACGTCATGACAATAATAGCACATACAATTGCAACCATTGTAAAGAGCCGGATGCACAATTGCATTCAAACGTCAAACTATTTTTTTTTCTACACGACAATGTTATTATTCCTGTATACTTATACTTTGTTTGCAACATAGTCATACTTAAAATCCTAATCTACGATTCTTTTGCTCTTCTTTATCGTCACCTCTGCTAACTTATCGATATTGAGTGACAACGATATACATATATATGCTAGAAGTGTGAAAATTGTTTTAAATTACCGTTTCCGTGATTTACATACCTGGTACGGCAGTCTGTTTCAACCTTGATTTCACAGACGAGATCGTATGTAAGTGATTATTAGTAATGAATATAGCCCTTAATAATAAAATAAATCCATCAGATCAGATATATCTGACTTACCTTCGAGAGAAAGGGCAGTAAGACAGACAACAATACATAGGATTATCCGAGCAGTTCCGTCCATATTTCAATGTCCAACTTTGACGCAATCGCTATTGTACACGAACTTTCACCTGAGATCACGACGTGGGACAAAACAAAACACTGTGCCATAGACATATATAGTGTCCACGTCTTCGTGTGTTATGTGTTGTAGTATATGCTTTATGTCTAGGATATTGAACCTACTGACAGTATCTGTTGGATATTAAAGTTGTAGTTGTTGTTGTTGTTGTTGTTGTTGTTGTTGTTGTTGTTGTTGTTGTTGTTGTTGTTGATCTGACCAAAGCAATTCACTTCAACTGACAGAGATTGACCATTTTTCACAAGATTTCGACCTTGTCCTTAGATTTTTAAAGACAAGAATCAAATGATCATAATATCAACAGAGTAGCGAGTGGGTTTTTTGACAATTATTCTCTAGTACCAGAGTTTAATATTTATCGGCCAGTCGGAAACAATTCTTAATTCGGCCATCCTTAGAACGTAAATACATACTGTAATCGAACAGTTACCGAGAACCAAGTCATTTACTGTCCTCTAGATAATAAATGCCATTGAATATACTGTATAGTGTGCTAGCTGTGTGCCAACTTTCTGTATGTAAGGGACCCTTCAGTATTTACAAGGGGGTGGGCCGGGGAAAACCAAGCCAAATCTGTTGCAAAATCATAATGTGGGGCCCCCCAATTCCGTAAGTGGCTCTTCTTCATTTTGTCTCTGTAAAACATGACCCCTTGTTCAGATATTTCAAAACGTGGGTTAAAATGATTGGATGGAATGGGATGCCAAAAACAAAATACTACAAAGTTGTATAATATCATGAGTCAAAACCTAGGGTCTAACCTAGCGGTCACGTCTTCTGTTTGCCAACCACTTTACAATTTAAATTAGTCTTTCATCATCCACTGGCCGTATCGAGTCTCTGAAGACAACAAAGGTTTCGTAGGAACGGTAAACAAACCACCACAGTTACTTACAATTGCCATTGTATGAAATACTGTGTGTACTTCCTACATTCCAAACATAAAACGATCTTGGTATCTTGCCACATTTTGGAAAACTATTTCTCACAATTTCTGGACGTCAACACTTCGATCTGACAACACGGTTTAGCAAGAGAGAATCATCACAATAGTTTCACTAAAACACGTACACCTTACCAGAGTACATCGGCTAGATATAGAATGTGTGTATATGCGCATGTTTCTTCTAATATGCATTAATCAGGTTTATTTAGTACAAATTGTGTAAGACAATCTACAGCACACTTTAATTTCGACAGCAAATTTTATTATTTCACAAGAAGCACACCCTATGCGATCTATAAAAATGTATTATATCTTAAAATATTGAAACATGCTGCCTTCGTAAATTTTAACAATTAGCATCATATATAGTACCACGTGTGAACTCCCCTGTTTGTGTTGAGATAAACTCAGATATGTATATGACATATATGACGTATATAGCATATATGACTGCATGGATTACATAGAGACGATGGGAGCGTGATAGATAGACTGAGATGTACAGTCATGTGCACTGAACGAGAAAACGCCATTTGCTTTACGCCACTGGGGTCAGACTAGATTGGTCGTCTTCTGTCAGCTTGTTGGACTGTAGCTGTAATGGTGGTGGTGCTGGTGCTAGTGGTGCTGGTGCTGGTGCTGGTGCTGGTGCTGGTGCAGGATATGCTGGGTACGCATTATACCCTGGCGGAGGATGGTTGTAACCAGCTTGAACTTGTTGGTTTTGTGACGAGTAAGCGACAACAGTCGGGTTGGGTGGGCTTTCTGTGTGAAAGACATTTAGGAGACATTGTTTAATTGTTTGGAATCCTATTTAAAACTCCAACACCATGCATGTCACTCTGTTCGGTGTTTCATACAAACTAACAATCTGTCATCCAATTTCCTGCATACGAAATAAAACGAGTATTCTGATGGTTGAAGTTATGTCTATTACATGTGGTTATTTATCTTTCAGTGAAGTTAAACACAATTGAATATATTTAAGCAATAAACCACCCCCTGGGAATGGTGTACCACTCGGTTTGACCAGTGAACGAAATATATGCATGAGCGATAGCGATAAAACGAAACGTTTTCTGGTTTCATCTACGTCCCCATCCCTGCACGGACTGCAACGTTCGTAGACGAACAGGTGAACATCAAAATTTGGATGCGTGCCAACTGTGCATTTTAGACGCGCTAGTTCGATGTCTAGACCAATCAGATCTCTCGATTTGCGCCATCA
Source organism: Glandiceps talaboti (assembly GCF_964340395.1). Lineage (NCBI taxonomy): Eukaryota > Metazoa > Hemichordata > Enteropneusta > Spengelidae > Glandiceps > Glandiceps talaboti. The sequence continues at coordinate 24,146,667 of NC_135550.1, forward strand.
ATGTACTGGTATAATATAATAAGGTTTTTTGATCATTTTCATTCTTACGAATACCATAACAGTTATACTAGAAAACTAGAAACCAACGATTAAAGCACTTTTACGCGTCCCTGTGGTTTAAAACGGGAAAACCAACAATTAAAGCACTGTTACAGGTCCCTGTGGGTTAAAGCATGTTATACTTACGGACAACGTGAGTTGCAGTTGTTGTGGTACCTCCACTCGAGTTGGCACAGCAACAGACACAGAGAACAATACTGACCACAACAATGATGATTAAACCGATAGTACCACATACAATACCAATGATAATGCTTACTCTGAAACCAAGGAAATAAAGTCATCCTCCGTCATCAACATTACACATTTTTTATGATATATCTATCCTTGGTATAATTGATATCAGTTCAGCTATGGATCACCCTATCAACCTGAACCTCAGACAACTATACCTACATAGTGGTCTGAGCCTTCATTAATTGTTATGTCCTTCCAATGCTCTATGAGGCAATCTAAGTTCATTTGTTCTTTCATATACTATAATATACACCATCCAAACAGTCGTGATTGTAGTTCCGAAAACATCTTTATTATTATACCGTCGAATACATTTGAATTTATCAGCATTGACAAAAGAAACAGCTTGTACATAATTTTACAAAGAGGTCAAAATACATAAAAGACACGGTATGATTGTATTTCAAAACAACACAAACACGAACACAAACACAAACACAAACACAAACACAAACACAAACACAAACACAAACACAAACACAAACACAAACACAAATACAAATACAAATACAAATACAAATACAAATACAAATACAAATACAAATACAAATATTGCGATCATCTATTATTCCATTGATGAATAAGTGCATTGTAAACATAGTAAACCTACCCTAGCCCTAAGTTATCTGTAGCTGAGTCCCTCCAATCGTCGAAATCAGAGTCAGAGTCAGACTCAGATCCCCAGTCGCTGTCATAGCCACTGTATAACCAGGTTGAGTAGTCACAGCAATATTTCGATATAGATGTACCACAGCAGTAGTACTCATCACTCCAATTTACCCAAGTAGGACAACTGAATCCAGAAATGTAGGTACCATATGAATTGAAGTATCCATCACAGTATAGTCCACTGACCCCTACAATACACAAAGGAGTATTCACATACATATATACCTACTTCTCATTATCTTTACCCTTATCGTCATCTCATCCTCGCTCTACCAAGCAGTTTCATCTTTTACAGTATACCTTACTGTACGTGCTATAAGCACACAACTTCTTATGCCTACTAAACTGCCAGTACATTTTCATCGAAGTAAGGGGTGGAGGGCGGTGATTTGATTGCCAGAGGGGCATTTTAGAACTACCCTCGGTATTTGAGCAAACCTGGTAGTAGGTATGCGATGATAGTGGTATCGAGGTGTATCGGTGTCTACACTGTCGTGAACAACGAACACATTCCGCATAAACATGTACAGCGCCACCAACTGTCATTTTAGAAAAAAAGTACAAAGTCGAAGCTCACGCTCGTCTCTTTAGACTTCAGTATCATGGCAGCGTCCTAAAACCCTTTATTGTATGACCGGGCCATTACATGCATATTTAATTGATAGTACTTCTGTGAACACAGAACTTTTTAACATTTGTGTAAACTACGGTCAATTTTCCATTATCAAAGCAAAAACTTCCGAGCTGTTCTGAATGAAATTGTAAAGGCATTGTTGTAACGATATTGTTATATCAGAATGTAGTAAAAGAAACGGTAAAAAAAACATTGAATGGTTTATAAATTAGTAAGAATACATTGCACAGCGTTGTCTTTGATCCTGTACACTTGTACACACGAAAATGGAAAGCGAAGTTCAATTTCTCTAGTGTCGATTTTTTATTTAAAAACCATATCTCGAGATGATTAATATGGGAAGCCGTTCAGGCCAAAAGTATTTTTTTATTTTTGCTATAGTATTTTATATTTTTCGTACTTACAAACTAATTTTAACAGTTTATGTACTTTTATTCCATGTTCACATTATTTTAATTGAAATAAGTTTGCATTTATTTGAGAATATTGTTTTATTTTTCGTCAAACCAGAATTATTTTAAGGATTATATATAATTGAAAGTCAAAATATATATTTTTTGTTAAAGTTTTTTATTTTATTTTTTAATTTAAAAAAAAAAAAATTTCAACTTTTTTTTTTTTCTTCCCAACTTTTTTTTTTGGCCAAGTCTGATGACCAGCGCCTGTCACGAGTACGTCGTGCTCGTGACAGGCATGTCCTTCGACATCCATTACGACGTGTTTCGGCGTCAAATACACCTTCTCATTACCTTCGAAATTGGTCACTCAAACATTATATTAGATCTCAAAACTGTTAATTTACGTGTGATAGTATCTGTTTTTTTCCAACAACCGCGACTTCAGCCGCGTACATACATGTGTACACCGTCACGTTAAGGTTATGACCGCATGTATGATGTATGTAGACTGTTCCGCCATACTTCTCTGGCAATGTTCCGCCATACTTCTCTGGCAATGTTCCGCCATACTTCTCAAATTTCTTTTCCAAGATAGGTCATTGTTACGACACCAGGCAACAGAAGCGAAATGATCTAAGCATCCCAAAATACAACAATAATTACGGTCAATTTAGCACAAAGTTCACTGGGGCCAAAATTTGGAACTCTATCCCTTCCCATATAAGAGACACTCGAAGTCGGAGTACATTCAAAGCTAATTTCAAAAGCCATCTTCTTAGCCAGTATTAGTTGATGTATACCATTTTGTTCTTTCTTTTAAGATTTGTCATTGTTTCCGAATTTAGTTAAATACTTCTCCGGATTTGTGTGATATGTATGTTTTTGTTTTGTTTTGTTTTGCTTTGTTGTTGTTGTTTTTGTTTTTTTCTCTGAGGACAAAACTCGATTAGTTGTTTCGTCAACTATTTTTGCCCTCATTAAAAATAAATAATAATAATAATAATTACATGATGTAGTACGTAGGACACGACACGATCCATGTGCAAAGGGTAATGGTAGTTAATCTAAAACAACTAAAGTTTGTTGCATCAATAACAATTACATTCATTATTGTGAAACTGACCAGAATTGAAATAAGATGGTACACTATAATGTGAGCGTGAGCAAAACAGCTTTAGGAACAAAAACGCGAGGAAAACGAACGCGTATTTCCAATGGGTCAGTCAGGTCAGGTACTACTTCTTGTGCGAGTGCACATGTTGACGTCGACCTGCTGTATTACATATCAACCTAAACCAGCTTCTATCGCCTTGTTATCATCATCATCATCGTCGTCGTCGTCGTCGTCGTCGTCGTCGTCGTCGTTGTTGTTGTTGTTGTTGTTGTTGTTGTTGTTGTTGTTGTTGTTGTAAAGATTCAGTTTACTTCATTGTACATTGTAGTATACATTCTCTCTGAGTACACATGCATATATCATGAAAAGTTAAGAACAACACGTCTACTAGACTGTCGACAGTCGCTCGCGCCTTTTTTTCCTACGTTTTATCTAAACTCCGGTCCGGCGCAACACTAGTATAATTGCAAATTGATTTCGAGGGCCGAATTGCTCGATCACTCGGGCCTTCGGCCCTCGATATCAGTTTGCGATTAGACTAGTGTTGTGCCGGATCGGAGTTTAGATAAAACGTAGGGGGAAAAAGGCGCGAGCGACTGTCGACAGTCTACACGTCTACGTATGTAATACAGCAGGTCGACGTCAACATGTGCGCTCGTACTAGAAGTACCTGACTGACCGTTTGGAAATACCTTTACCCGTTGCACATGGATCGTACGCGGCTGAAGTCGCGGTTGTTGGAAAAAACAGATACTATCACACGTAAATTAAGAGTTTTGAGATCTGATATAATGTTTGAGCGATCAATTTCGAAGGTAATAAGAACGTGTACGTAATGCCATGGATGTCAAAGGTCACGCCTCGTACTCGTGACAGGCGCCGGGTACAAGCACGACGTGTTCTGCACCGGCGCCTGTCAGCAGACTCGGCCAAAAAAAAAAAGTTGGGAAGAAAAAAAAAAAAGTTGAATTTTTTTTTTAATTAAAAGAATAAAATAAAATAACTTTAACAAAAAATATATTTTGACTTTCAATTATATATAATCCTTTAAAAAATTCTGGTTTGACGAAAAATAAAACAATATTTTCAAATAAATGAAAACTTATTTCAATTAAAATAATGTAACCATGGAATAAAAGTACATAAACGGTTAAAATTAGTTTGTAAGTACGAAAAATATAAAATACTACAGCTAAAATAAAAAAATACTTTTGGCCTGAACGGCTTCCCATAGATTAACGTTCAAGCCGTCTGCTACTTTACATACAGTGTCAGTTTAATTATCGTGATTTATCGAAAAAGTACAAAATAATTTGTTTAGTCAAAATTCGAACTTTTTTTCTCAAGACCACTGTTTCAATTTTCCACCGACAACACCCATGGTCTCAAAATGACTTCAAGTTTTCTATTTATCAGAGTACACAATCGCCATTGTCATATTCAGTAGCCGTTGTCAACAAAACAATCAGTACAACAGAGAATGTGACCGTGACAATAGCTTATACTGTGACTAGATTTATGTGTCGGCCACTCAGAAAAGATCAAAGTACAGCTCCTGAAGCAAATAAATCATTTCTTATTCGTCAATATATTTCCTCAAATCAAATGGCTTCGAGTCTACTGCATACTTTTGTTGGAGTGCAAAAACATATTGATAAATGCAATCCAATTTGAAAATTCTAAAATAACCGACATTCCTAGTCAAGACTCCTTTCAAGGAGGAAGTAAGATCATGGCCAAGTGTGATGTGCTGGTGTTTAAATTCTGTTCCTACATGTTAACATGCATGGCATTTTTTCGTTGGCAACCCGACTGCAATCAAAGGAACTCATTCAAGTGTCTGACGTTAATAAAGATTTCGTAGAAACTATAAATATATACTACCACAAGCTAAATCATTGCACTGCTGTAGTGGTCGGAAATACAATGTAAACTTTTCTGCATATGCATTCTAAACTTTCAAAAAGATCTTTAAAATTTAATAGCCACATTTTGGAAGGCAATTTTCAAATTGTTTGTATTATACAACTACATTTATTTTACTAAATAGCAAGACACTCACTAGTGCACGCTAGGCAGACAGGCAGGCAAGTAAACAAACAAACAAACAAACAAACAAACAAACAGAAAGACAGACAGACATAGTCTACTTAAGAGAAATGAACAAACACATACCCCCAGTAAAAGTAAGACATTTTTTGAAAATGTTGTACATTTCAGAGTCGATCCTCAGCTTCCCGAAATAGTCATTATGTATACAAATAATGGAAATACATACACGAGTTTTCTTTAATTGCTATTCAACTTACCTTCAATTAGACCTACACTTCATTCTTTCACAAACACGATGACGATACTTATAATTCCTAGTAATGTCATTAGCATCATAAGAAGTGTGTCATCATTGACACATTGTCTGTACAACTGCGTATAGGTAGTGTCGTTTAAACGAGCAAGTGTTCAATATTTGTAAAGTATCAAAGTTTGATATTTTAAAAAAGCGATACATTTTGGATTTCATTATTTTTCGATCATATTCAGGAACTATATAGTGGATAAGGAATAAAAGAAATACCTCAACGAGAAACAAATATGGGAATATATGAATATTTTTTATTCAAGGTACAAGAAAAGTGTACAATAGAGATAGTCATTCTTCACTTCGCATTGTCCGTCACGCCTCTGGGTCAATGTCGGTGACTGTTAAAGTACTGTCAGATTCTATTTGAAGAGAATTTAAAATTTAAAATCCAATATGCCATACGAGACCTCCCTTTTGTAGATTCACATAGACCAATTAGTTCATGGCAATATGCAAAATTTGTGAGAAATAAGAATTCAAACACTTCCATCATGTACTACGCCAAAGGGTTGGTGATGAAATGTTCAGGAAAATAGGCTTGACATAGCTTAGAATGGATGACGATACTTCTGAGAATTGTGGTTGCGATGGTGATGGCGACGGTGATGGTGATGGCGACGGTGATGGTGGTGGTGATGGTGATGGTGGTGGTGGTGGTGGTGGTGGTGGTGGTGGTGGTGGTGGTGGTGGTGATGGAGATGGCGTTGGTGCTGGTGTTGGCGTTGGTGATTGTGTAGGCGTTGGTGAGGGTGATGGTGAGGGTGACGGTTGGGATTGAGATGGATAAAATCATATTCTATCCTTGAGGAGAAGCGTTGTAAACCATTTGAGCTTGACGAATATATCCTGAATTGGAGACAACAGTAGGCTAAAATGTCTTGACTTTTAATTTTCTGTGTGGAAAACAATAGTTTATGGTTACATTCTGAAATCAATTACGTACTTCAGTAATGACAATCAGTAATCTGACAATTATAAAATGTACAGTACAGTACAGTAATTATAACTATCATTACAATTTAACGTATACATACGGAGGATGTGTCTCCTTGTTGTTCTGGTTCCACCATCAGACTTAGAAGAACAGCAATACACACAGGTGACAGTACAGATGATAATTAATATGATAAAACCAATGATACCAAATGAAATACGAACGATGTTGTTCACCCTGTGACAAAGCATACACAGATTTCCTAAACTGTAATCCCCTATTGCTTGTTAATGATTAATTATTACTGGACCATCAATTTTGTTTTTATGTATACATGTGGTCATTAACTGGCAATTTGCACTGATTGGTGTACATCTTGACTAATTCAATAACATAAATAACATTGAATTATTCTAATGCAGCTATTCAAGTGTGATTTCGCTCGAATGTTTATTCCGAAATATATATATATTTGTGTGTGTATGTGTGTATGTGTGTGTGTGTGTGTGTGTGTGTGTGTGTGTGTGTGTGTGTGTGTGTGTTTGCATATGTGTAAGACATTTTAAAAACAAACCCTAGGTCAAGAATATCGTCATATCCTGTATTGGTGTATCCAGTGTAGGACCATGTCGAAAAGTCACAGCAATACTTTGTTGACGTAGATTTAGTACCACAACAATAGTATTCACCACTCCAATCAGTTGAGGTGGGACAGTTGAAGCTAGCTACATAGGTCTGAGAGGAATCATAATACCCACTACAGTACTCTCCATCTACCACAGTAACTGTCATATAAATTGAACAGTCAGGTTATTAATATCATTTCAGCATCTTCCTATTCTTAAAAGAACACTAGCATAAATGTACAAGTACGTTTTGTGTACGTTTGTTGGGAAACCTTCAAGTTCGAAAGTAGCCAACATTCCTATAGATCCTTGCTCCCCTTTCACTGATATAAGCGCCCTCACTTATTTGAATTCCTTCTCGTCGTGCCCAATAAATCCGCTATCTTGATAAACAACGATAAGAAGTCTTCGTCATCTTGATCAATGTCGTTTCATATTTCCAGTACCCGAGGAAATACCGATGCTGTTGGACTTCCTTTATCATAGTTTCAGTGTTTCAGGACAAAAATGTAAATTATGCCGATAGGGAAATTTCCCATAGAACGAGAATGGCTGAAGGTCCTGAATTCACGGTGAGTACTGGTTTAGTGTGGAAATTTTATCAGTGATAGTGGGATTATTACCGAAAACAAAGGTTTTTATAATTAAACATTTTTGGTCAGCGCCGAGGACATTTTATCTTACCTGTTAAGTTCTTAGTAAGACAGAAGAGTTGAAAATCGTCATGGACTGACCGTGTCACTTTCATTTATGTTTTCCTTCCGATCAATTAAATCTTAAAATTTCCCTATCTCAGTGATTGATATCAGAGCAAAAATAGAAGGCTCGATTTTTTTTCTTTACAGTTTTCATCAAATTACTGTACTTGACTTGTACTTGTCTTTTCTTTTGTATATACGTTTGGTACTGCCTCCTCCTCTAATTCGGGAAAATATTGATACCAGAAATACATTTACATAATTTATACATAAAAGAGAACGCACAGAACAAGTGCATTCGTGGCGTGAAATACGGTAAATAAAACGAAAACCTGTCTTCCATTTGATCAAATTTCATTTCAATTATTTTGAAGTTCATGATACCAATTTTGGTAACAATACGATATGATATAGAAAGAATTAATTTCTTATTTCAATGTCAAATACTTCTTATATCGTCGATATCATGACACGAATATACAAAGAAGAAAAGTCACAGTCGTGGTGCATTCAGAACAACTCGTAAGAGTGCAAACATCAGTCATCTCGAATAATATGAGGTACGTATATGTGACCTACCTTGCAGGGAAAGAACAGTAAAACAGTACATATTTAGTATTATCCGAATGATAACATCCATAATAGAAGGACTTGTAACCACTGCAATAATCATTCACCCGAGTATTCTCTATAATAGCCACTTCGAATATACTGTAATCTCTGATGAATAGAGTCTAATTCTTTGTTATCAGTAAAACTCGATGAAGTATGACAAACATACAGCTTTATTAAAACGATCAATAGTGCTTGTCAAAAAAGGCTTGGCTCCTAAGGCAGTGTTTCAAACATTTCTATGCGTTCTATCGATCCACAGTTGTGATGTCTGTAAAATCAGAATATGACTTTAAGTTATATTATCGACACTATTTTAAGTAGGTCACGTATGTAATCACAATTACCAGTAGAACCAGGATCGTCGTTGAAATCGATGTGACGAAAAAGTAATAAAGTTCAGTGGTCGTCCGATGCGCATGTGCACTGCCAGTGATTTTCGGTTTGTCCACAGGGGCTTGGAATTAGCCAAATTTGTTTACAAATAGTTGTTTTTTTATGTTTATTGTTTAATTTCTTTCTTTACAAAAGTTGTATTTTTGTTTAATTTTTTCTAAATCAAGTTCGACTTGTTCTATTGTTGGTTTTAATAGACCAGCTTTACAATGACTACTTATTAATTATTTATAAGTTTGTTCTACTGAGCAATAACTTTAAAATCTCTCTCTCTCTCTCTCTCTCTCTCTCTCTCTCTCTCTCTCTCTCTCTCTCTCTCTCTCTCTCTCTCTCTCTCTCTATACATCTCTCTCTAATCGAGATGGTCGTAGCACGTATAGAGACTAAACTATACCCTTTGCGACCAATCAGTTTGAGTGCGTATTTTCAAACTTTCTTCACTATGATAGTATCACAAGCGGTTTAGTGTAGAGCGAAGCAAAATCACAGACCGTGGTATAGATAGGCTAAAGCATGTTTCAACTTCATATTCTATTTAATGACTATAGGTGTCAACTTTCTATAACCTTTGCCAGGGATTTAAAGTAGTTGATAGACTCGATGTTATAGGTCACTTTACAACTATCAATGATCTTAGGCTTAGCTTCTCAGTTCGGTGAATACGACGTCGAGTGACGTGGTTCAAACCGAAATACGAAATTTACTGTAGCACATCATAGGTACCTATGCTGCATTCACACCGCTTACACATCACCTTTGTTTCTTTAGCCCACGACGCGCCTCAGAGAGGTCGAGATACACGTAATGCAGGTGTTATTTATCAACTTGTTGCGAATCGTTTACAGGCTAGACGTCGTACCATCCTTGAACCGTGACAGTGGGCTATTTTAGGATTTCGACATTCTTTTAGAGCTGATGAATTCGGCATAGACTGAATATACTACAAACATATCAAGTGGTTCTGCTTTACGTTGTTAACTAAACACAGACAACATTGGGACGCCGAAATGTTTACTCTTTTTATGTTTATAATTTTTTGATATTTGAGTTTATACATATGTTAACGTCTGCTGTGATTACTCGAGCTTTTGAGTTCTGTCCAGATTAGAGCAATGAAAAAACAACTAATGCAACTGCAAAAGTCATTGGGTAGTTGGCTCTCTCTCTCTCTCTCTCTCTCTCTCTCTCTCTCTCTCTCTCTCTCTCTCTCTCTCTCTCTCTCTCTCTCTCTCTCTCTCTCTCTCTCACTCACTCACTCACTCACTCACTCACTCACTCACTCACTCACTCACTCACTCACTCACTCACTCACTCAGAGGGAGACCGAAGATGTCTCTTAAACGCAAAATACATTTAACAATGTATGTGTTACTCTCAATACATTCACTTGTTACAGCATGGACAGAAAAAAATCTGAGTCGGTCGTTACATCACCCATTTACTATTATTATTAGTTGACTTTATTTAAACTCGATAGACTGTTGAGCCAGAGGCTCTTCGCACACAGTGTCGAGATAAAAAATATACAATATATACATTAAAACGGCATTTGAACGGCACACTTGTGCAATGCAGGATAGGACTGGGTAAAGAAATATATCCTGAAGGCTCTCAGGTCATTCATAGACAGCGAATGGTTTCCTTGGCTCTCTATGGTTAATTACATCACAATATCAAGAGAAGCCCTGTTTTGAAAACTAGTCAATTTACCATGCATCACCGAACAATGGATAAAATGTAAATATGCTGTAAATATAGTTTGATAAAATTTTGTAATTTTATTTGTCTTCTTGTGTTAATACATTGTATCTCTAACTATATATCGAAAAGGTGTCATTCATAAAATACGCCATATATTGGTTATATGTATATTCAAATCAAGAAAACGGTCAGTTATATTGATTACTACGTGGTCGACGTCTGTATGAATGGTAACACTTAGATTTGGCTACCAAGACACGTATGTATAGTTATATACAATTTTACTAATTGAAATCATAAGATATTTCACGCGAGGCAATGCAAAAACAGAACATTCCAACACTTTCATACTAGGCATAGGGATTGGTTGTGTTTTGGTCTGGAGGATAAACTGGATCGTCAATCTTGTGTGGATACTGTGGTGGTTGTGATGGATACGCATTATATCCAGGAGGAGAAGTGTTGTAACCCATTTGTCCTTGTGGAGCATGTGCCGAATAGGAGACAACAGTAGGTTGGACTGCTGGAGCTTCTGTGTGGAAAGTATATAATCTCTTTTTGTTACTATTTAGATTCTAAAAGTGAACATTCAGTTACAAGAGAAATCCAAGCTCAGTTATTGTGGCTACTTGCAATATAATATATTCTGTATCAAACCCATTACATTGTTTTATTTTCGAACATTTTTGTTTTGTTGTTGATATTACTGTTATTCATAGAAAGTTGAACAGCTATGGTTGTCAAATGACGCCTCTGTATCATACTGATGGTTATTCGCCTCGTGATATATGCGTTGATTGATCATGACCTCAGATGACCAAGACTTTTATTTTGGTTGTCAGAGCTTTAACATTGTGGAACAAAGCCTACGGCGTTTCTGTTGTACGATCGCCTTAGGTCAAGACCCTTGCTGTTATCTCACAAGGAACTACAAAATTGAAATGTTTTTATGTGCTTCATACAATGAGCATTGGTGCATTTTAACACGGTTCTGAGAATGGTAAAAGTAATGTTCTTTGTACTCTTTTATCTGTCGTTTCTTTACTTTTGTTCAGATCTTTGTTAGACGTGGTTCAAGCACTGTAAACAAACGTCTGAGGTTACAACAAAAGAGAGCCAGGGGAGTGAATTCGTAATGACTACATGCTGTATACTTACGGACAACGTGAGTTGTTGTTGTTCTGGTACCTCCACTCGATTTGGCACAGCAACAGACACAGATAACAATACTGACCACAAGAAGTACGATTAAACCAATAACACCAAACACACTGCCAATGATAACGCTTACTCTGGAACAAAAGAATACACCATAATACGGCCAGTGAAATATATATTCCCGGTGTTCGTAATGAGAGTGTAATTTGAGGATTCCTTCCACCTAACTATGGTCTTCATTTAACCAGTTTTGTTACAAACATTAAAAGTTAAATTTAAATGAATTTCACTATACGATCACTGTTGGGGATCCCACAATATTTGAGTTCGTCTAAATTACTGACTTAATTTCAGAGAATGTATTTGTTTGCTTGAAGTAAAAAAAATGTGTTTTTGAAACAGCCTAACAAACGATGTTAACATCTATATTCATTTAAGACCACCTTGATAAGGAAATACGCCTTGTGCCTTGGTCTAAAATCATGCCTACAATATTACTATCGTAAGTACGTGGTGTCGAATTTCTAGATATTTCAAACTGACTGACCCTACTCCAACAGCAGTCTCGTATCCATCGTAGTCAGAACCCCAGTTAAAGTCATCGTCCGAGTCATAGCCACTGTATAACCAGGTTGAGTAGTCACAGCAATATTTCCATGTAGATGTACCACAGCAGTAGTATTCATCATTCCAATCTGCCCAAGTAGGACAGCTGAATCCATAGTTGTAGCTACCATATGAATCATAGTATCCATTGCAGTAGTCCCCATTAACAGCTAGAATAAATATGAGTGGGCCATGACAGACACTCATGGACAGGTGTAAATTGTATTCAATTCCAAAAAGTGATACGGATCTGCTTACACTTTCAAATTATGAATCCAATGAATTAAGAACTGGCAAATTTTAATTGTCTTGAACTTTTCGGAATGTTGAACTAAAATTGGCAAATCGGCAGATGTCATAATTACTGGGTGTCGTTTTATTGCTATTTCAAACATTACTATAAAACTGTAGCATTACAGTAGCAGCAGCATAGTATCACATGCATTAAGCTTAGTCAGAAAATGGTTTCTGTATCATGTCCTAAAAACATAGGCCGCTACTCAAGCGGAAACTAATACATAAATAATTGATCTGAATCGGATAATTTATACATTTGTCACGTCATTGAAAGCAAGTAACATTACCCAATATCAACATGCTACGTTGCTATTTATACGGTCATTGATTTTAAACTATAATAACGAACTAGATAGAGAAAAGCATAAAGTCGATAAGATACATACTTCGATCAAACAAGAGAAGTGGTGTTTTGACTATTTTTTAAAAAGTAGTTGCTTCATTTAGATAAATCACACATCTTTTCGCGTAGAGTGAAAGTGTTTAATTTGCAACCATTCAATACATATTGTACTACACTATAAGGTTTCCGGTCCCTTCAGGAATATTTGTAGAAAGTTGTCTTGTTGCTGAGAAACATTGTATTGTGACACTTTATTATTGTCGATCATATTTACAATCGTAAATGTCATATGTTCGTTTCTAGGATTGTATATGAATCTGTGTATATCAACGTAAAATGTTGCTTGACATTTCTTATACTACAATTTTCACAGAATGCAAGCAAACCATACGTTGACGACAATTGACTAGTTCACCACTAACGTCGACAACAAGGAAAGTTCGCGTATAACTGGCAAAGTGCGCCGACAGCTGAGTTTCAGCAAGTACGGGTGAACATTATGCATGGAGGTAAATATTGATATATATGTATATCTACTTTCTGTATGGTAATGGTAATGGTAAACTAGCTTTCATCTGACGTCACAGTCGTCCCAGTAAACAGGTGTTCATGTTCCTACAGGTGTTCCCAGACGTTCTTTTTCCTGATCATATGAAAACTTGAAGGGAAATATACCTTTCCGGACACACGAGTTATACTTTGCTATAAGCTTACCTGTTAAAATGAGCACCCAGGTGCAACACATACGCACTAGCAAGTTCATGTTGGAAGCCATTTCTTACTTGCCGTATTCGACTCTGCGTCACTCCTAGATGAAAACGAGGTACATGGTATATGAATCAACAAACGGACTGCTTAGCAACTTTTGTTTGGAAATGTTCAACTAGAGTTAACATTTCACCTTTGAACAATAGCACTCCGTATTTGAGTGAGTTCCGCGTATTTTGCTCGATATAAAGATTTCTGAATCCGATACCGCCTGCGGATCATAAGATTACCCACAGTACTTTTAGTCCATTCAATTAATTTCAGCTGAAACCAGTAATCGTACCCCACCACTTTTAACCCTCTGGTAGCAGAAGACTAATTTGTATACGTTTTAATATGCATATCATGTACAGGAGTTTAAAAGATGTGGTGAACAATTTCTGTAACACAATTGCAAGTTATTGTACACAAGACTCTGAGTAAGAAAATCGTCAGAGCTTTTAGAAATCTGGTGGTGGTGGTGGTGGTGGTGGTGGTGGTGGTGGTGGTGGTGGTGGTGGTGGTGGTGGTGGTGGTGGTGGTGGTGGTGGTGGTGGTGAGGAGGAGGAGGAGGAGGAGGAGGAGGAGGAGTTGAGAGAAATGCTAGAAATTGTTGTTGTTTGTCATTACGGTAAAATGTAGTTGCAATCGATTATTCATCAAAGAACTAAATAACCTCGAAGGTTTGGCGCATTACAGTCCAACCAGTCATTAAAGTCATACCACACACATTATTAATGTCATACAAAACGTTATTCAAGTCATACCACATACACTATTCAAGTCAGACCTCACATACTATTCACGTCATACCACATACCCTATTGAAATGATACACTATTTAAGTCATACCACACACACACTACTCACGTCATACCATCCACACTATTCAAGAAATACCATCCACCTTATTCAAGTCATACCACATACACTATTCAAGTCATACCACATGCACTATTCAAGTCATACCACGCACGTTATTCAAGACATACTAGTACGATCCACATTTTTCGAGTCATACCACGCACACCATTCACGTCATACCATCCACCTTATTCAAGACATACCATCCTCATTATTTAAGACATACCATCCTCATTATTTAACTGAGACATACCATATACATACAACGAGCGTTATCCAAGTGGTATAAACCATACACACTATTCAACTACAAATTAAAAGTGAACAGAATAACTGCGTGTTCCAACTCACTGGCAGTTTTATTTTTGACAAAACTCACAAGCTATTAAAATAAAACTAGTATGTTTGGTTGTATAGTAAAAGACAAATGCAACAATTAAGCTCTATGTGGTTCAAGGTAAATATAAAACACAATGCTTCATTATTGCCCATAGTAGACCTGTTTGAATGGACGGCCTCTTAGTGATAAATCACAGAAGTTTGACAACATTACACATCATAATATATGTATATACACTGTAAATATAGCATCCAACGTTTGCATAATAAGTAATAAACACTCAGAACACTGTGAATTGAACAATGGAAATTACATGGATTAATTGGAAGTGTTAGTAAACATCAGGAGTATAGCTCCTTTTTTAACGAATCATGAATTTTTACTACTTATATAAATAAAATATCATCAAGAAAAAATATCTCAACTTACACTTTAAAGTCTAGTATAAAAGGTTGAACTTAAGTTTGAAATTTATCCTAGAACGAGACTGTATAACAAACACAAGTTTATAATGTTCTCCCGTTGATAATTATGGCACTCGACAGCTGTAATTTCATGGTCTCTTTAACAAAACTCCTGAAAATTCACTTTCTTTGAAGGAAAGAGTGTTCTTTTTTTAAATGAGTATATGGAGATTACGAAAACACGAACTCCTTTCAAGATGTATGGCACATGTACAAACGTCCGAAATTTGGGCAATGTGTCCCTGACCCATTGATGTTACGTGACCCATGATTGAAGGTGCCCGAAATTCGTCATTACCATTAATGCCCCCCTGGACATTGTGTCAAATCCAAAGTATTGGGCAGAAGGTCATGTGCTACACAAGTATAAATGCTCAGCTTTCGCAATGTGATCTAATGTATATGTTTGACTGGTCACTATAGAAACGAATGTCATTCCTCTCAGGGTTTTTTAATTCAATTTCCTGATACTAATATGCCGTCAACTATCTCATATGTAGATTTTGTAAGTTTGAAGGCAGGTACTTTGTATGTAACATACAGTATAGACAATGAAGAAAAAACCAACACAACAGTGTACAGTATTCAAGTCATAACACAGTTACCTGCACACCATAGCGCTGTCGCTTTACAAAATAACTTTAGACCTGTATGGAGTTCTTCTGGTTGTGAGACCAGGATGACTTTTCGAATAACTGTAATATTATGTGCGTGAAAGAAATCCCACAGAAAAGTGAACAGAGATTTGCCGCTCAAATGGATTACTCTTTACGAAAATCCCTAAACATGTGCACCTGTTCCATGCTTATGAAATGTGAAATATATCTCAAAAATGCATACAAATTTCGCCACCGAGCGTCTAGCAGATCATCTATGGTCGCTCGACCTCGAAAATCAATGTTAGTGCTCTAGTGGCTATATCCTTATTCGTTGTCCCTCTTTCGCCGAAAAAATACTCATTTAGAAATGGGTAGATGTTTTTTTAAATTGGGGCGGTACCCTGTGTAAAATTTATCCTCGAATTACCCACCACTCCCCGCTCCAACTGTTATATATATATATATATATATATATATATATATATATATATATATATATATATATATATATATATATATATATATATATATATATATATATATTAATACTTGGCTTGCTGAGGATATCCTGGCTGAGCAGGGTATGCTGGTTGAGCAGGTACTGCACCGGGAGGGTAAGCTGGATCATCATAGTTGGAGGGCGCAGGGGGCAGATTTTGATATGTTGGAGCGCCGCCAGACGGTGGGTACGATGCTGGTTGCGGTGGTGGTGGATGACTATGGCCACCATAGGGTGGAGGTGGCTGGTTGTACGCTGGCGCAGCTGTTTGTGTTACTGTTTGTGATATGGTTGATACTGGAGCCATGGCTACTGTGTCTGTGAAGTGAAATAAACAAATAATGTAATCGAGATGACATGTGATTGTATGTATATACGTAGTAGGCCTATATGTTAATAATGGGACGACTGAAATTATGTTTGAAAATAGATAACATTGGAAACTGCGCCAGTGAGATTCTACTTTGATACAATATAGCATATTGCCCAATGGCACTTATAATCACCGAGTGATATCACTGATTTCATCACATTTGTAATATTAATGTCCATAGACATATTCGTATGCAAACATTTTCCAGTCTTTTAGGATGCCGCCTTTAAAATATATATCGTCTACTTATTCTTCCTCTCCCTCCTCTTTGTTGTTGTTGTTGTTGTTGTTGTTGTTGTCGTTGTTGTTGTTGTTGTTGTTGTTGTTGTTGTTGTTGTTGTTGTTGTTGTTGTTGTTCTTATTGTTATTACTATTATTATTATCATACCCGATTACTCCAAGATTTCATATCTACGATTAATTTGCATGAAGGTAACTTTGAAATTATCCATGGCATATAGCACAATAAAAATTTAAAGTACAGATAATGTAAATTCTTACCACTTCGAACAACAGTGGTTCCTCTGGATGATGATTTTCCGACGACAAATACACAGACAACAATAATTACAGAAACGAAGACGATTAAACCAACTATACCAAAGACAATACCAAGGACAATACTTATCCTGCAATATAGAATAATAATAAAGTCATTACTATTCAATAACAAAATGTTTTGTTTTTTTCAAGGTCGAAATATTCTTGAAGATGAACTGCATGTTTTGTTATTCTGTTCTTTATACCAGTCTCTTAGAAAGAAACTAATACCAAATTATTTTATACAATACCCAACACGAGAAGAAGCAATAACCTTACTTTCGACTACTAATCAACTTACACTTTTTCATTTGTCTATTTTTGTATTCAAAGCTTTTTCACTTAGCGAGAAGAGCTATTGTCTTTGTAATTTCTGTCATTGTGTTCCAAAAGTTATTTATGCTCTTTTTTTGTCGAACGGTGAGCGGTGGCTCTATTCTTAAGAATTAAATTGAATTAAATTAAATTAAACAACATTGTATAATATTTTCTCATTCTAAAATTTATTTTTTCATAACTTGTAACAATGCAATACGTCAAACTAGGCGAAAAGCTGTTAAATAGACAGTCGTTGT
The DNA here is from genome assembly GCF_964340395.1 of Glandiceps talaboti. NCBI lineage: Eukaryota > Metazoa > Hemichordata > Enteropneusta > Spengelidae > Glandiceps > Glandiceps talaboti. The sequence continues at coordinate 24,164,513 of NC_135550.1, forward strand.
TGGCAAGCCCATAGCTGTATAAACCGGACCCCCTTCAGACTGAGAGGGCGGTGTACCAGCCTGAAGCTGTTGGTGCGTTGGAAGTATGGAGCCCCCAACGACAAGAGTCTGGGAAAACGAGACTACGTTTGCCAGGGACATTATAGGCGCCACCAACGACCGTTTCTACAGTCTATATACAAAAGTACAGACAATGAAGAATATCCGTTTGCAATATTTTTTTGTAAGTCTCTGTTTAAGTTTGAGGTCACCCAGTCATAATGGTTCACTGTTTGGGAATATTCTAATATCTGCAAAGACCAGTAGCGGGAAATCGTCTCGAAGATACGTCGGTGTGATGTGAATTTGCGATAAAAAATAATATCAAAAGAATCATCTACTTCTAACACCTGCACATCTGTTTTGGTTTACTTTAATATCGTTGATGGCAACGTAAGAAGTCAAAAAAGATTTGATGTATTTACCCAAGTCCGACAGTATCGGCGATATCACCCCAGTCAGTACTATCGTAGTCGTAGTCTAGCCACTCGTTCCAGTTACAGCAGTATTTATAACCGCTCGTTCCACAGCAGTAATATTCGTCATACCAGTCTGACCAGGTTGGACAATTAAAACCAGTATACCAGTTACCCCATGTGTCGTAATAGCCATCACAGTACTCGCCTTGTACACCTACTGGAATGAGTAAGTGGAAATCATGAGGATGTCAGAATATAGACAATTATTTTAGGCGAGGATTTGCAATTGGGGGTGGTGGAATTGAATGAAGAATGGAGTACTATGATAACACATTGTGAGGAAATAATTATGTATGTTGAAATCGAAATATTGGAAACGTTGACATTGGACAGGCTATTATATACAAGTGTGGCACCAATCCAGCTCTTAAAGGAGACCACATGATAACACGTTATCCTCAACGTGAAGGACTCGACTGTAATGTTAACTAATCACTGGACAACACTTCCTTCCTTCAGTTACTAACGTACACACAGTAGCAGTTGTACATAACTTGTGAAAGTCTAGATTGATGGTTTTGATCTTTGTATAAGCACAATGATTATGTTCCACAGGCCACTACATATGATACCATCCAAAACGTACTCGCCAGGGGATGCGTCAGCCAAATGTGTACTCTGGCTTGAGAGAATGATGTTCCAAAGTACTAGTAGCTTGGAAGACATTCGTTCGATCGGTAACCTTTCATCAGTTACACAGTGTTGATTATTTAAACTGTGATGTGCACAACCCTTGCATATTGACCGACGAAGGGCAGCGTTTCTAGATGACTGTTTTTGAAGGTAGCATTTTATGAAGCCTTAAATATCACAGATAGAATCAGGTCTTGGGTTAATCACTCCTTAGAGCAACTGACAACCACGTATTTTCCCATAAAACTTTTTAAAGAGGAACTTTGATTTTAAAGGTATATCCGTGTGTCTTCAAAATGTGTGTAGTGCCATTACAACTCATGTACTTGGTATTTGTAGCCTTGATTGTCAACTATCATAGACGTAAGTACACTACTAAAGCAAGTGTATTGCGTAATAGTTCAAACGATGTCCAAAATATTCACGACTACAAGTAGATAGATTCATATGCATGGGTAAAGTTTCATGTCGTTTGTTTCCATGTAATTATTATAATAACGTTGTCTTTCGTATGATAAGTTGATGTAGAAATTGCGCTGGGTACAGCTCGAATTAATGGTAGTACTATTTGATATGCACATGGCAATAGTATGACTCCAACATATTCAATGCATACGTGTAATTCCAGAAGCTTAAGTAACACGGGAAATCATTAAATCTGGGCCTGTAGGACGGGACCGTGGAATCTAGTTGTAGATTTATAGTCTTTATGTTAATATTCAATTATTCAACATCATTCTAAGACGAAAAGACTACTAACATTGACCGTCGTTTCCCCAACATTTACTTTCAGAGTGATACTATTTACATAAGATTCCAGTGCGTGACGTCGCGATCTAACACACCTCAACATGACAAGTCCGATATTATATCATCGATCATAATATGTAATTTGTCCAATTGGTATTTTTGAAGTGCAAAACATAGCAAAATGTTCTCAAAAAACGATGTGAGGCCATCAAAATACTTTATAATATTGAAATTGAAAAACCGGCTAGGTACATAGTTGGTTTGGAGTTACGTAATAGACTGAGGAATAGCACTCTCTTTTTTAAACACCTACGCCATGATGTAAAGGCCGTGTCACTATCACAAGACTTCACTTCTTGCAGGAAAACAACAAATCTACCCTGTGTAATACTCAAAATTCAGAATTCAGATACACTTACCAGCAACGAGGACAAGAGCGATGATGGTCACACCGACAGACCGACGCGTGCAACGGATGACGTCCATTTTTGTTCGTAAAGTCTCGTCCTGTCGCTTCTTGAACCACCTTGCTACGGATCGATATTAGACAAAGAAATAGAGACAAAGCAGCTCTCTTGTTGCTAATGGAAATACAACAACAATACGGCTCAATGTATTGATCAATGCTAGTGGGTGTACATTGTGACTCTGGTTCAGGCTGGGATCAAAGTTTTCTTTTCATTTATGATTTTTTTCTCTCTTCGAGTTCTTCTTCATGACGGAAGATACAGTTTCGAGCTCTGTGTTGTTGAAATCTCAGCCAAAGACCTAGGAATATTGTTATTTAAGACTCATGGTGACAAAACACAATTAGCACTTGCAATACGTAATCAACTAAACAATGGAAGGTTAAATATTGATGAGAATTCTGGCAAAACTACGCAACTTATTTTAAAGGGGGTGACACTTTGAATGAGAGTATTTTTTAACATGTTGACGATGTAGAGAAAAAAAATGTCGAAATGAGTACCGTCCCCGAAATGGTTAGATACGGAAATAGTCAAACTGTGAGACAAAAGACAGGGTGAGTCAGACAGACAGACAGACAGACAGACAGACAGACAGACAGACAGACAGACAGACAGACAGACAGACAGACAGACAGACAGAGGTGTGTGAGTGTATGGATGGATGGATGGATGGATGGTTGTATCGATGGATAGATAGATAGATAGATAGATAGATAGAGACAGACAGACAGACAGACAGACAGACAGACAGACAGACAGACAGACAGACAGATAGATAGATAGATAGATAGATAGATAGATAGATAGATAGATAGATAGATAGATAGATAGATAGATAGATAGATAGATAGATAGATAGATAGTTAGATAGATAGATAATTTCACTTGCATTGCACCACGTATGCACTACCACTAAGCATACATCTCTGTACATGTCACTACTAATGATAATAGTTACTTTTATGTGACTGAATCTGCTCTGCGTTGTTCTGTTCCTTTTGCTCTATCTTTTCAATATCATGTATCTACAGGAGTCGGAGGAATGTACTGAACAGTGTGATTGCATTACATTTATTTACATTTCATCCTTACCGAAGAAACCATTCCCATTTTTTGACAAACGTGATCTATCGCTTGACATTTTATATACAATTGCCAAACAATGCATTGAGTATCAGGGCACAAGTTCTGTCAAGGAAGACAATAATTTCCAAGCTTTACAAGACAGCACCAACATGTAAAATACAACAGATAGGGTTGAAATAGTTTGATAGCATCTTGACAGTAAGAGGTAGGGGAAAAGCTTGAGACTGGGATGTGTACACCTCATGTAGGGGGGGGGGGCTAGGGGGTCTCCCCCTAGAAGCTCTGGAGGTTTTTTACTCTGAAAAGTCACATTTGAGTCGAGACTATTCAGACCCTTTCAGACAAGAATTTCCAAGCTTTACAAGACAGCATCAACATGTAAAAAGCAACTACATAGGGTTGAAATTTTTTTGAAATATACTTTGATAGCATCTTTACAGTAAGAGGGGAAGAGCTGGAGACTGGGATATGTCCACCTCATGTGGGGGGGTTCAAGGCGGTCTCCCTCTAGAAGCCCTGGAGGATTGCTACTCTTAAAGCCAATATTTAGGCTATTCAGACCCTTTCAAGCAATAACTCAATCCATGCTTTACAAGACAGCACCATCAAGTATCAGAAGCTATTCTTTATAACTTACATAGGGTTGAAATATGTTCTTAAACAGTTAAATGGCATCATTATATACATGTAGTAAAGGTCAGCACATTTAATGGTAGTTTCATCGGTAGGGGAGACTTGGAGTTTATGGCAATTTTAGACTACTTTGGCAAACATTTCACATCTTTTAAAGACAATCATCTCAAATTAGAAATGGGTGAAAATATTTAAGAAAAGTTTAATACCATTATGACAGTAAAAGGTTGTTGGTGCATCTGATTGTTGGTTGAATGCATAAGTGACCTCTGGGGCGAGGGAGTCCTTGGGGTTTTGCCCTGGCAGATCTGCAGTTTTTTGCTTCTATTAAGGCAATATTTAGGTTATTCATAGCCTTTGAGGTAATATTTCCAAGCTTCGAATAGCTAACGTAAATGTAAGTTTTACAAACTAACTTACAGCTTACATTTAAATGAGTTTCCCATGTCACATAAAGGCCCCGTAACATTAGTATATAGGGGCATTAATATTGCATGTATAGTAAAGTCACCGGTATGTTAGAGAACTTTAGGTGGTCATACCTAGTATATAATAGAAACTGGAATCTGATGAGATGTGGTGATTTGTAGTGTCAATAACATGTAGTATCCAAATAGAAAGTGTATTAATCCCTTCTGACAAGTTCATAGTGACGAGTAGGGAACATTTTAGATTAATTTCTTTTATAAATTATTTATGAAGATTACCATTACGAAACCTTCAAGTTCACTTTTGCCCCAAAGTGCAATATAAGTGAAGCACTGATTGTGAAACAGCCAAGCATTTACACGACATGTTCTGCAACTAGTGTGGTAGCGAGGTAATACATGTATATGTATATGCATAGTTATGTTTGAACTAATAAGTAATATTAAAGAATTCATGTAAGAAACAGACAAGGCTATATGCCATTGTAGAAAAGGGATTGTTTTCTTCCATCACAATCCAAAACACAATGACCCCCCCCCATCCACAATTTTGAAAAACAGCATGACCCCCCCCCCACTGTCAATTTCAAAAACAGGGTGACCCCCCCCCCCCTACAAATCCACCCCCCGGTCGAAGAAACTGACCGGTCCCTAAGAACGGTCCCGTAAAACGGTCGTTGTTTGCGACGATGCAGTCTTCAATACTAACACGCTATAGCCTTGCGTTCCTTTCGGATTCGTTCAATAAAGTGATGAAGGCTGTTTCGAAACACAGGGGCACGTATTATTGCTTAGATTGCCGTTTTCTTAGGAAAATATCGTACGAATTCTGCTGCTACAAATGTATCAATCTCTATACTATACTATACTATACTATACTAGTAGAAATATTAATCTTTTCTCCTTACAGGTAGGAATATTATAGTCAAAAGGTTGTTATATTTAGTCTGTAGACCTGGAAAACAACAATCTATGAAATATTACACGCCCCTATGTTTCGAAACTCCAATTTCATGTTTCTCATCAGTCAGTCGTATGGGATATCTCCCAAATTAGGTGCTTTCGTTGGATAAATGCATCATAAAGTCACGGTGCAGGTACGTAATCTTGTTCAGTGCTGTTGTTTACCTTTCGGCTGCTTATGATGCACTGGTTAATGGTTCTTTATGATTGACATGTTTCTACTGTATGGCGGTGTTGGGATATTTGTGTGTATCGTAACTCTTAGTATTTCATGTCCCCGAACGTGAACTGTTTCGTACTGCGGCTAACATATTGGGTCGTAGCTAAGATTTCTTACCTACTCCTGCTTGTGGTTCGAGTCAGTTACCATAAACCTTTTCTAGAGTACAGTATCTAGAATTAGAATCTTAAAGAATCAAATAGTTCTGGGTCACCTAGTAAGCTTACCTGCTAGAGACTGTATCCTTCATATTAGAATATTCATGAATGGTTTTCTGAATATCGGATAAGGTTTGAAGAGCTAGGCTTTCGTGAATTATTGGAAATTTGATGACGTATTGCTTGCTCAGAAATTCAAGCCAAGTAAATTTTCCGTGATACATTTGACCCTTTATGTGTAATACTGTATGTTCAAAATACAAGGGAAAGAGAAGTAAAATCGTCACAATTCAGTCTAGCCCCCTCAAGTGGCAAATTCCAGTATTGAACTGTAGAAGTAATTTGCATAACAAACGAACGAACATTTGCAGTATCGATAGGCAATCAACGACTTCTCAGGCCAGGACTGAGGAAGTCTAGATTTGTTACTGTCTGACGTGTCATTCATTTGCCCACGTTGCACCGTACAAAGTGGACTGGGGACGTGTGAATGAAAGGCCACCTTATATCCTTACAAGAACAAAGAGTATTCCAGGAAGAGGGATTGCAAGCGCCAAAACGGAAAGGCGTTGGTTTGTGTTTGTAACGCGTGGTTAAAGTAACGTGGTGTACGTTGCGTTGCCCACACCGCGTACCGAGTCGTTTACCTGAAAACGCGGAAGGGGAAATGAATGGTGCCTTCCGTTTGGTTTGTTCTTCTACCATAATGAACTACAACAAACGATGCTATTCGGTATTGCCAGAAAAAGTTACAGTGATACAACTGGTAAGATATTGACAAAGGTTACGATTGTCATACTTTTTTACAAATTCATGTTTTAATTAAATTTCTCGGCTGTGTTGGAAACGCCGCTCCCCTGCCCATAAAAACAACACCAAACCACAGGAAGTAATTGGTACGTACAGTTGAAACTACGAATTATATCGCTGTGCCACCTGTAAACCTAATGATCACGTTCGAGAACGAGCTTTAATGGGAGAACTCTTTATAATAGTTACACCGTGTGTTGTTATTTCTTGAACTTACTTATTTCATGAGAGATAAACATTGTATGCATACCGTAGGAGAAACTGTACAATTCAGTTTACCGCCTGACGTTTATAATGGACGGACGTGTGTCATCAGAATATGGGTCGGGCAGACATTCTGCAAATTATCAGTATGGTAGATCGGGTAGATCGCCTTCTCCACGGAGACGACTCACAAATGAAGAACTATCTCCAAAAACATCCTACAGACCCAGGAGCTCATCTCCGGTTAGCATAATGATCAGTCCTGGACATGTTCAACAAACAAGAGATGTTTTCGAATCGCGGTCTGCAAGTCCTTGTCGGCGATCCATTCCTATGTCGCTATCACCTGGACGAAGTTCAACAAAAATTTACCCAGCAACTCTCAGTACATCGCCAATATACTGCAATTATAACATGCATGGGAGAAACATTGAAAGACAACACTCCAGTCCGAGTTCTTCACCAGTTCATGAAACCTATTCAACCAGTCCAAGAAGTCGTATGAATACAAGAAGTCACAATTCAAGTACAGACTATGCAAGTTTGTCTCAGACATATAGTTCAGATCAGAGTGATCTTTCTAGGAGTCGACCCACAAGCCCAAGGTCTTTAAGACTCAATTTAGAATCCTACAACTCCATGAACACAACTTATGAACCTGACTTATCATCAAGATTCTCACAATCTAAAATTTCACCCACAAACAGTCTGAGTAGTGGCTATGGCAGCGGCAAATACTCAGGAACACCCATTAACCTCAGTCCAAGGTGTGCTTCACCAGTACAACACGAGTTTCCAGAAACACTGCCACCAGAATGTGTAAGCTCAGAAAACGTGACCAGGAGAGACAGCGGTACTAACAGCAGCAGCAGTAGTGGTAGTGGTAGTAGTAGCAAGATCAGTTTTCTAACGGTTGATTACAAACCAAGACCAGTCCTGTCACAGTCTGACCATGTCTCTGACAACACATCTCAGAAATTAGGAACTAGAGTTGTAACACAAAGTTATGAAGACTCTATGAACAAGGAAAGCAATAACCAACAAGTGTCTTATTTGAAGATGTCTTTGGACACAAATAACACAGTTTCAAAGACATCACAACCAAACACAGATACGGCAATAGGGGTAACCAATGATCAATCTCAAACAACTTGTGCAGAAAACCAACAATCGGGGACTGAACAGATCAATGAACGAGAAAAACCATCACTGGACAATTGTGTGTTTGAAGTCAAAACGCTTCCAGTGAATAAACAAATAGTCCCACAAGGAGACAATTCCAGAGATGAACCTGCCAATGCCATCAATAAGGAAGTAAACTTCAATAGAACTGTCAGTGATACTAGTGTGGACTGTGTCTCTAGTCAAGGCTCCATTGATGAAGATGAAAAACAACCACCTGTGAGAAGATTAAGTCATTGCAAGATTCTCTTAAGATCTCACAATATATGTTTTGATAGTGTAGATTCAGATGTGTCGCTCCAACCATCGCTGTCTCTGCAGTCCTCTGCCTCATGGGAAGAGGTGCCACCAGTCATCAGTCAATCCGATAACACTCAAAATGACAGCCCAGTTAGTGAAATAAATAACTCAGGAACGATAATAGCCAACAGTGCCGATCAGTCGATAGATGATCCTAAAGAAGAAAAACCACTTAAAACAGTAGAAACTGGAAATGAACACTCGGCTGTGGAACAGGATAATAAACCTAAACTAAATGCCATGGATAGTTTGAATGTTCCTCTAGAGATTATTGGAAGGAATGATTTAGAACGCAAGCCGATTCCCAAATTAGGACAACTATCCAGTGGTTCAACTGGTTCCAGCTCAAGCCAGGAGAGACCTATTACTCCGTCAGTTGTTATAAGTCTTCATTTCCATGATGAAAATGAGGATGACAAAAATGGAACACCAATAAATGGAAACATGAGTAACTTACTAGGCAGGGGCAAAGAGCATAGAAATGATATGCTGGGACCTAGAGTTGACTGGAAGGACTTCCCACATATCCCAATGCTGACTCGGAAACTTTCCAGTGTCAGTACAATATCGACCATCAGTCGTGATGATTCTGAGGAATATATAAGTAGTGACGATATGATAACTACACTCGATTCAGAACCTGGCATAGTAAGTATCCTCTAAATTTTTAGTCTTTGTGACGGCAAAATCATCAAAATTGTAACATCTTCCTTTTCTTTATCATTGGGATTTTGTATAGAAAGTTAAACACAGTGGTGTGTTCATTCTTTTATATATGAAGGAAGATGTTCTAGCTTTTTTTATGATTTTGTTGGCAACCAGGTTAATCTTTCTACAACATCACTGCATACATCAAAACACAAGATTACTGTACTTAAGCATCATTGCTGAATTCTGTTCCATTCATCAGATTTTCTAATTCACTTTAGATTTTTGTCAAAACATGTCTACTGAAGTATTAAGTGTCCAAAACATGACTACTGTCTGTAGTTAGAAAACTCATCAGAAAAGTATAAGTAGAGTCAGTATAGAGTCAGGGTCTACAATGGAGTCTGTCGCTGCATTTCTGATGTATAGACAGTATTCATGAAAGGAAGCCTTTTTTTGTGATTTAAAAAACTTGATTAGGTGCGTCCTTGTCTGCTAGACACGTACAACAATCTACAATGTACAGTACAGCAGTACTGAGTGTCCTCATAAACAATTAGTTTAAAGCAACAGATGGTTGATTCTAACTTTCAATACATGGATTGGCAGTGTAATAATAATAATATGGGTCCAGATATCTTGTACTTGGCCTTGGTGTGTGTGAAATCAGTCAGAGACTTACAGGTGTTAAAGGCTTATGATTCAGTGCTAGATTCCTGAATTAGTTTTTTCTTATCAATGGAGCCTTAAGGATTAGAAAGAATCATTGTTTTGTTAAGGACCCACTTTTATAATAATTCTGCTAGACAGTTGTTTTTGTGTCCCAAATTTATATTGCTATTCTGAAATGCATCTTTAAAAGTTCATTTTTTTGAGTAGATTCTTGTTATACATACATGTATGTACTCTCTTGGTGTATACAACTCCATATCTGTACAATACAAATGTACATGTGTGAGGCGCATGCACCTCTAGGTCACAGGATTGTAATGTAAAGGATATATCATTTTTGTCATCATGATGATGATTGAATTATGGGCTTCAAGTTCTGATACACAACTCTGAATCATATCCCATAGTGTCATCCAATTTATCTGTCATATACAGCAGTTACTATGGGAACCATGAATGGATTAAATGGTGACCAGGTGTTACTTGTGGCTAAGCCCACTCCATTATAAACCAGTGAACTAGTAATTGTGTATAAATTCATGTCAGCAGATGAGTGTTATGGTGGTAAAATTAGGAGGATAAAAAGCACAGACAGTGCACATACATGTATGATATTAGCTTTGAAAGTCTTGTACAAAGCTGATAGCAGTCACAGTTTATGGGTATCCCATCTGACAGTGACACAGGGTAAAACATGAAGACTGCATTGTATGTATTTTATGGTATTATAATGGCGGTTGTAAATTACAGTGAAATGTCCTTTGGGACCATAAAGTGACTTGTGAAGGCGGAACATACAACCTTCTTTATATGGTTGAGTTATTAACATGTACAATGAACTCAATTCTCATATTATTTCATGGGGATATTTGATAGTAACACTTAAAAACTCATACTACCTGTCGTTTGTCCTCATTTTAAGGTGAGGTGTATTTTTACACGTAATTTGATAGTAAAACAGACTTTGGACTCAAAGTTGGAACATGAAAAACAAACATATTTGCGAAAAAAACATAAAAGACAAATATGGAACTAGAGGAATTACTCAAATAATGTTATGGTTATTGGTAGAACAGAGACATGTAAAAATTAGATGACATTTTTTTGCAAATAGAAATCATTAATTACAGATTAGTATATACATATGTCTTGGCTTAGAAGTGTAGAATTGAACCGGTTTGGGTAGAAGCACTTGGAGGTAAGATGAATTGCAAAGAAAAATGTACCATGAGGACATGACCATTTAGATATATAATTCAATTAATTTGTTAACGAAAAGTACTGAAATTGCTGCTACATTGTAGTTAGCATTCATAGAAACTGAAAATTGGTTGTGTGACATACATATATACGAATTGAAAATAAATCGTGGTTAATAAAATATTGTATTGAATTGCATTTGACAAAAATATAGAAAGAATTCTTAAACACTCGTGACTACGTAAATTAGATCAGTACTTGGACACATACTGTTAATGTAAAATGAATGAGTTATTGTTTTGTATATTTATGTACATGTCATCATTTCACAGATGTCAAAATTATGATTAATATCTAGAATTATGACTACCAGGCACATAGATGGTACAAATTAATTATACCATATTCATAAATTTGTCTTTTCAAATGTTTATTGCCAGAAATGCATTTTGAAATTAATAAAGCTCTGGATATGTGATTATGATGAAAAATTCACATGAAATAAGCCAAACCTGTACAAAAAAGGAATTGGTCAAAGTTTTTCTTCAAAACTTGGCAGAGAAGTGCTTGTAGTGGAAGGGTTCATTATACAAATGTATTCATGTAATTTTAGTCAAAAATTTAGGCAAGATAAGCCAATATTGTACAAAGAAACATAATTTGCCAAAGATGTTGGGGATAGATTAATTATATATTCATTATTACAAATGTAATTTTGGTCAAAAATTTATATAAGATAAGCCAAAACAGTGCAACAAAATAAAATATTGTTTGTCAAAAAAAAAATTAGTGCATATTAGAGAAAGTGGTTGTAGTGAAAAGTGTTATTGAGAGGAGACTGTAGGTGTATTGTTATAAAGCATCTATACCTTGAAATGAACAGATGCTGTTTTGTCTTGTCGTCAACATGTTGTGGGCGCCAGCTCTAGGAATTGGTAGTCAGTTCTAGGAATTAATAATCTTGTTTACAACACAAGTATATATCTAATAGTTTGGTAATGAAGCCAGGCTGGCTGTAAGAAATTTGAAGTTTGGTATTTGAAGTTATGAAGTTGAGGAGTGTGTTAGCTTTTGTGCTAATTATATGAATTGATGGCCATACTAGTAATTGATTTCTGAACTGGAATGTTTCGGTTGACATGAGGTATCAATTAACTAATGACTTTGGAAACCCATGTATTTATAGGAAAGATGAATGTATGCAAATTACACATACATGTACACATATGAATATATTCATTGCAGAATATTCAAATATCATTGAAATATCATCAACAAAAAATTCAAATCGTATCGGTAGTTTTGTTTCGTAATATCGGCAGGTTCTGTCCAGACCTTTATTGAGGTATGTGGGTTCCACCCTATGATTTCACTAGAACATTTGCATAATATACATGTAAATTGTAATTATTATATAAAATTGCTTGTATTTGACCAATTCTTTTTCTAAGTTATATAACATAGATGTTTTCACATATTCATAAGGTTGTTGTTTCCACTATTGAACAGAATAAGAACTACTTCCTGTAGATGTTGAGTCTAACAATTATATTTTTAAACATTACAGTTGTAAAAGTCATGTATTGACTGTTAAAGGTGTTTACCATGTCTTGGGAATTGTGTATAAATTTAGATCACTCACTCTAGAGTGTGCAGTATTGGTACAAACAACCTAAAATAGCATTTACTATTGTCATAGATAGGAATCAGTCAATAGGGAGATTTCATTATGTCACAGCTGATAGTCTAGCGGGAAGGATGTCATATTAATTTATTATGAAACTATAGTAACATGTATCTTAAGAGTTATAGTGTAATAATATTCTGTATTAGTTTCACTTATTATTATCAGCCCTTTAGCTTACAATCTAAGCATCAGCTGATTTTAGAGGTCAGTCAGGTTCAATAGTCAGTTCACGGACTTCAGACTAAACATCAAGAAAAATTCAACATATTTTAGCAATTACAATATCTAAAATATGTAAATCGATCAAAAGTAAACATAAAATGTAAATATGAATCCATTTACAGTCTTTGCTAATCAAATGGATCATAGTATACTTGTAAGTGCTAATTTTATAACAGTTTATAGATTTCAGTGTTTTCCTGAGGACCTTACAAAATAACTCTCATAACCAAAGAATCCATGCTGTGTTGGTTAATCTCTATCGTTGCAAAGAAAGGATAGGACGGAACCTACTATTATTTCAAATCCTTGGATGATTTGGTACAAAAATGAGTTCATCATTGTACTTTCATGTAAATTTGAATTTATAATATCTTTATGAAAAGATATTCAATGCACCGCAGTGGTGATACTTTTTTTGGGTACTGAATGTAGGATATGTACATGTAAGCTTATCTTCCATGACTATTTTAATAACCAGTTACTGTCTGTTCATAACACTAATTGTATTCTGAGAAAAACCCATTTTACATTTACCACTATAAATACCGTTCAGAAAGTTGAGTACATGTACTCCTACTTTAATGAAGGCAGTCTGGCTTTAACCCAATTTGTTTCAATTCAGGATATCTTCAGTATACCAACTTTGTGATGATGATATCCTGAGAAAATACAACTTTTTGCTCTCTTTGCTCTTTCAGAAAAAAAGGGAAAAAAATTATTCACACAATGTACATTGTAAAAATGTAGCTAGAAAGAGACATGAACATTTGCATACTGATTCATCAATTTCTATTGGAATATGTTGGTGAGAAAAAGAAATTATTTGACTAAAAAAGGTTTCTCGTCCAGCATTGTTGTTATCATATGAGGCAATTGTTCCAAATATTAGGTAGGGTAATTTATATGACTTCGTGTGTACACTGATGTTCCAGTGTTGTTGCTTTACTGGGTATATTTGTATGGTGCTAATATTATGTACATTGTAGATGTAACTTAAAGTATATTTAGCAACACTTTTCAGTGTTGTTACATCATCGCCATAATGAATCCATTTGTGCTTCAATGATGTTGATGACGTACATTTATAATTTAGGAATACTTGCATACGAATGAAATCTAATGGCTCTATCCCTTAAAGTGCTTCACATTTTGAGTAACGTGTGACATTTGCCCTTTCTCAATTCTTTGAATTGATAGTGTAGAATTTAGTAAACATTCTGTATATACTCAACAGATGTTTTCCTTTTTTCATTCTATCTCGATTCTTAGATACATTCTTTGGTTATGTATTTATTTGATTTGTAATGCTAATTACATTTCATTAACTTACCCATTGGACTGGTGATTGAATCTTAAAAAATGTCACTAAATATTCTGCATAAAAATTACTAGATATTCTGCATAAAAATCATTAAATATTCTGTATACATAATGTAGAAATCACAAGATGTTCTAAAATCACTAGATATTGTCTATAAAAAACCAAGATATTCTGTATAGAAATGACTAGATATTCTAAAATCACTAGATATTGTGTATAAAAAACCAAGATATTCTAAAATCACTAGATATTGTCTATAAAAAACCAAGATATTCTGTATAGAAATGACTAGATATTCTAAAATCACTAGATATTGTGTATAAAAAACCAAGATATTCTAAAATCACTAGATATTGTCTATAAAAAACCATAGATATTCTGTATAGAAATCACAAGATATTCTAAAATCACTAGATATTGTGTATAAAAAACCAAGATATTCTAAAATCACTAGATATTGTCTATAAAAAACCATAGATATTCTGTATAGAAATGACTAGATATTCTAAAATCACTAGATATTGTGTATAAAAAACCCAAGATATTCTGTCTAGAAATCACAATATATTCTAAAATCACTAGATATTTTGTATAAAAACCATATATAATCTGTATAGAAATGACTTGATATTCTAAAATGACTAGATATTGTGTATAAAAAAACCAAGATATTCTGTATAGAAATCACTAGATATTCTAAAATCACTAGATATTGTGTATAAAAAACCCTAGATATTCTGTATAGAAATCACTAGATATTCTATCGTAAGTATCATGAGATCAGTTAGATATTGTCTTTATATTCAACTAGATATGTTGTCATGATGTGTGTTTCCATATTGATCTATCAATAGATATTGGCATGAATGTCACATACATGTATTGCTATCAATATCAACAAATATTCTATTATCATTACCACTTTAGATGTTCTTATAATTGTCTAAATATTATCACTACGTAATATCTCCAGATAACATCATTGTCATTTGAGGTATTCTCATTGTTACTATCGCTAATATTGCTGTAATGTGGCTTTACCTTCTTTCTCAAGAATAACTTAATTATTGCCATCGATAATGTCTACCTTAACATGAAGGTGATTGCCATGGTTGTAAATTAACCATGGCAAGACAGGAAAGAAAGCCTCAATGGCTCATATAATCCCCTGTATAGTTCATATACTGGTCTAGTCTAATTTCAAAGTCCACAACAGTCTTGGCTTGGATGATGTGCTCTGGTAAATTGTTCCACTGAGATATGACGTGCTGAGAGAAGAAATATTTCCTAATATCCCATCTGACTAGATTTTGCAAGTTTTAGTGAGTCCCTCTTGTCGTGTTGGTTTGGTGATGCTTGCATAATACTTATATGTACCTGTTTGTTGTAGTCATTGTCACTAGATATTGTCATAATAATATGACAATAATAATTAATTGCCATGACTTTGGAAGTGTCAGACATTGTCATTCTTTGCCAGTCCACCCACAGTTTTCATAATCAGCTATCATGTAACAAGAAATACTGCAGCAGTGTATTCCAGCAGTTTTTTTAAAGCTACAAAAGCAGACAATTCTAACAACTTAATCCAAGATCCATGAACCTTGAAAGTGAACACGCCTACAGTTTGTCATCTAGAAAGTGGAGGTTTTAGAATATAATGATGGTTGAATACTATTCAAGTATTTCAAACGTTAAGCTGTTACTAGTAACCGTGGTAGGGGGTCCTTGTAACAAAGCTCTGCATTAGATAAGGGGTCAGTTTTCCTTTGGGATGGGCATTGCACAATTATTCATGGTTGAGTGGTATATTACTTTGGGCCAAACCCTGTTAAAGTTTCACATCAATGTATTTTAGTAGCAGAATACACTGTGCTAGTCATTATTCAGTATATATATACAATGTCCATTGTCAGATTATGTATAATACAAATACTCACTAGTTTGAGTTTTGAAATACTGACAGTGTGGTAGTGTTTTTTCATCCCTCAATGTTCATTATTTTGTGCAAGTGTAGTGAACTCAATACCCCTCCAGCTACTCTACAACATGCTAATTACCAGGAAGATATGTTTAGAGTCAAAGAGGGTTGTCACAAATTTGCATGAAGACAAGTGTCAGATTTCCACAACATCAGGTGTGTTCAATACTACCACATTTTTGTGCTAAGAGAAAAAGTATCAGTGTTAAGTAACCATTTGGTGCAATTTAATATATGTGATTTGGAGAAGAAAAGAAGGTACACGTCACCATTTACCATATATGCAGGTAAGGGGAATTCCAAAGTGTCAAACCTACCCTAGCACTCTGTTACTTCATGGAAATTATGTACACAAATGTAGGTTTCAACCCCACAGTGTTACATGCTCTTTTTACTTCCCCAGGCAAGAATCACAATAACAGACAGCTTGTACACATTAAACCTTTGAAGAAATTTAACGAAATATAAATCTTTTGTTGTGTCTGGAAACTCTTCTTGGGTAGCTGTTGGAAAAGTTTTGTTTAGTCAATGTTATATCACATTCAAGTTGTTTTGATGGCATTTTAGTCTTTGAAAGTAGTGCAGGCTCATGTAAACAGACTATATTCTCTACAATGGCTGGAATAAAATTACCTTACACAGATTTAGTTGGCCTGTAGTAGTTGTATAGCTCTTTTACATTTATGTCAATATTGGTAGATAATTGGTTTACATAGTTATACCAACATCTACTGAAGAAGTCACTAGATGTGTACATTGCAAATGAGAGACATTTAAAACCCCTTGGTGTACAGTACAGCTTAAAAAGTTACTTGTACTTTATTTAGTACAGTTCCAATACGCTGAGTTAAAAGATTCAAAATGTCTTGTCTGGGATCATTTTTCACATAATCCATTGAATTTTTTAAAATCGTAAACATGTGTCTGTATAAAGATTAGTCATATTTTTGATACTAAACCCTGGATGTATGATATAATGAGTGCATAGCTCATATCATGTGATATTTCTACACAAATGTTAAGATCACATGAAGCAGCCATACAACAAAAGCTCCAATGACACTTGCAATGTGATAGTTTCTTAAAGGAGGTGGTATCAGGTGACAATTGATACACCTAGATGGAGATGACAATGTGCACCGTAATTGGTTTTTCCTGAGACAGGATGAGTAAGTTGTTATAGTTTCTGGTATACTTAGACGACAGTATCTACCTAAGTTGGTGATTTTTGGTATACCAAAATGACAATGCCTTCCGACATTGGTGGTTTCAGGTACATCTACATAGCAATGTCTACATACATGTACCAACATGTACATTGTAGTTGGTGGTTTCTGGCGCTAGTTATTTCTGGTATTAAACCAAAATAACAATGTCTGCCTAAGTTGCTTGTTTCTGGTACACCTTTTTTTACAAAGGCCACCTAAGTTAGTTGTTTCTGGTATAACAAGATGATTAATGTCTACTAAAATTAAGATACCTACCTGACATACACACCGAAATTAGTTGTTTCTTGTCTAGATGTAGCTCAAAGACTTGGATATCTGGTATGGCACACTGGCTTGACAGTGAATGAGGTTATCTAGCCAGATAACCAAATCTGTTGGCTAACTACATGTAGGATGACAGCGTCTACCAGAGTTAGTAATTTTCAGGTAAACCAAGATAGAAATATCTTCCAAAGTAGATATTTTTTTCAGTATATCTATGTGGTCAATAATAGTAAGTGAAAAGTAACACATCATATCTTCACAAGATCATCATGATACAGATGTATTGCTGTATCCTCCAGTAGCAATGGATATGTATATATTAAATGTAAATCACAATATACATGTAAACTGTAAGATACGTCGTGTTATTCAGCCCCATCAGGCTTCTTAACTGTAATGAGTGCTGGCTGATAGCATGGCATGACTGTATTTTACACACTAATCACAATACAATTTAAAATAAAAACCGACCAACTGGCAACACTTTATTACCCCAGTTGTTATTCAAGTAGATAGATAGAAGCAGTTTCACTGCAATGTGCATGTCTACATATATATAGACTTGTTCACAATACTGAGTAAGCCAATCATTTGAACCTGAATTTTACAAATCATTGTCAGTCAATTCAAGGCTGGTTGCTTGGATCCAGTGTTTACCCATCTGAATGTCATCATACCATATAAGACTATATACAGTAGCCTGTAAATCCACCTGGATCACTATATACATGTATCCCTCTCCTAATCAGACATAAATTTCCAGTTAAGGTCAACTGCTGCCTGTTTTTGTGATAAATTGTGACAGCCCTTATCAAAAGTTTCAGATTATAGCAAGGATATAGTTGATATATATTGTCCATAAATGTTAATATACAATCTTTGATAGATTTTTGTGGTTATGGTTTTGAGATAACTCAAGGTGATAACAATCTCAAGTACAGGCCTTGATGTGCACCATTGTTCACCATAGTGAGGTGACAAATAGGATGTGTCTAAGCTACAGTATTGTCACATCACCTGTATATTTATTTCACCCAATCAATGGACATTGTTGAGCCAAATAGCCAAGTCTACACCTGAACAACATAACAGTAAAAGTTCCATGTAAACCAAATCAGATGCAATCTTAAATTTGCCAAATTAAACTCAAAAATGTTAAATTTTCTCATCACTGATCACTTATCAGACCAATTCATGCAAAAGGGAAAAAACAGGAAGTTGGGGAACAATGGAGTTATTAAGCATAAGCATTTTTAGTGTGCAATTTACTCATGTACTGATGTAGTAAGAGATAGCTAGAGAAGAGCATGCATTTGATTTTGTTAGAATTTCAATGTACTAGTCTGTAGCATACATGTACCTGGTAGTGGGAGTCATCAAAATATATGGAAGGACTAACAATATACTTGCATTCCATACTTGTAAAAATACATATTGTAAACAGAAATACTTTGTGGTTCTGTACGGAAATACAGAAATAGATTTTGATTTCCTTGTGGTTTCAATATTCCTCTTAATTTACGTCCCTTGTTTTGTTGGTGATATAAATGGTACAGTTGTTATTTATAGACACAAAGTACGAATAACTTCTCCTTTCATTGGATTAGATTCTCATTTATGAGGTAGGAAGTGAAAGGGTGAAGCAAGTTAAAACGGACATGAGGTCTACTAATTTGTTATCTTCAATAGACATGAATACTGACTTTCCTGTTGTCACCATGGTTTTATTATCTTTTTTAGTATTTTGTGAAAAGATTGTGTCGTTTTTGTTCGAGATTATTGCAAAAGCCCAATATACCAAATATGTGAAAAATTATTATGTATAGTACAACAGCTTTGTTAACTTACGTAAAAAGACCCATATCATTTTTGTTCGAGATTATTACAAAAGTCTATATACCAAGGACTAGTATTCAAGTTTTAAAATGTGTGAAAAATTATTATGCATAGTATATAACACTAAAATGACATAAAGTCAATCATATCAATATATTATAATTTACATGGACAGGGTTTAGGTTTACTCCTTGTCAAAACCAGAATGAACTGCACCTTGCCATAATACAGTTTAGTTTCTATAGATATTCAGTCATTTAAATACTGTCACCTTGTGCTGACTTTTTTCCTCAAAAGCCTGGCTGTATGATTGACTATATTATAAATCAGACAAAGCTCACATGCTTGTATTCATGAAAGTAGAGTAATAATATATCTGACACGAAGAAGTCTTTAACATCAAAGTCATTATGTCTTCTTAAAAAAAATGTATATAAAAAAATCAACACCTCAGAATCAATATAGTTAGCTATGCCTTATTTACAAAATTGTGGTACTGTATCTACATTTTGTAGGTCATTGTATTATTTAGATTTGAAAGCATACAATAAATAAGCTGTATAAAATAACTTGAAATGTCAAGGTTTACTTCATAGAGACTAAAAGTATTGGCTCAGGGAGCATGATCGAGCTGTAGGCAATTTGTATGTATTTCAGTATCAACCAGTTACACCAGTTACATGTACAAATGCAAAAATCCTACCTAACAATCTTGCATTAATGTCATTGTTCCTTTTGACTAATGATGATATTTTGGGGGGAAGGTAGTAATTTCGATGCTGTAGCACCATTATGCATGTGTTTCATGTAGTTTTCCCTTACTATATGTATTACATTGTATATACATTGTACTATATAACTGCATTTTTGAATATTCTATATGTTTGCCAGCAGTCATACAATATGAAAGAAACACTGATGCACCACCATCTGTGCCCCTATATTTACCTTTAACGTCAGTGTACTGTATCAAAGAGTCTGTGTTTTGATCATTCTCCTGTCTACACAAAGCAAGAATCTCAAAGAGTCTGACCACAGTCAAATCAGGAAGACACAAAATACAATGTACAGATGTAATATGTTTATTTACATGTACCACAAGTGTTAATCTAATTTGCACATATGTAGCAGGCATTGAAGTGCCCCCCCCCCCCCCCCCCCCCCCAAGACAATACACTAAATTTACTCCAAGCACATAGAGGGACTATGCTCCAAGCAATTGGCAGAATGCCTTGATGTACTACTATATTACTACTACATTGTATACATGTATATATCTTTGTTAACTATTTGCTAATGATCATTTTCAGGAGCACAGAAAAACTTGCTCTCATGGTTCCCCTGTCTCAAAGTGTCAGCAACTTCCACAATAGCACTTTAACAGACTTATTTTCAAAAATCAAGAAATGACGCAGGTACATGTACCTGTACTTTAGAATTAGGATTTACTACTACATGTATTGGAAATTTCTCCTGTAGAATGCCAATTTTGTATTAGTTCTCAACTCAAAGCATAAAAAAATTACCAATATTTCAGCCAAATCACTTAGCTACCTTCTGCTGTTATTGTATACAGGTCAATGAACTAATATAAAATATGATTCCAGAGCAGGGAAACAACAGTTTGGTTGTAATACATGCCAAGGATTAGGTACATTTAAATTACAAGCACATGATCTAAATAATCCAGTCATGTATGATTGTCAAAAGTGGTTTAACGTCAATCACATCAATGGCATGTTTTAGTGTATTACAGTTTTAGATCACATGAAAGGCCGGCCATACATGTACTGTGTTTGTGTTGCCAATGCTAGCCCAGTGACTAGGCCAGAGAACATGTCACACCAGAAAACCAAGTCTCTAGGCTAGTGTGTTGCAGTGTTATATGGATACAATTTATAATATGCAAAATGTTGTACATCATTCAAGTATGCAGTGTATTCTCTCTACATCCTAATTTCCTCTCACTCTGAAGTCCTACTAATTAATATGCAGAATGTTTGGATGTCATTCATGTAAAATAGAAATATTGTTCACTTTGGAACACACATAGTGCAGCTGATTGTACCACCGGAGGGTATCAGGAATAGATGAAAACAAAATTTCTTGCGATTTGACTAAGCCTTTTATGTCTTCTAGCACAAAACTTCAAACTGCCAATTTCTATTTGATATCAATATTTAACTAGATAACTTGAGAAAACTGGCTACATTTTAAAGTTAATACTCTACTCAGTACTGCCAAGAAATTGTAAGCTGGTCAATATTTAATACTAAGATTTTTGATAAATGTAATGTATTTGTAAGCGCTCTGAATTTCATTTGTTATTGACATGTTATTCTCGTAATTCTTATTTCTATGATATAGCCCATCATGCATTGGTCCATTAACATAAAATATCATAATTCCCATCATGTAGTTGTCGATTAACATAAAACATCACCATAAATCTCATAAGGCCATTGTCCAACATAACCATTGCCATACATCCTATCATGCAGTAGTCCAACACACACCATCGCCATACATCCCATCATGCAATGGTCCAACATAAACCATTGCCATACATCCCATCATGCAATGGTCCAACATAAATCATCGCCATACATCCCATCATGCAATGGTCCAACATAAACCATTGCCATATATCCCATCATGCAATGGTCCAACATAAACCATTGCCATATATCCCATCATGCAATGGTCCAACATAAACCATTGTCATATCTAAAAGTGCTGACAAATGTTGAACCCGGCAGACTTCCAACATAGTATTAACAACATAAATGCTAAGCTCCAAGAATTTGATTTTGATATACACCATCCTTTCAAAGTATAGATTTATGAATTTAAATATACCAGCATGTATTACAAAGAAGAAGGTGAAATTTTATCATATTTACACTAATTTGCCATGCATTTCAGCAAGATTTAAGTAGGAGACTGGAATAAAGAGCCTTGGGAACAAGGCAAGATTTTACCTACTACATGTAAGTGTCACCCTTATCTTTATCATTTAACTGATCGATATATTTTGACATTTGTAGAAATTCATAGACGGATGATTTCATTGGTTGCAGTCAACAGTTATGCTTCTCCTGATCAATCTGATTACTAAAATTTAACACAATTGTCAGTCAATTGCTAGTTTGCTGTTTATAACATTTTGTGCCTGGGCTATTGCCTGCAGAATGGACATTATAATGAGACCTTTACCTCTGTGAAGAGAGAACATGCTTGAGGTGACATGGCATGCAGGGATTTAATGGCAGATTCAATTTGTAGTCACATACATGTACAGATGTGTCTATTTACTAGCCCAAAGACTTGTCTTGGTGTAGATACATGTAGTAGTAATAAACACCAAGACAAGTCTCTAGGCTACGTACTCCATTACTTCATACATGTATATGTAGTGGTGTGACGCTAAACATGTAGCCTTTCAATAGCTGTACTGCACTCACTCTTTATACCTGAATCACCCCCTCCCACCAGGGCACCTCCTGCCCTCCAGGCACCTTCCCCCTACCAGGCACTTGCTTCGGCATGCAATCTTGTGAATGTTCCCTGCTCTTCTTGAATGTATAATTAAGACATAGTCAATATGTTGGTACATATGATATATACACTGTAAAGAGTAGCCTGGCTAGCCATATGTTATCTGAATACCTGTGTTTCTCTAGACTTCCAGAATGTGTGTACATAAAACTGTTAACAGAAAAGACTAGCCGACTTAAAGAGTACCTCTGTGAAGTCAAAGGTCAAACCAGATACTTTGCCAAGGTCATTTTGTACACAATTTGTCACTTTGACCTTTGACCTGAGATTAAACCTTTTGTGGGATTCAATACAAAAGTTAGTTTCTGCTCTAGTGAACATGACTCCCTCTCTAAGATGATGTGGCATGCACAGCGAGCATGTGGAAAAATGAAACAACAGAGCAACATGTAGATGTCTGAATTGTTTGTCTATCGTCTTGTGTTGCAGTCTGTATGTATACATATAATAGAGTTGCTGCTTGCATTTCTTAATACTAGGATGTCATTTTTTTATTTCCTCATAATAATAATGATGGTAAATTGCAGAAATTACTAATTTATGAAAGTAATCACGTCTTTCTTTTTATTTCTCTGTCAATTTTGACATCCATTTCAGCCATAGATCAGTCATTCCAAATTTCATCAAAAAACTTATTTTTGTAGTTTCATCATTTAGTTTAAATACATGTAGTTGAAAACAGTCAGTAATGGGTGTGTACATGTAATGACAATTTCCCATACCACGGTCAGAGACATATACATCATTAAAAAAATGGGAAAAAAATAATTTTGAGGCACATTGCAACCTGAATTAAAAAAATATACCCTTATCAAATGAAAGGCTAGGTTGAAAGCCTTAATCATAACTGTAATTTCTCAGACTTTATTGGTAAGCTGTCCGTTAAATCTTATTATTTCCATAGCAGCCCCCAAGTCATCACCATCATCATCTTTATGATGAGTCTGGTGTTACCATGGCAACAAGCAACATCCTGCGATTGAAGATGATATTAGTAGACATTGATAATGACTGTGTTATGTGTAATCGATATCCCATACGGGTATCAGTTGGTGTCAAAGAGTAAAGAGGTTGACTTGAGCAATTATACGTCAAGTAGAACTGGGACAGAAATACAGTGTTAAAGTTAAAATTAAAGAAATGTCACATTTAGAAACAAATATTCATATTATTATGAAATTTCACTTTGATAAATCTATTTTTTGTGCACTAAGACTTCTGGTTTTGATAAACATAAACTTGAATAATCATGAAAAGAAAATTGCTTTTCTTGAATATTTGTTGAGTGGAAATTTATGGACAGAAATTTTAGGTTTTAATAAACTATCAAATATAAAATCACTGCAGAATTCAAGTTTGTATAAATGTGAGTTTTTTAGGCCATACACAGTCACTAGGGCTAATGTTTTTATACATGTTTTTGAACAATGAACTGAAAATATGCTGTCTTAAATATTTAGTTGTTAAGTAATGATTATTATTACAACAACATAAACTCTGAGTGACGATAAGGAAATACACGTATCAGGCTTGTGGCTTGTATGGCTTCTATAGAAGGAAATGTTTAAGGAGCACTGCAATTCTAGTTGTAAAGCATACAGCCATGTCAGTTTAAAACATGAAGCATTTAGAGGAAATCAAATATGTATATATCTGATTTTATGAGATTTTCAAATTATTTTTGACATTGTCAAAATAAAGTAGATAACTAACTGTTTAATATCACCTGAAAACACTAACAGAATGATATGATTTGTTAAAATAATGTAAACTATAAATCATAAACAAAACATGGTGATTATTCATCAGCAATGAAATCATTAGAGATGTTCCATGGGGATTATGTCAACAAGTAAAACAGCCAGGAAGTATTTAAAAAAACCTGGCATTTCTGTAAGGAAGGTTTGGCAAGGTCAAAATTTATCACTTGTCATTACTCATCACATATTTCTATATGTCTCTTTTATTTTTCTCAGTCATGTGGTAATGAACTTAAAGAAATAAAAATATGTCATTTTTCGTACAGCTTGGCAAAGACTAGAACGATGAGATTTAGCAGTTGTCATCAGTTAGATGATGTTTTGTGTATACATGATGATGCCTGTACCATGGCAATTCTGCATAATATTGATACATGCATTAATAACCCCATCACCTTTATGGTATCTAGTTACCTACTATAACTTTATTATTATTATGCCTTCTGCTGTGTGTGACTCCATTTAAGTTAGACTTGTTATATATGTACATATACAGTTACACTGTACATGGTCTGTAGCAGTGTGGTACTGTCTCCAATATGGGTCTTCCACTTTTATTACCAGTATTTACTACTGGTAAGCTCGACATACTGTGGAAACTATATGAATTCATTTGGCATACGTTTTCACCCTTTTTTTCAGCTAATAGCAGTGAAAGTAATTTCTATGTTTTCTTTATGAAATTGAAAATAAAATGTAAACAGAATGAGTAAATACATTTGGCGCTGAAACTAAATCTTTTGAAAGTAAAGGCTATTCAGCATCCAGTGACTTGATATACATGTATGTGCGTGTACTACTTTATGCACTTAATTTGTGCGTAGTCATGAAATCATTCCTTTCAGTTCCTACTGTGTACAGTATCTACTCAATTGTAAAATTAGAGCCATTATGTCCCCCCATTTTTCCATTAATTGTGAGAGTGGGGATAGGATTCCAGTTGAAAATCATTGAAGCACATCAAATATCTCTGTACATTTGTATATGTGTACATTACATACAGGGTACAGTAATAATAGAGGTGTGTGTCCTATGCAACCCATAGATGTTAATTGTTATTTCAGTTTATTTACTCAACAAGAAGTACTAAGAGGGCATATAAAAATAACAGAACTTCATATTTAGGGAGGTGACACTGAGGTACATGTACATTGTTATTACCATAATTTACTCTGACAAATTCTGTTATAAGGAAAAGTCGTCCTTTTCAGTTTTAATATCGTACCTTTATCATTGAGGTCTGTTATTTGTATCACGTTGGCAATGTAGATAAAACTTATCCCTTAAAATTTCAAAGCTGCATCAATGTTATTGCAACCTGTTAAAGTGTGAAGACGGGTATGACTATAAATATGTGGTGATTGATTGTGATACTTTAACTTTCTATAGTATATTAAAATCACCTAGTTCGAAGTTTGTTTGCATTTATATACAATATACATGTACACATATGTGACTGGGTTACTAAATGACTGCAGCGAAGAGACATGTTATACTGTATACAAGACTTTATTCACACAACGTGTAGACAATAGGAAACAAACCCCACACACTGACTGAATCTAGTGATAGTTGAGTGATGCTACCTACGACAAGGTGTCCATTCTGGAAGTGTCTCGGATGGGGTGTTTCTTGCCTTATAAATGCTCATTTGAATAATGAACAACCTAAGGAGTGTATTCACCTGCGGAAAATAGCAGGTAACCAATCAAGAGAGAGAGAGTGGAATCCAGGCTCATACATACATAATCGGCACAGAAAAAATAATTTCTTAAAAGCTGCTGCCCATACAATTTACTCATGCAACATGGTAAATTGAATTTTCTCAAGTCATTTTTTAATGGTGCTCCCCGTACAGTTTACTTATGTAACATAGTAAATTGAATTTTCTCTTCAAGTAATTACAGGTACTCTCAATGACACTGAGTATCTAAAGATAAGTGTGTGTGGTGTGTAGGTTTGTATGTGTACATGTATGTAGTGTGTGTGTGTGTGTTTGTTTACATGTTTGTAATGTATGTACATGTATGTATGTATGTATATGTATGTGTGTGTATGTGTGTATGTACGTTTTGTATGTATGTATGTATGTATGCATGCACATGTATGTATGTATGTATGTACATGTGTGTGTGTATGTATGTATGTGTATGAATGCATGCATGAATGAATGTAGTACTATGCATGTATGTATGTATGTATGTATGTACACATATACATGTGTGTGTGTGTGTGTATGAATGTGTACAAGTGCTTGTATGTATAATGGTATGTGTGTGTATGTTTACATGTTTGTATGTGTAATGTATGTATGTGTGTGTGTATGAATGCATGCATACATGTATGTGTATATGGTGTGTGTGTGTGTGTGTGTGTGTGTGTGTGTGGTGTGTGTATTTATGGTGTCTGTGTATGTCACGTATGTGTGTTACTTGTGATGTAATTGTAATATTAAATCTTCTTTTATGACACACTAGTCAGATGAATTTTCATCTTTGCCTTAATTGTTTCTCAAAGTGTTTCTGCACCAGAATACTGATTAATAGAGGTTCCTTTAGTAACATTCAAATTGCCTTCAAAACTGTTTAATCATTTAGTGGATGAAGATTGTTTATTCATGTTCATTTGATGTAGAAAACAAGGCAACACTGCAAGGCATAGTGTCATTTGATAATTTATTTATGATATGTAGTATTTCTTGTAGATTGGTGCTGTGTATCATTAAATATTTACTATATCGCCATGGTATCGAGTAAAATGCATCAAAAGTTTTTTACTGTAAATTTTGTGGGATGCGAAAAAAAGAAAAACTATAATGTGAATATAACAGTTAATATAAGAGAAATAAAAGGATAGGATATATCTAAAGATAGCTATAACTTGAATAATGTGAATATAACAATTTTAATGACTCAAGAGAAAAGTCAGAATGGAAACGGAGTAATTTTTTCTCATGTATGTAGTGTTCACAAAATCATCCTGAACAGTATCGATAATTCTTAGTCTTCACAGTTAACACCACCACAGAACAAAGGGACATACATATTAAACACCTACACATTATACTTTAAAGTAATTCATGCATGGACTCCTGTAAACATCCAGTACAAAAATCCTTGTAATTGGTTATTTGCTGCAAAGAAATTAGAAGACCGTTGATAATAATTGGTATCTATTTTTGCTTGGTCTTTCTCAGAAGTTTGTTGATTTTAGATCACCATGGAAACAGACCAGCAACACTACATGCTCATTTCTGTGTACTGCAAGACGTCTGACATAATGACTTGTGCGATCTGCTGCTTGCAGGAAATTGTACAGGACTGGTAATCATTTTCTCCATCAATTCAATAATAGATGATCATTGCAAGAAGATCCTTTTGCTTTCAAGAACTTGAGCAATTTTTCTGCTTGCATGAAAAACATCACTAGGGAACACATGGTACTATTGTTGCAAAAGGCTTTATAGTAGATTTTTGATGCTGGCAGGCTTTTGTGCATATTTAATCTTGAAATTTTTCCCGATCTTCTTGAGATACATGATTGAATGGATTCATATTTTGAAAGCAGTATTCTGTTTACAGTGTCATTATACAAGAATGTGACCAGACTGGCTCTTCTAACATGTTCTCACCTTTAATAATAAGTCTATTGAAAAGACTGAATCTCTTAGAATTGCTGATTTCTAACAAGAAGAAAAACGGCAATGTCTTGAGAAGTGCCTGCAGTCGATCAAACCTTTTGAAGGGGACATGCACTGAACAAGAGAGAAACCCCTTCATCTTGAGAAGGAACAGTATTGAAATGAGAATGATGTGATGTTACAACTTTGACAATGCCCAGGTTACTTACATTGTAAACAAGATCATATTTTGCTGTACAGAAGCTATACTTGCATGTATATCATCATAGCAATTATTTTTGTTCATGCAAGGCCAAGCACAAGAGAATACGTGACCAGTTAATTTGTATCTGACAAATTGTGAAACATAGCTGAGTTATCCAGTTGTTTTTGTTCATGCAAGGCCAAGTACAAGAGAATACATGTATATGACCACTTTGTATTTGACAAATTGTGAAACCCCTGTCCCTCACTCCGTATACATCTAAAATGGAATAGTCAGATCTGCACGTACGTCTAGCTGTGGAAAATTATGATATACCTGTTCCTTACTGTTATGTCATGTATGGAGTGTAACATGACTGTACAATATGTATCTAATACAATATCCACTATAAACTACATGTATGCACCTAATCATGTACAAGTAACAAGGTAAAACATCTGTAACCTAATACCATATCCAGTATTCTTTTGGTATTAAAATAAAACACTCTGTCACTCACACTACTCCTGTATACGATGAGAAACATGACAGACAAATGTTTGGATGACTTCACATTCTTGAAGGACTTGTCTGAATAGAGGTACAGGTTTGAGAGACGAAATGATAACAGCTGGAATAGCTAGCTAATAAATGAATGAAAAATTTATGTGTTGGTGAAAAATGGTTTCTTTCATCAGATATGAGATAGCAGGTAGGCTACTAGAAGTTGATACTTGCAGCTGTGTCCTTGCTAGTGAATGCCAACATGTACAAATTATGATGAAATACATGTATGTTCTGCTGTTCACTTGATAGATTGACTATAGTGTGATTGACTACATGTACATGTATAGTTTGACTGCTGCAAACACAGTGATACATTGTCCATCATTCAGTCAATATGAAGAGCTTTGCAAACTTTTTTCCACCATACTGCCTAAGTGCTTTGAACAAACAGAGATTCTATGCATGAATGTACAACTACACATGTGCATGTAGTTAGCATGGCATGAATGTCGTATCTTACAGACTACCTGTTTTAGTGATATACAGTTACCTTTTTGGAATCAAGTTTTGATGTAGCTGTCATCTTTTATCACTATTATTTGGAGTCCAGTATCTAAATTTCTATTCAACTAGATACATGTTGATTATCATGTTTGGATTTGGCATTCATTTGAACCTCTGTAATCAGGGGGAAACAGCTTGTTTGATGTATAATGCAGGAATGGACATTGTAGAGGGTGCGGTACATTATAAATATGATGGTGCTCAAGGTTCAGGTTTTTTCAAAGCATTAGATCCCTATTGTCAGTAAGGTGATGGCAACGTGTCAAGCCACATTGTCAGTCAGCACTCAGTTGTGAAGCCTGGACATACAGTACATGTATCTTATAGTGTATAGATGACACTGATGCTTCTGTCCATTTTGTTTTTGGATTTTAATAAATAAAAAGACACACTGTTTTCGAAATATACAAAAATAATTGCATTAACATTCAATAGACATGAACTTTGTTTACTATAATATGTTTAGTGTGTCACAGCACTGATGTAGTATTTTGTATGAAGCACAGTCATTAACACTTGCGCATTCCCACAATAACAAGAATCAGTGGTGAAAGATTGAACACTCCAAAAACATAAAATTGACTTGCATATATTTGCATTATGTCTTTTGATAAATATATCATTCAGGGACAGACACCAGTAACATCTTTCCATAAAAAAAGTGAATGTCAATCCCAGTCAGCCTTGATAGATGGTAGTTAATTCTTACAGTTATACACTATTCAGTTTTATATAACTCTACTTAATAAGTTACATTATAAAAGTTTGTTACCCTTTCAGCCATAACTAACACAACATCTCAAATTAGGACAGGACAGGTTTCAGCATGAATATACCAGTTTTGTAAACACTTTAGATCCAACAAGTTTGTTTTTAGATATTTACTGGTAGACATAAAAATGAGAAAGAACTTGTGCTAAATATAGAAACTGTGACTGACGTCAGAGTGTAATCTTAATGAGTCAATGCTTGGTTACTGGTAAGGGTGATAAGACTGAGTGAGGGAATGCCAGCACATTTATGGCAGCCATATTACCACCCATTATAGCTGTCATGACGTAGGCTTTCTAAAAATGACAACCCCAGCAACAGTGGAAAATTGGAGTTGTGGAAACTGTTAAGTTGACCTCATTCAACTGGGGTCATAGCAGTGTGTCTTCTTAAATCTGTATAATAGTTATAGTTTGTTAGCACAAAATACAACATATATGTTAATTTGATAATGTTTACATATTTTGATTTAGAAGACAAAGTGTCATGTGATCTGTCAATTCTATTTTCTTGAGTTGGGATGGGAATACTCTGTAAGAATTACTCCCTGTCTGGGCATCCTCAAGCATTGGCCACGCCTTCTCAAAGACTTATATAGGGCTGAATGACAAGATGTATCTAACAGTTAGGAGAGAGGAGGAAAGCATTATAATTTGTCAATGAAGTTATGAAATTTAATTTATTGTGATAAACATGAGTTATCATGCTTGAAAGTCTGTGGACTCAGACTGGAAAGCCAGGAATCACATCAAGACATGTCAGGTGTTTTCCTACAAGAAAACTGGTCATGGACTTAAAAACAAATTATGATAAAACTAGCATCTGTTGCACTATGAGCTTTGCTTATTAATTAGAATTTGTGAAGTGTGAAAAAAAAAATTAATTATCAGTAGTAACTATACACATGTACACCGAGTTGCATGAACTTAAACAAGTTATGAACACCTGCACTTGATCCAGGTGTTGAATTAGCAGTCATATTTCACATAATATCTATGTAATAATGGTCATTCCTCAATGCGACATTTGTAGGATAAACGAGTCTCCTAAAACGCTTACAAATGTACAATTGTTACATGTTTTCATCATTTATTAATAAAGTCATTCCTCTGTGTGACATTTGTTGCACAGTTTCCCGGGAGACTTACAATAAATATGACAGCAATTTTAATCACTTGATATTCATTTCAAAGTCAATTTGGAAATAGCTGGCAGTCATGATTCGAGCAAAATAATTGGTAAATTACTAATATATCTTTACATAGTAACTTTGAAAGTGTATGTGGGTTTTAGTAAACCTGTACTAGCTGGAACAATATTTACTGAAAATTGTTAAAATATTCTACATGTCAGTTACAGGTCTACTTTATCTAGCAATATAGTTGTATAGTGTAGTCTAATATGGTGAAATTGTGATTCACTGGGGAGGTGAATTTTGGACCCAAAAATCAATTTGATTGGATATATTGCACCATACTTTGTGTGCTACTGTACAAATATGTTTACACACAGGGGATTCAATACATTTTCATGGTGAACAATATTATGAGTAAGTCATATCTTACAAAACAAGTTCAAAAAGGATTCTACATTTTGTAGTTGTAGATATTGCAGCCTTAAAGGTGACCTCTGAAGACCTTGTTTGCCTAAATGTAGGCTATGAACTCTTAGAGATTATATTTCCCTTCATTGATTCATAGATACTCAGTTTGTTATTGTAGATATGAAATGTAATCTGGTGAACTGGAGAAGGTCATAAATGATAAAGCAGTTTAATTTTCTTGTCCAGTTATGAATAATTCATACTGCTGATCAGTGTCAAAATACTGTCATTGATACATTTGAAGGCAGGAAAGATAGTGCATAATTTAAAGATATAAACATTTTATAATGTGAAAAGATAGGAGTTGATTACATACGGAGTATCTCTTACTGTCCACTATATTCATGCCTTCAAAAGAACAAATTTGTAGACGTTACATATAGATTATTGAAATTGTAAGTTTTCAAAAAAGGACAATTTTGCTCTCTCTAGTAAGAGGAAGGTTTATGGATATTTTGATAAGAAATAACACTTAAAACAAAAATCAATGAAAGGTGGTGAGTAGGAAGAACACTAAATTATCAATTTTTTCATAATTTATAAATATAAGTCATGCAAATTTGAAGTTGTTTGTGTTACCATTTAAATATCTATATGCGTTTCGTATAGTTTAAAGTTAGCGAATTTTTATGTAGCACACTTTAAAAAGAGGTTTCCCAATAAATTTGATGAAACATATGTGACCTAAATTCCTATAAATATGATTTAATGTCAGAAAAATAAAGTCCAATTTGATAAAAATGAAGCCAATGTTATTATTTGGCAGACCCAATACAGTGACACAGACATAAGGTACATTCAATAATTGATTGGCAATGTATACATAATACATTGAACATTAATCAACAGGTGTTATTAGATGTATTGTATATCATAGTGGGAAGGTCAAAGGTCAAAGTCTGCTCTCTAGCCAGGCTTGAAACAAAGTGTACAGGTGTTAGACTTCCCCAGGACAAGTTGAGGAAAGATGATCAGTGTATGGTTTTCAAATAAAAAAAATGGACTGGGATTTTAAGAATGACTTCATTTATATACAGAAATTATATGTTGTGTAATTTTTGTTGTGCTTGTAGAATGATACTTGGGGCAGCTTCTGTATATTCTGGTACAGTGGCTCCTGCAGACATCATTTACATGATAGTGTTGGAGGTCACTTTGCACATGTTTTTATATGTGTGTGTCTGTGGTGACTCAGATGTCAACTGCTCAGACTATAGTTACTACCAGTAAAATAGTACTTGTACCACCTCTGTGTACATGTATGTGTCTGTTCGTCTTGATTAAAAACTAGAAAACTGTGTAAAAGGAGAATACAAAGCCACAAGCTTGTAGAGTGGTAGCTTGGAGGGTCTGTGGTGGTAGTAAGTGACACTGATAGTAATGTACATGTAGGAATGTGTTGATTTTTCTCTCAAACTTTAATAATGTTGATTTTTATATAGCGCTTTCCCACTCTGTGTTCAAAGCACTTTACAATTATACGTGATCAACCTGGTCAAAAGTGACAAACTTATAAGAAAAAAAGAAACAGAAAACATAGTTTTGATGTTTAGTTCATTTATTTGTTATTTTAATTGTCTATTTGTTTGTTTGTTGGTTGGTTGGTTGGTTGGTTGGTTGGTTGGTTGGTTGATTGATTATCGTCAGCTACCTTACCACATCATTGGGATTATTTTAGTATAGCGCCCTCAACCAACTCAGCATGATGTACATGTTACATTTGTACATGTACATTGTATTGGTATTGTAAGTCTATTGTGATTGTTCTAGCAATGTTTTCCCTGAGTAAATTAGAACAGGAGCACCAAGATCTCTAGAAATGCATGTACACTCTTTGATGAATCAATAATCCAAATTGCAAACCACTTAGTCATTTTTTAATTGATCTCAAAATGGTCAGAGGCCAGAGATCACTAGATTATTAGTATAATATGCTTTTTATCTAGCATACCATCCCCCTTGTTTTGTATTTACTTCAAATGTAGTTTAGTTTTTGAATGCATGATGCACAGATCATAAAATGTATATATATAATACTCTTACAAAGAGGTTGTGCAGTTATATATATATGTCCACATACCCCAAAGGTTTTGGTATACCCTGAAAGGTTTGGCTATAAACGTCATTTGCCTGAATATCTGTTGAGTCAGTATGTTTAGTCAGATAGGCAAGTGTCAAGGCTATTATATTAATGTCAACAGACCAACTGAGGAAAAAGGTATTGTGTATAATCTCAGCCTGACTTATCAGAGATGGCAAAGTGAGTGATCCAAATCTAAAAATATATCTTGAGGGGCATATTATTTCACATCAAGTGGTGTGTGCCAAATTCAACCTTCCTGTATATCCTACCTACACTATTACCATTAATTACCTTAGTGTATAGACTGAGTTATGCTGTGTTGTTCAGCCCTATCAGACTTCTAAATCACATCTCTATATCTCTCTACTAATTACGACTAATTGGCTGGTGACAGATTTGATTTGTAATTGCCTTGATTGTCATGGGAAGTGAGATTACACTTGATTAACTCTATCTGTGTATGCCTCATAACTGGAGGATGCTATCAGCATCAAAATCTGTCGTTATTTCTCACCAAAGAATGTTCCTCACTTGGTTTTAATAGTAGCATAATGAGAGAACCTTACTAATAGTTGGGCACATTTCATGTTGTAATGTATGTAAGGAAGTATACCCTGCTAACAAGTCTTACATGTAGGTTTATCCTCATTATACCCTGGATGGACAATTACATTGTACAATCAACAAGACTTTACATCAAACACTTCTACAAATTCCACGCTGATAATCAAATGCCACAAAAGATTATAAATATTAAATTTTCATGCATCTAGTTTCATTCTTTTTTGTTCAGTATAACAGTTATCCTGTTTACAATATCAAAATGGCAATTACCCTACCACAAAGTGAACACCGAATTATAAAAAAATTTTCACAAGATTAAAATTGAATATTTGATAAATATTATCCCATACAGAATCCATGTAGAGAAGAAAATCGCCAAGGTAACAAAATAGTATAATATGCACTGTATTTCTATATAGATCTACTAGAAGTGTACATTGTATAACAAACAGAATTTCATGGCAATAAATCATTCTTGCAAACCAGAGTTGTTATTTCCTCGGCAACACTGCGAAACTTGGACAGTGCCATAAAAGAGGCTGTGGTTTACAACGATGCAATAAATAGGTTTAACCTCAAATATTTATGGCTTTATCAATCACTCAAATAGACAGTTAAGTTACCATAGAAATGTGGTGTATTTTCTGTAATAATTCCCAAGATGCTGTTGATTATTTACACGGTTTTTACACCCAAATTTATTTTAGAAAAGAAATTTCAAAGTACATGTAGATAGTAGTCCAAGTTGTATTTTCTTTCTTGAGGTTATTTCCTATCATGAAGTCAAATGTTAGTTATTGATGTATTTCCACATAGAAATCACTTCCTGTTCATTTATTGAAGACCTTCAGAAAGCTTTCATCAGCATAAACGGAAATGAAATTGAGTTTTGATAATGCATGCAGTTGTTGGTACTCTACATATACACAATAGGGAAATGATTTTAAGATGATAATTTACTATTGTATGTAGTTTTGAAGTAGTTTGTAGGGCTTTATTCTCAAAATAGATAGATTCAGTTTGATACTCAAGGCCGTATGATTTATTAAAGCGTTACTGTATGTCAGTGCTTTCTCCAACATTATAAATACAAATAGTAGGTGACAAGAAATAATAAATTATCTACTTGAGATGACGTCAAAAGTAAAATGAATTTATACCAAGTGAGAGTTTTAACCTTGATAGACTCAACAAGTCAATATCTACTTAAAAATGTACTGTATGTCATACATGTAGTACTAGTAGAAACACCGAGTTGTTGAATATTTATGTAAAATGTAACATCAGTCTAAAAAAGAAACAAAGTCCTTTTTTGGCATCAGAAGAGAAATCTTGTTCACAATCACTGTAATGCAGAGTCAGTACTCTTTCTTATTGAAAGTATAAAGATGACAATGATAATGATGATATAATAGATATAGATGTGTTGCCATGGATATCCATGCTGTCTTGTTGTAGCATACATGGAAAGTTGAAAGGTCATGGAAAGAAGTATGGATT
This sequence comes from Glandiceps talaboti, assembly GCF_964340395.1. NCBI lineage: Eukaryota > Metazoa > Hemichordata > Enteropneusta > Spengelidae > Glandiceps > Glandiceps talaboti. The sequence continues at coordinate 24,200,662 of NC_135550.1, forward strand.
CTAGATGCCAGACAAATATAAAATGAAATATAGACACATGGGATTGTTCCATTTCAAAGAGGAGGTACTTTGTGCAAGAACATGTGTTGACACACTTTGTTGTAAGCAAGTAAACAATGGATAACATTGACAGTGAGGTTGCATTTCAACATATACATTATACATTGTAGTTTTGTCAAAAAATAACCTACTTGTACCACAGATAAACAAGGATTTTATCCTCTTGAACTGAACAGAAATGAAAGTTGTTAAATTCAAAGTCATTTTAGTGATAACTGTGCAGAAAGACTAATTAATATTATCAAGGCTTGACTCCTACAGTTAATATGACAAATGGTTTTGTAGCATGAGTGAAATACTGCCCTCTATACTCAGAGATGAGAAAGTCTTTTTCCAAACACCATTGCCTGGTATGAAGATGGACTTTGAGAATGGAAGTGCCTCATGTGTATGGTGGTTGTCATGGCAACATGATTGTTGTAGATCAAGGATGATTATTTGCGCATCTGTTTCTAGGTTTCTCTTTAATTCCAGATATTACATTTACGATGTTATTTGTGAGAACGATTAAAATTGGTGGAAGTGTTGTCATCATGATTATATTTCTTGGACTCCTCACAGCCTATTGTAGCTATGACATCATCTTTATGTCATCTTATTCTTACTGTATCTTTAAAGCTTAGACCTTGGGGTGAAAAGTGCCTCAGGTCACAGAACATGTATAAATATATCAGTGATTGCATATTCAGGTCTAGTCATCACAGGGAGTAATGACTGATAAGAATAGTTCTAGTTTATACCAGGAAACAGATTGCACCAGGAGTTGATAGATAACAGAAATTGTTATTTGTTTATTTCACATTTTCTGGGAAATGTGAACTATGACACGCATCCCATTTCAGCTGTGATCTCTGAAATGCAGAAAATTTGAAATTTGTGTGATGTTGGGCTCCTCTTTAAAGACATATTTACTTGAATATATAAATGAATTTTCGAAAGTGCACTATAATTTATAAAAAGAAAAGGTGGAAAATTTCTGTTTGGTATTCTAGGCCTCATGTTGTTATTATGTGTTTCTACATGACCTATACAACAAGGAAAGGGTTGTTTTTTAATTTGTTTGCATTTGTTGTAGCAATGGCTCTTCTGCTGACACAAAGTTTCAGAAAAAATGAATTTGCGACTTTCGAATTCTGGATCATGACTTCATTCTAAAACCAATAAAAAAATGCAAAAATGTGGCTGAATTCTGTAACAATACTCCATAGTAGTGCATGTTATAGTCTGTATTGGTAAAGATTCAGACCTACCACTAGGTGGCGCTATATATCCTGCATGATTGAGAGCATGATAAGATTGGTTAAAGAACAGAACACAAAGTTCAATTTACAAATTTGACTTTAATATTGAGGCATGGAGTTCCTGTCAAACACTTCAGTGAGCATTAATGTATTTAATTGGTTACCTTTATACAAATGCTACAACAAAGACTTTGTTCTATAATGCCTTTACCCTAAATCAGATGATTACTTGTACCATTAAATGTTATTAGACTGGTCACAACTTCAATAAGTTGTCAGGGGTGTAGATTAGAGCCGATAACTCTGCAAAAACAACCACCTACTTTCTTTATTTTTCAACATTTTACTAGCTACCATAGCAATTCTCCAGTGACTAGTATATTTTTCAAACAAATCGTTCAAACTATAAATCATAACATATACTATATAGTGACTTGTTGGAGTAGGTGAAAGATGTCAAAACATATTTGGAAATATACCATTCACTGGAGAATTGCTATGGTAGCCAGTAAAATGTTGAGGCTAACCATACCATTATGATGCTTACAGTGTGGTCAAAGTAGAATACCATAATTTAACTATGGTAGTCTGAGTAATGTACACATTTACCCAATTTGTGATCACCACATTGTACCAGCAGTGTGGATTCAGCTAGGTTTATACACATGTCTAACTTTGTATAAAATATAATAGTACCTTTATTTTGCACTTAGACTTTTAAAAGTGTAGCTAATGCTTCAAGCTCTCTAGTACACTAAGAAAATACATACATCCATGGTATGTCATATAGAGCTATATTATACATGATTTTTTTTATGGGGTAGAAAGAAAAAAAGGAATGTACAGTTACACACATACACACAACACCTTAAAACAAAGCCACAAAACTTGCGCACACTTCTGTGTGTATGTCGTCAACTGGTAAACACTTCAGGGTATACCATTCCCAGGAGGTAATTTATTGCTTGTGTAAGAGTTATTTTTTTTTACAAAAAAGTACTTGATGTTTCGTATACCAACAAAACTATACAGAAACCTTTCTTTGACATCTCAACTATTTCATTGTTATATGCAGAATGAGCAAATAGAGCTGATATTGTAATAGATACACCTACAGTGTATGAAGGTGGCACTTGTACAAGGACATGTTGAAACGTTTATTTTACCTGTCAAAGTGAAAGTTCATTGGCCTATCGTTCACACTGTGCTGATATGATGCCAAATAAATTATAAATATGGCCATGTTTGTACATTTTAACTGAAGCATTATCTGTTCCTGGTAAAAAAAACACTGATATGAAGATTTTAATTATGTATAACTTGTAGTCCATGTAACATAAAATGAAAATGTACAATATCATATAGAATAAGGGCATGTTGAGAGACATAGATTAGAAAGACATAAATATAATATGTCTTAGATGCTGGGTTCAGTTTGATAGTACATTGACAATGTGTGATGAGAATTTTATATGTATGTATCAGCATAGATATAAATGTGAACTTTATCTCACAAATTCATGTTCTGTATGAATTCTATATGTTCTGTATTTGTGAAAGAAAAGTGAAGCTAGGTAGGATTGAAGGGTCATTATTACTATTAACTGTGTATACATTGCATTGTGGTAGGTACATGTATATATAGACAGGCATAAAGTCTTTAAATATTTGTGTGTTGTACAAATATCAGTCACTTTCAGTGAAGAAACTTTGTAGGTTAGGTAGTGTACATGTAGTAGGGCAAGAAGTAGGAAATGAGAAAAAAACATTTGAAATGAAAAAGGTTTTGACGAGGTTAACTATCAACTGAAGATTGATTTGCACAATCTGGAAAATAGTACCCTGAGAAAGGGGATATTTGATGATCCAGTGATTGAAGAGCATTAATCATTAGAGTACTGGATTTCTGATCTCTGAAAAGAGTATTGAATTTTCTTGACAAGCGCCCTCTGGTGTTGAATTCAAGTTATATTATTTCACAAGTACCTTTCTTTACATGCGACTGCGTGATAGTTTTGTTAATTTCATCATCAAAAACACAGGTTTTGCTGTGCATACGAAGGATTTAGATTTACCCTGTCATCTTGTCCTCAGGATTCTATCAATTCTATAATCACTGAAAATTGAGACAACTTTATCAATCTTAACTATAACTATAGACAGCAGCCACCACTTTCCAGACACCAGTGATGATTAAAATGTGATCAAGGAAAAGGCTCAAATTGTGTGATATACTGCATGTCTACTGTACTTGTCCTGTACATTCACTTCAGTCTAGTTATATATTTGATGAATACGATGAAACATTTAACAAATTGAGCTGTCTCCCTGATCAGATTCTAATCAGTGAATGTCATCATCAGAATAGTGCTGAAGTAGTTCAAATTGTCATGTTTTGTTTGTCAATAATATAAGAGTGATATCAAAACAATTCAAAGTGTTGACGTTCTGACAATAAAATGAAGCCTGTCAATGAGTGTGGCATTGTTGATATTGGTAAAGCCAATGAGAACTGCTATCGGTATGAGATTTGATCTCACTGACCAATCAAAATGCTACATTATAACGACCAATAGAAATGATGACTAGAAAGGACAAATGACCCCTTTCATGAGCATGGCATAGCCCATGGTAAGAGTGAGACAAAGAATCAAACGTCATCAAGAACATGCACATTCTAATGAAGAACATGTGTGGAAGGGATTTACTATTGTTGACTGATAGAATTGATGTGCTGATGTAATTCGGTCCATTAATTTTGAGGTTCAGTTGTGCTACATGTATAGGAGCATCTGAGTGTGTGTGTGTGTGTGTGTGTGTGTGTGTGTGTGTGTGTGTGTGTGTGTGTGTGTGTGTGTGTGTGTGTGTGTGCGCGCGCGAGCGCGCGCACGCACGCATGTGTGTGCATACATGCATGTGTGCATGCATGCATGCGTAAACAACTTAAAGTAATAAACCGCATAACTGATTGCCATGATATTTGGTAGGTCCATTACCTTGGGTGTCTAGTTGGGAAATTGTTCAAATCAAAATGATCTTACCACCGGTTTGTGATTTGGGTAAAAAAATGTGATTTTTGGGTAAAAAAAATTAAACTCCAAAACAACTTGGCAGATTGGGCTGAAATTTGGGTGAAACATTCTTCAGGGTGTTTTTACTAAAGAATTGTTCATGATATGATGGTCCCATCAGTGATATGCAAATAGGGCTAAAAATGTGTCTTTTTGGTTAAAAACCTATAATTCCAAAACCACTGCATTTCACAAAGATAACAACAGGGATTAATAGACAATTGAATAAACATTCAAAAAATGTATGTAAATTTGCCTAGCAACAAGACCACGCCCATAGCAACAGCCAAATAATCACGTATATTGCAAAGATGACAACGGGAATTGAAAGACAAATGAATTAACATTCAAAAATGTATGCAAATGTGCCTAGCAACAAGACCATGCCCATATCAACAACCAAATGATCACGTTTGTTGCAAAGATAATACCAGGAATTCATACACAAGTGAACAAAAACATGTATGCAACTATATCTAGCAACAGCCAAATGATTGCATATATTGCAAAGATAGCAACATGGTTGGATAGGGAACTGGATAGTCATTCAGCAGATGAACACCTATTGTTAGCATGGACTAGCATATGGATAAACATTTTTAAAAACTGTACAGTAGTGCTACAATGCCATTGGCGGTATTTTTTCAAAATAAAGATTAAATAAATTTGTCCATTCCATATTAATGACTTCAATACCATAAAATCATTCCTTGACATATCAGAATCCCTTTATTCATCCCCTCTTCACTTCAAGTCATTTTGATGTGCTTTTAATCCCAACGATGCCAGACACGAATGCTAATAGAACTTTCCAACACACATATCTATTTGTTTTTGTAGTACAAGGTACCATAGAGCTTTCATCTATGATAGTACATACAGGCATCCAGGATTTTTTTTATCTTCATGACACCAATAGAAAATTGGCAAAATATTGAGTGCTTCAATTTCATTACAGCATTGTTACTTGATAGGTGAACCTGTCAAAAGAACATGTGCATGACGCATGTCCTGTACAATTGCTTTGTGTAAATGTATTTTATTTTATCTGTCGTTCCATAAATCTTTTAATAACTCATTAGGACATCTCATCAAAATAAAATAATGAAACACCATTCTACAAAGGGGACCTATGCATTAAGAGTTTACATGATGACGCACAGACGTCTGAGTGAATCCACACATTGTTGCCACCCACTCAATACCTGCTTAACAAGTATGATAGTAATGTCGTCATCTGTAATTTCTGGTAAAGCATCTTATATTGACTTCATTTCAAATTGTCTGGGCAGTACATGTTAAACATCAGATTCAGTGTCACCTAAGACATCTTAAAACTACATAAGATTACAGAACTGCAGTATTCATTGCTGTTAGAAAGATGTGACATTTCAATACATTACACATCACAAGTCTACCAGCATGGAGAAATTGATATTAATGTTTAACATAGTACATGATGGAATGGCATTTGAGTTTTAAACTGAAGAACTAGATAAAGGTACAAATGGTTAGACAATTATGATGATATAATATATATATATATATTGGTACCGGTAGTCCAAAAAAGACAAAAATAATAATTACCTGTAAATATTTCCAATAATACGTAGGTGGAAAATATCTCTTTTCATCATATTATTAATTCAAAATAAAGAAGTGAGATGTTTGCTTGGAGCTAAGATCAGAGCCAAAGTGTTCATTGAAAAATTGTAGTAACTGATCCTCGCCAACAATGTGTGTGCTGTGAGAAGATTTGAAACCTACCTATATATATATATATATATATATATATATGTACAAAGTGGAATATAATGTAAAGTGTATTTACTGGTAAGTTGCAGTAACAGTCATTCCCTCCAACTATGTGTTTGCTGTGACAGGATTTAAAACATTGTACCATTTCATATATGTATGTACACAGTAGAATGCAATCTAATCATATTTACTGGTACATGTACATTGCAGTAACTGTCACGCTGTGACAGAATTTAGAATATTGCACAATTCCATACATGGATTACACAGTAGCAGTAGAATGCAATCTAATCGTATTTACTGGTACATGTACAGTGCAGTAATTGTCATTCCCTCCAACTACATTGTATGTGTTAATTTGTCATGTTATCATTCCACATATCACAGTAGAATGGCATTAAACTATATTTTAATGTACATTTCAGAAACTAGTGATTTTGTCAATCAATTTAAAATGTCACGGTACATGGTGAGGGTGTGTAACGGATACTTGATATTTGAAATGAAAAAGGCTACAATGTACGTCACAAATCATTTGACATTTTGTGTAATCCTCAAGATAGCAATAGGATTGAACTATTTTTATCCTGCCTAAAACAAATTGGTAGATCATGGAGCAGTTTAATGAAATTTTGACCTAATATAAAAGCTATGTCTATTCAACTGTGCTCGTGATGACATGTACAATATAATGATATAGTTTATTAAATTGAATTTTCATCCAAAATGGGACAAATAAAAAGAAAAACTAATTAATGATGATGAGACACAATATTATAAGTGAAATAGTATGCTGAAGGTAAAAGTTAAGATATGGTTATGGTACTGTACAGAAGAATAAAATGTTGAAACAAATTCCACCAGAACACAAATAACTCTATGACTGCAACTCAAAGATGGATAAGACCTTTCTTTAAAATGTCACCAAGTTCTGATTTCATTCTGATGCTTTGATAGTGCCAACTAGACGGTAAAAGTTCAAGAAGTGTAGGAAGAGAATAACTGACATTGGTAATGATATACGTGGCTTTGTGGATAGATATGGAACTTTAGATTAATTCTTGGCCGGATAGTAATCTAGACCCGTGGACCCAGGACTACAGATAGATACATGTATACAATGTAGATTTGTGTTTGCCTTTCAATATTGTTAAGTTATCCCCCAAAGAAATTCTAAAAATATCTCGGCAAATTTAACATTGCAGCAGTCATGCATCATCTTTTGTGTATAGAAACTATTGTATGTGTAGGTATCATGTAATATGACTGTTGTCATGGAAACCATGTGTAGATCTGAATAATGGACACCATGATTGATTTCTATCACAGTATGACATCATCATATCTTCAAATATTGACCCAGGCAGCAGATGTGATACATTCATTTTAGCAATTGCTTGTATGAATTATGAGGGTTTAGATTATATACTTATGTGTAACACTGTAATATACTATTATAGTACTCTGTAGTCAGTCTGTTAATTTACCTCTATTATATACTAGCTGCTATGGGACTAACAAGTCATAATCAGGTTTCAATGAGCTAAAAGCTGAATAAAGTTGGGATATTAACAGAGATGACATTCTTGCCACTCAGAGTAATTATCCACTTCATGAGTTGTGGAGAAACTTAGGAACAAGATTTGTTGTCGCCATGAAATGGTCTTTACTAGATTAGACTACAGGGGTGATCACAAGTCAGCATACATACATACTCTCATATATATAGATATATATTTATATATTTATATATTTAAATATATAAATGAGAGCTGGATGGTCTCAGTCTGATTAAAATCTGATGTAGTGTACACTTCACGAGTTCTTTTTGGCTGTTTTTTCTGTTGTTTGTTCTTTTGTGAGCGCTCGTTACATACTGATTAAAATCTGATGTATTATATACTTTGCAATTTCTTTTTGGCTGTTACGTTTACTGTCGATTATTCTTTTGTGATTATTCATTACGTACATCTAACACAATACCATAGGTTTTCCCGAACCCAATCTCATACTTACGACTAGCCAACGTTCAAAATTGAAAGAAAGAACAACCAAACAATAATGATACATGTAACATTGTTGTCTGCACTCTGTGCTCATGCTCTTTATGAACAGAACATTCTGAAGTACTATACCCGTATGTTTCGGTGTATTACATGTTTTCATTGGTTGTGTGAATTCACTCAGCTCTTTCGTGTGCCTTGGGAAAACCTATGGTACGTGTCAGATATATGTAACGAGCACTCACAAAAGAACAAACGACTGTAAACGTAACAGCCAAAAAGAAATCGCAACGTGCACACTACATCAGATTTTAATCAGATTGGGATGGTCTCAACAAAACTCAAAAGGGTTGAGAAAGTTCTAACTAGCTTTAACCATGTTACAACAGAGCACTATCAGGTCAGTAAGTGATATATATACACACACACACATACATACACATAGAGACAGACACACATGCACGCACACACACACACACACACACACACACACACACAGCATTCCTGTTTTCAATTTGGTAAAGTTTTCCAGAGAAATTCATTTTTTTTGTGCAATTTGGTTTTCTCATTTGCTAATGGTATTTACCCTAGGTACATTGTACGTACAAAAGTGATGTTGTAGATCTAAAAGCAAGTACTTTTTGTTGAATCTGTATGTTTATTTAATATTGGGGCTGTCTATAGATCTATTTAATCACTAGTCAGGTCCATTGTATGTCTTGTCAATCCAATATTAATTTGATGTCATAGTTTTGTATGGTTACTATATTGATTGAAAGAAGTAATTCAGCTTTCATTTTCCAATCAATAAATGATGAATTCTATATCACAAAATTATCACAAAAACAAAATTGGCCTCAAAGTAATGAATACAGAATCACAGTTCATTTCTTTCAACAAAATAATCAATAAAGACCATAGGAAATGAAAATTTTGGTTCACTAATAAAGCATACAAGAGTAATTTTAGTTATCAAATGGGGTAAGAATTTATGAAATGATACTTTATTTCCGTTTAATATAAATAATAAACAATCTCTTTGGTAAACGGAAAAGTCACATACATTTCTATGTTGAGAGAACAAGAGAAAAAGCTATTAAAATGAAATTCTTTGGAAAAAGTGATTGAAATAGAAAGTGTATGTATTACCACATCAGCAGTTTGTCATCACTAGATTTACTGAGAAAACTGAACTTGGAAACACCAGAATAGAAAATAAACCCCTCTTCATGATCAGTTCATCGTACAGAACGGTTACGTCAGTTTTACGTCTGTGTATGTCAGATTGGGTGACCCGATTAAAGAGAAATACATGTACGCTGTTGAATCTTTCTCCATTCTATCTTAAAATGTAGTCATTTTACTTTTACATACAGTTACGCCCTATGAAAGAGAAATATGCTATTGAATCTTTCTCCATTCTATCTTCACATATAGCCATGACCAATTACGCAAGGTATTATCACCTATTGACCCAAAGTTGGCTCGATCTGAGTATTCATATATGTACATGTATGGTCATATTTAAGATCTGCTGTGGTTTCAAGCTGGTGAAGTTTAAATGTGCCTGCAACATACCAGCTGAAGAATGTCACCAAGAAGAACCAATATTTGCCCAAAATGTAACTCCCAGGTGACAGCACACATGCGCTTGGCAGTGGCTGCTTCTTTACTTCTGAGGTGACTCCCAGGTGACAGCACACATGCCATTGGCAGTGGCTGCTTCTTTACTTCTGAGGTGACTCCCAGGTGACAGCACACATGCTATTGGCAGTGGCTGCTTCTTTACTTCTGAGGTGACTCCCAGGTGACAGCACACATGTTATTGGCAGTGGCTGCTTCTTTACTTCTGAGGTGACTCCCAGGTGACAGCACACATGCCATTGGCAGTGGCTGCTTCTTTACTTCTGAGGTGACTCAGGTGACAGCACACATGCTCTTGGCAGTGGCTACTTCTTTACTTCTGAGGTGACTCCCAGGTGACAACACACATGCTATTGGCAGTGGTTACTTCTATATATGAAGTGACAGTGGCATACTTCCGCACGTCTATAACTGAGAAAGTTTCAACTCTTTGTTTCCATGCAATTGCATTTAATGGGCTCATTCTCTACACAAGTATTCCCCTTTAACATATTTTTCTTTAAAACCTTCGAAATGTAATCTGTTTTTAGTACCAGTCTGCAGTGTTGTAAAAGATTTGTTTGACAAATTTCAGTTGAAAACTATAGAAACCAAAAATATAAGCTGAGATCATAATTCTCTATTAAAACTTAGTTCTGTGAAGTACAACGTACATGTAAGTAGAGATATCCATCAACTTTCTTTCTAATCTAATGTCCTAATCATCAGGTAATAAAGTAGAAAAGTTTATTGCATTGCTGATAAATAGTGAATTGTTGCCATAGAGACAGAGCATGAACGATTTGGCATTTTAATATCAATCATTGACACTGAATTATGTGTAAATGGTAATATCCTACCTTACATTACATTTTAATTGGAGTCCTTCATGTGTATGGTACAGATTATTTATGCTGCTCTCCTGCATGGCTTGTCCTTGCCTCAGGACAATCAATGTATCTATGTATCATTTTGTTAATTGCTACGTTTTACAAGTCTGTATTGTGGTAAAGTTCCACTGTGTGATCATTGTGTTCATATGAAAAGGACAGTTAAGACTGAAAATCTACAAATCCATTCAGTCTGGTGAATGTAAAGGCCAGGTATTGTGACAACACTATAGTATACTGTCTGAACTTGAACTATAAGATTGGGGTTCTTTATATTGAACTCATATACAATGACCTCCCTTTCACATCCAGTGTACAGTCTCTGTAGCTGGATCAATCTCTGTTTATTCAACATACAGGTATTGCGTCGAAAGTCTGAACCTTTTCTGTGAATGAAATTACTCATTTAAAAAATAATTTACATTCAATTCCATAATCTTCTCCAATTCACACTTTTGATATGATTGCAACTTAGTTGTTGTAAGCCATCATAGTAACATGTACACAAGTCTTGGGTCACTATTAGTATTATGACTGCATATACATGTACAGGTTACTTGCACACACATTGCCAAGACTGAAGGTTTTGTTGATGCTCTCTATAGCATCTTCATCATTTGCCAAAACATTTAACAGTGAAATATTGGCAGGTTTTGGAACTAAAGACATATCTTAAGTACAATTTGTACACCACCTTGCCCACAATTAAATTCACACTGATTCATCTAGGTATATCAGGGGCTAATATACATAATATATGGTATGTTAAGAAATAAAGTGCAAGTATTTAGGGTTGAAAGTAAACAATTAGCACATCTTTGAATAGAATTATTAATTTGTCAAATTGTCCACTGACAGAAAAAAGTCGTTAAGATCAGATAAATATATCCATACACTGTAGTAGTGATGATAAGGCTGAAATCTGGTTTGCTCCTTCAAGAAGTGACATTTTGTACACAAAGTATTGCATGCATATTTGGGATATTGGACATACTGAAAGTAGACACACCTACATGTACACTTACAGTAAGTTTGTAAATTAACATCTACAGACATACATTTGACATGTACATATTGGTATCGACTATATGTATGTATCGTTTCATGTACATTGTGTGTAGATTTGCTATCACTAAAAACAAAAAGTGATGTAATGAGGGGTATAGGACATTAATGGCGTAATAAATTGTCACTTGTTACTATAAGTATATCCTACTGTGCTGGCAATTAAGATTTACAGTTTGTGTGTGTTATTTCTAAAAGGAATAAAGTGTATTTACATGTATGTGTTGCAAATGAAGGATGGAGACTCATACATTTATTTCTAGAATTGACTTTTAAAATACAAATGTATGTTGTGCATAATGGAAAGAAGTCCTTTTGTACCTCACATCCACCATTATTAAAACATTAACAGGAACAAAATACATTTTCATTTTAGTAACCACACTAACTTTAATACTAACTAATCCTACATGTATACCTAAGAAATTAGTGAGTTTTGATACATTACTTTTATTTTCTCAATAAAATTTAAACAAATGGAGTGAAACTTGTACAAAAGGTAATCTTACCTGCTTGATGATTGTTTTATTAAGTTTTTTAAACAACAGATGTTGGAGTGAATTTATGCTTTGACGAAAATGACATTGTGTGGACCTGATGTAAGTTAAACATTTAAATATAGACCTTGGACCGGAAACAATAGGACACTGGGAATCATGGAAACCGTGAAGTACCTCAAAAAAAAATTGTGTCAATGACTTTAGTTTGATGTCAGTAATTATGTTTGGTTTATGATTAGCCAGTTAAAACAATAATGAACTCCATATTACATGTACATGTATGTAGTGTGCCTCCAGTGTTGGTGTGCCTTAGTGGGAGTGTGAATCAGTACTAGCGTTTGAGGTCTTCAGAAAATGTCAGCAAAAGGTAGAAAATATCACAGGTACACATTTTGTTGTTGTAAAGATTGTAGTCAAGGATTTAAACAATGAATGATATAGTGTACAAGATTGATACCTTATTGTACTTGTAATTGATGTGTCTGTGATTCACTGAAGTTTATAGAATCATCCAATTTACTCAACCTTGATTTTCAAAAAATACAAAATTACAATCAAATTTTCAGGAGATGTATTCTGTTTCTTTGCATAATTGCATTAATTTCTTTCCACATGTTGTTATAATCTTTCTGAGCGTTATGATGTATCACTGTAAGGTAGTAACAAAGACATGTACATGTACAGTATTATACAGTTTTATATTATTTGACAAGGTCCAATGTCAACCTTTTCGTATGAGGTGAACAGACTATGGCATCATGGTCATAATCTGATTGGAGTTACTTTTTGATTCATTAAAAAAGCAAATGGTTAGAAGAATACCATGACAATACACTAAAATAATTCAATCTTACATAGATCGTGGAAATCCTGAAAAGATAGTCTTTAGAACACAGCAGTCATTTTATTCACGCACATGCTCCTACGGAATATCCGACATGACTAATATCTAACCAGTAACTAGGTTTGATGTTGTGCAAATAAACTAAAGTCAACTCAGTGTTCAGGGCTTTGGAAAGGTAACGGCTTACATGTCGTAATCGAAACATGATGTATTGTGTACATCAATAAATGAAATAACACTTTACCCAGACATACATATCTGACAATCACTGAACTGGTGCATGTGAAATGAGGAAAAACTTAATGATTATACATCATTGATTTTTAGTTTGTGTTAAAAAGATAGTACGTGTACATGTAGAATCAAGTAAAATGAAACTCCTATTTTCATTGTTGTAAATCACCATTGATAATATTCTTCACATCCACCGTTCGAATTTATTGATGTTTCTGACAGTAATCTTACAACATCAAAAACAACCGATGTCTTTCCTAATACAAAGTCAATAAAAAGTTGGCGACAAAATCTTTGTCAAGAAGCCATGCTTTTCTTACTTTAGGCCGATTTATTGCATGTACTGTCACGTTATGTGAAAAGGAATCAATGTGATTCTCTCCTTCAGTCTAATCCTGTATTGAGATCAAGGCACAAAGTTGTCCTTAGTATAAAGCAACTATGACAATACATTGTTATGTTTGGTTATTGTTATGTAAATGAGTAGCAGTGAAATAGTTCAGAGCCTGGGAGGCCTGAGGGAAGTATGGCAATGTTTTGTTGCCTTTGGTAACAACTTGAAATGATTTGTTGACCAATGTATATGCCAGGACTGTCCTCAGGTGGTACTGCCGTATTGCAATTATAACATATAAATGTGTGTTGTGTATGTACATGTACTGTAGTGATTAAGGTGTCTTGAAGCTGTCCAATGAGTACTTGCTTTGAAGGGCAATGCTGTCAGCTGTGATTTTTATCTGCTGGGTGGGTAATTATTAAGTAGGCTCCATTCTCATCAAAATCCATTTCAAGTGTTCTTAAAAATTAGCATTACCTATTTACATTATTGATTCAATGACCTGCATCAATTTGTGTCTGTCACCCTCATTCACACCATGCTGTTCACCCCTATCAACATTCATGATGTGGAATATCCCACTTTCTTTACAAAGCCCATTGAAATGATTCATTTCAGTAGTCTGTACACTCAGCTCAGTTTCTTGGGTGGGTTTGTCATCCGCTAGTGTACATATACACATACGTCTGTTCTGATGACTTGACATACTGCAAGCTGACTACATGCCCTGACTGGCTGTCTTGACACTCGTTATCGTTACTGCTGCAGTAGTAAACACATCATACATGCATAGTCTAAAGTTTATCTGGACGTTATAACATTGCTGTGGAGTAAAGACGAGAGGTGTGAAACCAGTACCAAGTGTTTGGGTGACTGCATTCCAAGTATATTGTATATACTGTGAATTAAGGTTACATGTTATTGTGAAAACCTTACATGTACTCTGACTCTTCGCTACACCTGTTCATAGTTGATAAATTGCCGCTAAAGACATACAACACAATAGTCATGTCAAGCCAGAGACGAGAGGCAGTGGAAAACCTAGGTAAATCACAAAGTGAAAATAACAACAGAGAAGGTGGACATTCAGTCAATGAAGATCCCTATTCAGATAGTGATGATTTCTTGGAGGAGTGTTCCAGAGTCTGCATGTGTAAAGACTGCTTAGCTAAGATCAGAGAACAAGCTATCTCGGTAAATATATTTGTCTATTTGGATTTGCTTTCCCCCCCCCCCCTTTTTCACATATTTTTTGTACCTTAAAGAACACTTGTAACCCCCACGTGAAGATTTCAAGATTAATATTAATCTGTTATAGATGAATCATGAGTGTGATCCATGCCTGCAAAATATATTATGTCAACACCATGTATGCTTTATAGCACCATTAAAAATTCTGTATCACGACATTAAAAATTCATGTTTATCACTTACCCACTTGCCTTAGCCTGCATATGCTTCATAATATAGTATACATATACTGCGTGGATTTCTCTATTTCACCAGATCATAAACTATGATGGACTTTATTATTTCATGATTTTTATAGATAATGTCATGCTTTCCTGTCAAACCCATCTGTTCAAACTTGTTAAGAATAAAATAGTGTGTATTCTGATAATCTGTTATGTGGACTTACAAACCACAAAACTTGTACATATTTACTTAGTGCTTTTTACAATCATTTTTTTAATGTTTGTATTTGTCTGTGTCTAGAATTGGGGGCAAAGGTATGATAATTGAAGAAGAGTAGAAATTGCAAATCGCAACTTAAGACAAAATATGTAGTCTGAAGTGTTATATTATCAACCTTTATGCAGATTTGATGGAAATAAATGTGTTAGGTAAAGAACATATTAAACTGTGTAAATTTTATGGTTCACTTTATGAAGTAAAAAATTATCAAGTAGCTAAGCAAATATCTTTATGACCACAGTTGCTTTACATTGTCAATAATTTGGGTTTCTGTCCATATATAAATTGAAATTCACAGTGCTGGCATAGTGGAAATATTTTTCTAATAATTTCCACCATTTCTGGCAGGCAGTGGGAATAGGAAAATGTTATTACGACATATTAAATGATCCATCAAGCAGGAGTATGATCTGCATGAATTATACAAGAAAGTAATCACTTAGGAATTTTGCTCAATACTTGTAGTTTGTTTAGAAGTTTGATGAAGACTGTTGATAACTTGTCTTTCTGTATCATGTCATGTGTTGGTTAGTTTGTTATACATGTACATAAATTTGGCAGGTACTTTGAATGACTAGCATCAAACTCAGTTTCAAATCTAGCATTTTATGTGGCTTTGAATGACTATATGCCATACACAGTGTAATACCGGTAACACATCCAACTGGCACTTGTTCAGATTTCACACATCAAACAAGCATTAGTTCTTCAGATTTAGTATTCATCATTTTACAATTGCCAAATCCAAGTAATCCATGAAGACAGGTTTAAGCCACTCTCTGGGCATTAATGATTTGTTAAAGCTGTTCAGATAGAAGGCCGTGATATATAGTATAACCAGACTGTGTAGTTTTCAGCAGATTTTGAAGGAGTTGATAAAATACCACTCCTGATGTCATTCATTTTCATGTTTAGCTCCAATTCACTTGAAGAGCTCAAGGTCCTAAATCACTGAAAGGTAACATACGCAGCTTCTAAAGGTTTTACCTATGTGAGCTATTGTTAAAACTCTCAAGCTTTGAGTAGAGAGTCAATTCAGAGTTTCAGCATAACAGATTATGCTATTGTTTGTAGAACGTTGTGAGACAAACATCATCTTTGTAGACATGTGTATAATAAGTAAGTGGATACTGTTGGTCCTCCTACTAGTCACACATATCAGTGAAATGCTAGCAACTTTTCATGTAGATATAACATACCTCAGACAATTAAAGTAAAGAGTTGGGGTCTGGCTGATTACAATACATGCAGTGATCAGAAATCTTGTTTGGAACTAGTACTACAATATTTAGGTGACTTCAAAGACAAATTTATTGTTTTCTGTCAAATATAAAATTGAATCAATAACAGCGATAGAACTTTTGTACACAACGTAGGGTATTTCTATAACAATATTGTCCATTCAAAAAGGATTAGCAGTGTCACTGTCTAAAGTCTAAAATATAGTCATGAACATGAAGTGCTATTTATTTCACATATTATTATGTTTATTTTAGCCCAATAACAAAGGGAAACTAGTTTTATGATACAATAGTTAAAAGTAATCCTGGTGTAAGAAATTGAGCAAAAAAGTGTCACTCTTGTTCCTGCCACACAGAGTTACTCAAAGGAGTACTATTGATTTCCATAACAACAGGGACAGGTTTTGGACAGTTGTGATGTCACAACAGTAAGTGCTCAATATTCCTGTGAGCATCTTTACGTGTATATCAGTTATCGCCAACTCAGAAGGTCAATTTCAATGACAGATTTAACCGTTTTCTCCAGATGATGATGCAGACCATTCTTCTTCTGTTTCAAGGCGAAAGGAATACCCTCCAGCAGCTAACCTATGCTAGTATAATTCAACCTTATTGTTATGTCCTGGATGCAAGCAGTGATATGATGGCTCTTTTCATGGAGATTTGAGCAGTGAATAAGATGCCACTGCAGTCAATCACAACAAAGACTCTATGACACTGATTACTAAGCTTCTTTCAATGTACATTTCAGAGAAAAAGTTGTCATGGCTAACAAACATGGTAATCACATACTTCTGTGTCATACTTCTGTGTTTTGTCAGTTTTCAAAATGTACCTTAATTGCTCCCTTGTACAGGTAGCTGCATGGCCCACTCAACAAATGGTTACCATCTACAGGTCAAATGCAGACAGTGTCTCCACTGTCTATGCACAAACTGAATAACAGGACTTTGGATATCCTTTTATCACATACATATTGTCTTGTTTTCAGTTCACCTGTGTGTGTATGGTTGTATATAACGTTCCTGCGCTCTTAGCATTCCCCAATTTTTGTGTTATTTGTTGACCCAATTTAAAGGAGGATACCAAGTACATTGTAAAATCTCTTTGTGGAAAGATAGTATAGATGATCCTAAGTATCATACTGAGAAACAAAATTCTACAAGTTATAAAAACAAAGTCAGTATGAACTGCAGCTACAGTGTGTTACATTATAGCCATAGCGTGTAATGTAATGTGTGAGTTATATGGCAAGCATCTCTTCTTCAATGTCATCTAAAAAGTGTTGCCAATACATATGCCTTTCAAGAAAGTAGTGATGATGTGTCCGATCATTAGTTTTTACATTCAGTTTTACTTAGAAAACACTTCTAGTCAGTTGGACATCTCCATATTGCAATCACATCACATGTTTGTTCTGTGGCTTTACAATTGTAATTAGTGATTGATAAGTACACATTACTCAAGGGCTTCGCTGACACATGTTTGGGTCGGATTTACAATATCCAGAACTTAATCAAATGGGTAAGGGGGGGGGGGGGGGGGGGTGTACTACTGGCCAAGTCTGGTAGGGGTGTGTGGCCAATGCTGTCAACCCTGAGAATTTATAATGAGGTTCCCTCCAGAACCCTATTTCAGACCAAACAAAATCGAAAATTGTGTAAAGTGGACCCCATCTTAGATTCCTTATCTCTAAAAATACAGTACTCATTTTAGACCAAATGCAAAAAACCCCACCCCAAAGGGTGACACATATACTATACCCAATAGGCAGGAGTACCACCCCCATGTACCACTTCATGTCCACTTTAAAGCATTTATGTATGTTTAGTTGGCATTATCAATGGCTACACACTGAAGAGAGCAGACATAGAAATTGGTGTAAGTGATGAAATACACTTGTGTGATGTCAAAAGTGTGTGTATGGAGGTGTAGTTGATGGATGAACGAATGAATGAGAATGAATGAATGAATGAATGACGTATGTCTCTTGAGATAAACATAGTAATAAGGACTAAAGATAGTGTTACATTGTAAGAAATAATTGCAAAATTGGGCTAAACATCTTCTTAGTAGATGAAAAAGGTATGATTATGACACATTTCGTGCTGTTTTGAAGTTAATGACTGCTTATTTATAGACACTCCACATTTACACTTGGCAGTCAAGAAGTCAGATACTTTGTTTACAACATTCATTTGATGTAGATATCATGAATTCTCTAACCTTTCCAAAATTGCAAGTGACCAGCCACAATTAAATCTTTTTGCCATCTTTTCTTAAAATGTTTGTCATTAGCTTTACAGCTATGTGTACCACAGAATGTCATTGACTTTACAGTTATGTATACCACAGAAAGTCCATGATACGTACATGTACAACTATCCAGTCCTCTCAGGTGAAAAGTGAAGTGAATGTGATGCATGTATACAGTAGGAATTACAGTATAGTTTATAACTATGTATAGCTATATGTGACATTAAAGAAAGGGAAGAGTTATACCCAGCTGAAAACGATGTCATAGAAAACATTATGTTTATCAATATTCCAAACCCGAAGAATCAAAGATTACAAGAAAGGCATATTGTATCAATTTTTAAAATCTTTAATCTTGAGAAGTGTTTTGAACTTGAGACTTTTGACACACATTAAAGGACCTCAATAGAACAATATGAAGATATTAATATGTAAATTAAATTGACAGTCATTTGAGAGGTCCTTAGAAAATAATTTGTACTTTTTTGGCATACTTCATTACATAAGGAAATGAGAGCTGTGTCGAGCAAATTAAGTTGAAGAAATTAACAAAAGGGACTAGTTGAATTTTTCGATCATTCATTCCATCTATGAGGGTAATAGCTTGTCAGTAATCGATTTTTTCAATTCATTGACTATGTGGTAGAATTGGAAAATGTCATCAACACAATATAATATAATCTGGGCGGTAGTCTACGTAATTGCACTTCTATTTATGTTCATGTCGAATTGAACTGCCATAGGTAGATTACAGTGGCAAACTCAAAGACAATATTATTCATAGTGAAAGACCAGTATTTGGGAGCAAATGACAAATTAATCATTTTTTCATGCAGCGGATATTATCCTTTCATTGTTGAGGGATTTGTTCTAATGCTATACTTGACAGTTCAGGATTTTCTAATCAGAAGTGTTTGTCACTGTAAAGTGTATTATAGAGTAAAGTAGATTTGCCAATATTATTAATTGAATTATACAAATGTACCTACATGTACACATGGACTGGAGCCATCCACCCAACCAACCAACCTTGCGTCATATAGTTGACATAGCAACCTAGCATAAAAGGACCCCAGTTTTCCATTATTCCTTCAACTATGACTTTCCGTCTCGTACACAAAAGTGGGCACCATAGCCTTCTGTCTCGTACACAAAAGTTGATACAATAAATGAGCCTTCAACCATGACTCTGTCTCGTACATAAGAGTGAGAACAAAAAGTGAACCAGTCCTTCAATCCTAGCCTTTTTTCTTGTACACAAAAGTTGATACAAAAAATGAGCCTTCAACTATGACTTTCTGTCTCGTACACAAAAGTGGTACAAGACACTTGCTAAATTTGTAACTTTGCGTGCATCTTTGTTGCATGGAAATTTGGAATGGAATTACAATTTTGTCACACCTAAAATATGTTAACATTTGTACACCTGTTTTGGGGGTAGTTGTTGTGACAAGCAAGGAGCAAAATACATATTTTATATCAAATGAAAATTTCTACTCACAGAGTAAAAAAAAATCATAATTTAACCATAGAAAATGGTTTATCCAAGGTACAATGTACAAATGTATAATGTTCTTTCTATTTTAGTCATGTCAGAGCAGTGTGTGTGTTTGCGAAAATAACCTGATTAGTGACAAATGTTCTCTGAACACAGTCACTATAAATACATGTAGTATGTATAGCCCCAAAAAAAGAATTGTTTCTGGTCAGGACATTTTATCTAAAGTGGTGGGATGATGTTTTTTTTACTTTGAATAGTCAAACCTATCACTCAATCTACAATTTATGACAGTTACTGTTCTTTTTATTTAGTACTTTAGAGCAATGTTGTTTTGTTGTCACCAGTTTTTGTCAGTTTTTGCCACAAATGTGTATACTTTGTAAGCTCATAATTTTTGAGTCTTGAATTAATTTTATGTCTCAGTAAACTAGCAGTAACCTTAAAGGCTTTGAAAAACATCACATTGCATGTTCTGAAATAACTATTACTACCAGTAATCATAGAATTCTGTTGTTAGGGTTAACAATACTTTGACCATCTATTACATGTTTTCAAGCACAGCCCCTCACACTATAAAAAGAGCTCTTCTTTTGTTTATGTCAAACGATCTGGAAGACACAGCATTCAACAAAGCATTCAATTAATTGCCAAACTACAACTGTATCCATAGACACTGTCTGAGAGAAAAGACAGCACCCATGGTTCCACTACATGTACTACCATTAAAGGTCAGAAAACAATTCTTGGCATATGTCAAATATGTGGGATGGGTTCACATATAAACAGTGGACTCCTTGTCATCAATACTAAATGTCAAAGTAGTAAACATGATTCGTGTGTAAATAATCAACTATTATTAACATTTAACATTTTAGCCAGTGACCTGAAATTAGATAGCTTTCCTAAGTATCGTTTTGGATGGGGTGTCTGCGTTAATACCTGCATTTGTCTTTTCCAAGCCAATACCTTCCCTATTAGCTTGGATTTTAATAGAGAATGTCATGAACCTTGTTGTGTGTGAATTTTTCAAATTTCTGTATGAACTTGTTGTGTTTCCACAGTCGCAATTTTGTTGTGATATCTCTCTCAGGTGAATTTATAAATTAGAAGTTACACACATCACAAAATATGGCAACTGATTGGTGGTAATACAAACTTATTAAGAATCTACCAAAGGATTTTAGTGGAAATTGAAATTTTTGAAACTTTTTTTTTCCTCACGGAAAGAAAACTCTCTGAATATGTCAATGAAAATATCCATGGTAATAAGATCTTGTTTTGAATGTAGAGTTGGTTCCTCCTGCTATATCCTTGAGTTTATTTTCCTGAAAATATGATTACAATGAACACAAAGATACAGAACAACTTTATGACTTGACAATAATTGTCAAAACATACCTTTTGGAGATGACTATACATTGTATCATAAAGTGTCTCTTTTCTCCATTTTGTGTCAATTCAATTCAAAGTATTATGTGTTAAAAATATTTATCTGAAAAGAGAAATGTAAATATTTTTTTGTTTTATAGTTTAATAGCATACATGTAAGTGTAGGTATGTCCCAAACATGATTCTTTTACATAATGTTATCAAGCAGGAAACATAGTTGACATTCTACAGATAGTCATTCTCCTGAGCCACAATAACTATTCTACTACACACATGAGGAAATGATCAGAAGAACATTCTGGTGTGGTGGCAAAACAGCCATGGCATACCAAATATCTTATATCTATCTACAAAGTGCTTTGATGCTTACCATCAGTTATTATTTCTAAACTTTCTCCCTAATATTGTTTACCATGGAACAATAAAAACACATACAATAGAAAATCCACTTTCTGTAATCCTGTGAACACGTATTATACCTGTTGCAATGACCCAATTATAACTTAGAATAGAGTATTTGTTATGTTGGTACGTCAGAAACTCTGCTGTTTTCATAGGTTCAGAGCAAGTTACTATTGTCCGGTTCCTGTTGTTTGTTCCCCTATGGCAGACAGGGTACAAGAGGGGAGGAAGGCATTGTATGGTTTCACTCAGACTGAAAACAAGAGAAGTACTATTTGGGTGCAGTGTAATCAAGAGTATTCATTTAAATGGTTGATTCAGGCATGTGATTGAAAAAAATCGTGAAATATTTTATGTTCAGTAAACAAAGATACCTCTGTCAAGACTGTCAAACACAAATTTGGATGCTACTCAAGATAATCTGTTGGCTATACATTCACTACTAATCCTCAAGATACCTGCATTTCTGTTCAACCTCTTGTCCTATGGCTATGTCTCTGACTACCTACGACAATACCAGTACCAGCATTCATTGACTCAGGTTTCATAGCCCACTCATTTGTAAATGTTTAGTGGGGAACTTTACAGCTTTGTAGCACAAACTCTACTTCTTAAATGAATTATTATGCGGGGGAGTATCGTCATATCTTTGGATAAATATATTGTCAAATGTCTTCCAACTACACATCAACAAATGTCAGAGATATTGTATTGCACTTTTAACCCCTGCATGATCTTTAATAGTTGATTTTGTAAAAGTGATATTTCATGTCATTGTGCTATGGACAAATGTGTTTTAGTTTATTTTCTGTGGATATTTTCAGTATATTTAGGTATTTATTTTGTAAAATCAAAGACCGCTGGCTGTAACAACATGTAATGGCATGACATATAGCACAACGTTGTAGGCTTTCCTGATAACCAGAGATACATTGTATGACGGTTTTTTTCAAATTCAGAGAACTAGGAATTGTTCATGACTCATGTTGTCCTGTTCTCAGATAGTCTAGAGGTTATATTGGCTTTGAATCTGAAGATTCACTTTCGCAAGTGGTGAGTATATCTTCAGATGCAAAGCCATAGATGGATACTATAGTATATTTATACTGTAGTAGCTTCTAGACTAGTTTTAGGTAACCAGGCTTAAATAACCATTGTTGACAAGTAGTCCTGGGTCCGAGGAAGAGAAAGTATAGCATCAAGAATAAACTATATCTCTGTGCATACACTAAAGAACTCTTTGAATGAGCTGTTACATAATTCAAAATGTAGACAAAACATAAAATAAACACACACAAAAGATTGTACAGTATGATTTATAGGTTATTTTAGTCTGAACAATTGGCAATCTGGATCACTATTTATACAAACATTTCATCCTTCTTAAGTAGTCATTAATGATGTTTAGGGACTGAATTAAAAAACAGAGATTGATGTGTTTATAGGTGTTTCATGTTGAACAAAGTAATCAATGGATGAAAAGAGAAAGAGAACATACAACTCTGTACAGGCATTCCCCCATACAGTATTGTTTTGGTCTAACTTTCTCAATCAGGCCTATAGGTGGCGCCCTCTCAAATACCCCACTTCTTGTGTTGATGTGCTGACATGTGTAGTTCCCAGTATTGGTATTTTTTTCTTTATCAGTTATTTTCAAGCAGATATGATCAGCAAATAGTTCATTAACATCATAAAAAGTGGAATGTAAAGGAAACTGTTGGGTTTTGGGTTGTTTTTTTTAAAGCAAGGAAGTAATACATGATGAGGCATATCAATTTACATGACAAATTTGTAATCACTTTTGGATGAGGTCAGGATAGTCTGTAAATATGAAACCATCATACATGTATATTGGTATATATGATAGTATCACTTTATTGATGTGAAAGCTGTACCTCCATGACATAGATACAGGTCCTATAAACCAGATAAAATGGTCCGTGGATAGAGCAAGGGTTGTATCGTGACAAGGAAACGAAATAATCCAATTGTTTGAGTGTACATGATATTCTAGATGTACAAGGAAGTTGTAAATAATAGAACAACATGTAGTTGTTCCGACACAACATGGTACATTTTTTGTACTAGATCCAAACTCTGAACATGATACAGTATGGGACCCCTATTAAATCCTGCCACAACCATAATCTTATAGTTATACATGAACTTGGCCTGAAGAGGGTTACCATAATTATAAGTTTCCGATGTTCATGTATAGCTTGTTTATATCACCTATGTTTGCCATTCATGCATGTCAACTTTATGAATTATAATATAAAAAGTAAGATAAGATAGATATTAGTTTTATACAAAAGAAAATTTCATACCATGAAGAAAAGTGTTGGTGGTAACTTTTACTGTGATGTATTGTCATCACAGAACTGAACATTATGATTTCCATATTGTTTACTTTAAATTAGCAGGACACCCCACTCACTACAGAATTGAAATTAAAACTTACTCACTGAAACTACTCACTGCTGATTCATCAAGTAACGCAAGTTGCTGGTTAACTTTAATATAAAAAAATGTTATTGTTTGCTGTTTCAAAAATGAAAATGTTCCAATTCTGTTTGGTATAACTATGAATATATAGTCAAACTTCGATATATGGATCAGTGTAGACATTTTGTCTGAAAATAACTTTGATTTGTATCCCTACTTCCTGTACATGGCATGAATCACAATGAATCCCCATGTTATCGACCCTTTAAATTAAAATCATTGCTAAAGTATTGATCTTTGCGTGAAGATTAGGGGCATGTCTACATCCTTTGAAATCTGAGTGAACACCCACTTTGTTTTGTTTATAACGTCATGAAGGACATCACATGTAGTTTTTGACAGCTTTGAAGACAATGATTCATCCAGCCTTCAAAGTTATGAATGTCAGGGGCAAATGAAGTAATTTTGAGTTCATGTATAAATATAGTTTTCCACTCATGATAAACTAAATGACATACTTCACCTAGAAGTCAACCTCTGACCCAACACATCGACCAGCATAAATATCTTCCTAACTCACCTGCTACAATTTTCTCTTTCGTGAAGCGTCTTACACAAGAGCAGTTGAACAAATTGGCTTAGGCTGACACCATTGTTGTATACATGTATCAAATTATCAAACTATTATACACCCCCCCACACACACACACACATGCACATACACATACACATACACATACACACACACACACACACACACACACACACACACTCACTCACTCACTCACTCACTCACTCACTCACTCACTCACTCACTCACTCACTCACTCACTCACTCACTCACTCACTCACTCACTCACTCAACAAGGCTGTGTTATCAGTAATTACAAAAAGCAACAACCAATGGTTAACTTCTAAGTCGGTTACAGTTTGATAAGAAATATCTAATGACTCCACTCTGCCTAGCTCTCTCTTATCAAACTCTAACCTATACCATAGACCCTCCACCAACATTGGTGGAGGGTCTATGCTTTAACCTATACTTTGCATCTCTGTTGTCAAACTCTAACCTATACTTTGCATCTCTGTTGTCAAACTCTAACCTATACTGTGTATGCTCTGTCGTACCATGCAGTGGTGTCAGCTTTTCTTCAAATTCCAACTTCACTCCAAACTACATCTTCAAGTACAATTTATGACAGTGACCTCCATGAACATAAGCAGTTTTTGGTATTTGTATATAAAGTGTTACCTTTGTATATAATTTTATTGATGAGTTGTATATGTTTTCAGCATTGGTCCTGGAAGGGATATTTAATTTTATGGTCAGTCTTGAACCCATATCTACATGTAGTTCAAAGTCACAAGGATGTCCATGACATTTGTCCTTCACTTCATATCATTAAAAAGCCATATTTTTCCTATCCAGATACTGACTTTGTAGTCTTCATATTTTCATGTGTTGTATGTCCATCCAACATTTGATTACTTGAAATAAAATGTAAATATATGAACAGATTTGATCTGAAGCATATAATGTTTAGTATATTTGTCTTTGGGCTATGCAGCAATATTGTTTTACACACTATATACACCGTGTACATTGCAGATTTACTCATTCACTTCCATAAACATGCTGTATATATATGCAAGATTTACACCTAGACAAGATGATTACCTCAACTCTAAATTTGTTAGGATGCAGGATTGAACAATGCACTTTCTAAGTTTGTTCATATACAAGAGATCAGAATAGATGCCACATTATTTAGACTGTGACATACAACGATAAAGATAGTTCAGTCACCCAGCTTGATATAGTCATGTTGTTCGGTCAGAAAATAAAGACCTGAAATATCTTGAAATATATAGACATCAGTTTGGTTCTGGGCTATCATCCATGGAAAGACCTGAAGTGTCTTGACATATATAGACATGGTTCTGGGCTATCATCCATGGAAAGACCTGAAGTGTCTTGACATATATAGACATGGTTCTGGGCTATCATCCATGGAACGACCTGAAGTGTCTTGACATGGTTCTGGGCTATATCCGTGGAAAGACCCGAAGTGTCTTGACATATATAGACATGGTTCTGGGCTATCATCCATGGAACGACCTGAAGTGTCTTGACATGGTTCTGGGCTATATCCGTGGAAAGACCCGAAGTGTCTTGACATATATAGACATGGTTCTGGGCTATCATCCATGGAAAGACCTGAAGTGTCTTGACATATATAGACATGGTTCTGGGCTATCATCCATGGAAAGACCTGAAGTGTCTTGACATATATAGACATGGTTCTGGGCTATCATCCATGGAAAGACCTGAAGTGTCTTGACATATATAGACATGGTTCTGGGCTATCATCCATGGAACGACCTGAAGTGTCTTGACATGGTTCTGGGCTATATCCGTGGAAAGACCCGAAGTGTCTTGACATATATAGACATGGTTCTGGGCTATCTATGGAAAGACATGAAGTGTCTTGACATGGTTCCAGGCTATTAGTCACCAGTAAACTCAACAAAGCAAAGTCTGTGAAGACCATCTCACAGAGTATAATCTGCTAACATAGATGACAGTCCTTTTGATAATGATTTGATTGCCATTGAAAGAAACTATTCTAAGGCTTGTAAATTTACATCCCATCACATTTTGCTACTAGTCTACAAAACAAATCTCTGTAATATACATACATTTTTGTAATACAATTGAGCACATTATACTTGTAATATTGTAGACAAACATGATTAATTGAATACCGGTAAACCAACCTGGTATGTGTGTACAACCATAGATGCTTCAAGTACCTAAATAACTTATATCCTTATTTTCTCCTAGTAACATAACCACCTGAAAATAAAATACCAAAACTTCTATGTTGTCACTTGGGCATTCTACGGTGGCAGAAAAACTTATCAAAAAAAAAAGAATGTTTAACAGAACTGATATTGAACCCCTGAAAGAAAGTAGGTTAAACTCTTGCCAAAGCTACCACTTTGTGTATCCACTGATTCAATGTTTAATTTGTATTACAAATGTAACATTACAAAAGACTTTCTGAATTGAAGAAAAGAGCTCTTAAAACAGTAGAGTTAGATGTGGCTGTAAATCAGTGTCTGTTTAGTTAAAGCACTAAAGTCAATTCTATTAAAGAGGGCCTGTTATTTGGGTGCAGTAAAAGTGAACAAATACTTACCTTCAAGATGCTTGAGACTTCTACAGCATAGCAAACATTGATAAATTTCTCCATCCATAAAAAAAGGGTTTCTTGTTGCAAGAGGTTCAGAATTGTCAGTGTTCCATAGTTCTGTCCCATTGTATCCATATTAGGGTAATAAAAGACATTGATTTCCATTGTCCAGACATACATAGACTTGTCATTTGCTTTCAAATCTTGAGATCGTCCATTACATGATTAAATGCTCCATTGGAAATGATTGGAAAACCAACAAATTAATCTTGAGGCTAAGACATACAATGTAAGTATTCCCAGTCTTTGAAAAGATTGCCATGGTTACTGTATGGTTGACAACATTATGATATAAAGAACATTTAATTGATTTGAATAAACACATGCACACCTGCTTCACATCAAACTAACTACTTAGATGTCTCATCCATGACTATACCTGCTTACCCTGCCTATCATCACAGACTACTGTTAGAATATCTCAGCTATGACTATATGAATAAATGTACTTGTACACCTATCCTAGACTACTATTTAGCTGCCTGACCATGACACAATTTATTTCTCCTGCAACAAGTGTCTGAGGTAGTGTAACATGTGTCATCAATCATTCAACATCCAATCTAGGCAACTGGTAATTGATGTGACAGCATACTCATACAGATCAAACAGTGATATATACTGACAGCTGTGTAATTGAAAATATGCAGAGATTCAAACATATATTTATTTTGATCTCTTTTTTTTTGCCGATCGTTGAATATACCTAGTTAATATACGAAACACTGTGATATTATTTTATTCTGACAATTCTTTTCAGCATAAAGTCTTACTGATAACAGATTAACACATTGAGTACTTGAGATATCTTGGGTAACTTTCATAGAACTTATTAGAAGTAATTTATTATCTGTTTCTGGATGAAGATTCACCTAATTTGCAGACCTAATTGTCCCAAGTGTGCCTTACAGACAGAGGTGTTAGGATAATTTTCCTCAAGAACCAGGAAATTAATTATGTTGTCATGGTTACTGATGAAATACTTGCCATTATATCACCATGGTTTCTATTGAAAAACTTGGTATTAAACATCATGACCATCTCACTGTATACAAACCTATTGTATGTGTGTTTGCATAACAATGCAATTTGCTATAAAGTTAAGGGGTTGTGTAGCACACCTAAGTGAAGGAACAGTTTCCAACATAAAGGAAGCTGTCATGTGGGGTAGGTCACCAGATTGTGGTCTTGTATTCAACGAGTTCAGGTGAAGTCGTGACCAAGATGTCGTAGCCTCTGTAGTGTTGGCACCAAGACTGGATAATCATTACTTCAAATACAAATGAGTGTAGGAATTGATTCACTCGCTAGGATCATGGAATATAATTCCTTTCCCGAGAGTAACCACATTATAGTGGAAAAGTACAAATATATTTCAGTTAAGAGGGACGAAAAAGTTGTCTGTAGTGAGAGTTGCAGTGATGAGGAACTTTCGGTATGTATCCTAATTTTACTGAATATTTCTAGAAGTGTGTGGCCAGGGGTGTGTGTAGTTCTGGGTTGTAGATACCCCATCCAGCTACCCCATATTGTTATCTCAAAGCCTAGTATGTGTATCACCCCTGAGTCTTTGTTCACTGATCATGCATGAGGAGAACAATTGTAGCGTGGAGAGAGGGAACTGGGTGTGGATAATAGCAACATGTTTGTTTTATGCACCTTAAACTGAGAAAAATGAAAGTAGTTTGGGAAATTGAAATTAGTTTACATGATTCTGTAAGCTCATCATTCAGAGAAAGGCACCAAGTTTCATATGGTTGTTTGACTTACTCATTTACTTGTTGCATGATCTACTAAGTACACTGAAGTAAAGTGATTTGTATTCAATACACAGTGAGATTGAATTAGTCAATACTTGCTATTGCTGTTCTATACCCAGAACCTGCACTATGAGTGTCAACATACTTGACTACCAAAACCCACAAGTTTGTGACTGAAATACAGCTATTGATACATGCTCCAGTCCATGTGATCACTATCATAACAACCTTGTTTTTGACCAAAGTTTAGTTGACACATGTACTGAATGTCTTGACTAGATGCAACATTGACATTACTACTAAGTAGTAACCAGCCCATTCTACCTCTTAATCCTGTTAACCTAGATTGTGGTATCTTAATTAATATCATCCACCAGTTATGCTTATCCAGTCTCCATCTCATGTTGCATAAAACCATACTTCAGAACACCAAGAAACTGTTTTCTGTGAAAAATCTAGAATCACTGATACACAATTATAGTTTAGCCAGTCTGGGAATGGCGACTACAGTGTATTTAGTATGATGAATCACTAAATAGGGTATATTTACTATGTGAGTGTTGTCATTTAGTGTGAGTTATACCTCCTTAAACAAAGCAGTGGTTCATAGTCTGTTATCAAACTTTGACCTTTGTTTGATAGTACCTGTAGTGTGTTTGTAACACAGGTAATGATGTCCAACTGTAGAAATAGGGTTGGAGTACACAAGCATTGAGAAAATACTTTTATTTGACATGCCTGAAAGATTTTCTAAAGAAACAACAGTTAAAAGATGGTCGTTTCAAAGAATAGGAAGTGGTAATATATGTACAAGTTATTTTTCTGTCCTGACATAAAAGAAAAGATTTGCGTCAGTAGCCCAATCGTAATCTGTGATAGTGTTTTGTGATCTTTGTGCGTCACAGGCTAGGCTTGGTTATAGAACCACAATGGTAAACTTCCCCACTTTTATTTGATTTCCAACACTTGAGGATATAATAAACGCTTGATAAATTACAACAAGTAGGATTTCTAAAAAGAAAGAAGGTATTGATGCATAGTATGTAGCAATCACTGTAAACCGTCATAATATCTGTACAATCGTAAATTTGTTGGAGCTATCTACTAGACATAGCATATCAAATGTTAGGTTGTTAATTTTTGTCCTCACATTTATTTCCATTTTGTTATGTATACTCTGTACACAGTGACATGACCTTTCTCACAAACGTTTATTTCATACCAATACAATATTGGGTGTAAGCCGTCTCAACCCGAACAGATGATGCAACTTGAAAAGCATCAGACAAATTAAAGGCACAACAGTGAGGGTGCGTGCTGTCACAAAACTATGACTGTGATAAAAAGGACTGTGGTACAGATAATCAGTAGGACACTTCAACAAGGGAGCGTTTATTTGCAGTGAATAAGTGTTGAATACTACCTGTACAATGCTGTGTTATATAACTTGTGTTATGACTAAACAATGCAGAATCAAGTAGTATAGTTCAATTTTGTAGTCTCAAAACCTGTAGAATGTGAAAACAAACGTGATGGCCTTCGCCTGCTATACTGTTTTATCAATAACACAAAGAGAATGCCATGGATAACAAGCACAGTATGGTCTGGAGGTCTTGTTAAACTCAATAGCACGATCCGTTTGTGTTGATGCACTGTATATAGTTGTACCATATATGATGCATAACATAAAATGACATGGTGAAAACTAGTGTATAGGAAACCATAGTTAATAGCGTTGCCATTTGGCTATTGTAATTTTGTTGTCAGTCAATATTCAAAGTAGGTACTATTGTTTTATTGGTTTCTAAAACTATAGCAGATTAGTCATTAGTAAACATCTATTCAGACCAGTCAATGACATTTCATGACTCTGCAAATGTATTTGTATCTGTCATACTAGAAATTCAAATTTTAAATACCTGACAGGTATTAGAATATTTTTTTTAGCTGTCTGTTGTTTTCACAGTTATACATTGAACACCTTTTTCTAGATATTATGATTGATTTTTAACTCAAACTGCTCCTTATTATGTAGTAATACAGCTACTGTTCAACTTTTACATCAAAGTATTTCTCTGTTTCAAAGTGGAGCAGAAACCTGGACTGTCTCTATGAGTGACATTACAGTAAAATACAACTGATTGGCTGTCTTGAAGTTTTGTCATATAACTGATTGGCTGTCTTGAAGTTTTGTCATATATTTGTATAATGAACCAACAATGTTGCTTACAGTATCAAAACTCTTCAGAAAAGCAAGGATGTCAGAAAACCAGATTTATAAGAGATTTATTTGTTGAGTGAGGTGTTGGACGACACATACTAAAGTCTTTACTGCTACTATTACATGAAATTATCGCATTTCGTGGTGACACTGACAGAATTTTATCTTGTGATGGTTTGTTTTCACTCTGGACATAACACTTAACCTAAATATTTACTGTCTACATACGTGTGTAAATAAAATCGATAAAATCACTGTTGGTTAATTTAACGGCACCTCCTGTGAATTCCTTAACAGGTAAATATTTAGTCGTGTTGATTTGTGTAAAATGTGACAATGTAGTTTCAAGTTCTAACTATAAAGTAGACACAGTAAGTATCTGTAAATGCTAAAATATGTGCTTTGTTTTTCAAATTATCATCATTTTGTATGAATATAATTCAATTATGTAATCAATGAATAAACATGCTGTATAGAATTAATTGAAAAATTCAAAGAGTGGGGGAAATGCAAATCTAAACTAATGAAAAAAGAGTATGTGAATATTATACTTTTGAAGTTATTCCTATAAATCAAATATTTCATCAACATGTCTCCATCAGACTGCAGATGGATGGATATGCATGTAGTGAGATATCTGTCCATGTGTACTGCTGAGGTTTAGGAACCTGGTAAAATAGCAGGGAAATCTAGTAAAACCTTCCACACCTTGTACCATGGTGGGGAATCTTAGTAAATGTGTTGGGAAGTCAGGTAGATTTTATATACTTACCACCCATAACATAAACACTGTTTGTGTATTCCTTGCGTGTGGTAACATCTTCTGCACTTGTGCTGCAAGGAGCAAATGGATGAGGATGTGATGGAAGATGATGACGAGGTACGTTTGGTTCTGTACCATCATACCTACACAGATGTAAACTTGAATGCAATACATACACTAACCCACTGTTACTTGTATTTTGTGATATAATAAATATCCCCATGTGTGAACACACCTAAGGATAAAGTATTGGCATATTTAATTGATTGAAATCATATTTATATTTTGAGTTGATGAAAAATATATCAAGTTTAGCAGTAATTACCACTGTAGGCAATGCTTTGTTGTGACACATGTAACACCTTATTTATACACCCCTTAACTGAAATAAGGTGAAGAACAGGCTATTTGCATGTAGTTCCATATTGATAATTTATCCATTAACATGTACTTGCTATTAACCAAATATAAATACTAAGTCACATGAGTGTATTTGATGATCTATTTCTGTATTTAAATTGTACACAAATGGTGCTGAAGTGCTGAGTGTAGCCTTTCCTGTATAGAAATAAGTTTGATGTTCAGAATAGCCAGAGATATAAATTATGAATGATGTTGACATCATGTGTATATGACTTGCGAGCATACTCTTTTACATGTACATTGTACATATGCTATAGAGTTATAACCACCATGATGGGGTACTATTTACATGTACAGACACAAGTTGCAATTAAACTGCTCTTGTTATTTAAAGACAATGACCTTTTCTGTTTTAAATAACTTCTACCATTGCCATCAGCTAGCTACAGTGGCCTTTTCTGTTCCAGTAATCTATGCCATTGTCACATATTGTAGAATAAAGTGACCACAATGAGATTGATCTCTTCTTAAAGCATCTTATACATGACTTTGTATATAAACCACTGATCGTGAAAAGTCTTTTTAAAAATCTCAATACAGCAGTAGGGTGTAAGTTTATGGAATATATTTAAGTATGATTTTCATTGTAACATTCCATTTGTAACCCTGAAAGTGATCTGAACTGTATGTGATATAGAGAGGATGGGAGTGGTTTCCTTACTGAACCCACTAGACCAACAATTATGATGTACATAAAGCGGTATGATACCCCCCCCCCCCCCCCCTCTTATCACGTCAGAATATGAATTTTTGTTATCCCATGTCACACTATTTATCATTATGTTTTCTTTGTGTATTACAGTCTAGCTCATGGAAGAAGATACGTAACATGGTTCACTGGTCCCCATTTGTGCAGTCCTTTAAGAAGAAGTACCCATGGGTTCAACTAGCAGGTCATCAAGGTAAAAGAAATAAAGACGATGTGTTTCATATCATTTTATACTCAAATAATACTCGTTTTATGACTTTGGTCATTGAGGACTCTAAACTAAATATCATCATACACATTAACGTCACCATTATTATAAATTATTAAGACTTGTATGCTCTGAGTGACGTCAACATACTGAATATCAAATATTTAATATGGAGACTCTTCATACAAGTGTGTTGCTTGGTACAAAAGTCTATATATATAGTGGTAATGCTTACTATGTTATCAAATAACCAGTTGATGTTATCAAATGTACTATTCAGTTGAACGACTCGAAAATGAAACACGATTTTTCCATCTTTCATTTCCTGAAGATTACCATTATGGCTATTCATATTGTTTGTGATATATTCACAGCTTGATTGTAACATATACAGTTTCCCCTCCATTGTGTATGATTGTAGTCAAGTCAAGCCAGGGTGGACTGGTGTTGAACAGTCTTTACAGTTTATTGTACAGTGCAGTGTAGGGGTGGTGTTGAAACCTGCTCAGTTCATTGTATACTGAGAGGTGGGAACCCTGCTCAGATTATAATTTATAGGGGTGGACTTGATCCCTGTACAGTGTATATTGCAGCAGGGGTAATATTCATTGTATATTGCAGTGTGGGCATGAACCCTACACAGTGTAGATTGCAGGGCTAGTGTTGAAGAAGTGGGCTTGAACCCTGCAGTGTACATTGCAGGGGTATAGTGACAATAGTGTAGTACAGGGTCACATGGCCATATACCCTGCACAGTGTACATTGCAGAGGCAGTGTTGAGGGGGGGGGGGGGGGGGGGGGGGGGGGGCTTGAACCCTACACAAGTGTACATTGCAGGGATAGTGTTGAAGGGGTGGGCTGGAACCCTGCACAGGTTTGTTGTACAGTGCAGGGTTAGTGTGCAGGGGCATATTGTACATTGTACATTGTGCAGGGGTTGGCTTGAATCCTGCACTTGGAATATATATTTTAACTGTCATCTCTCCTCTGACTTCCCATGTTACTTCTTTGGACCTACTATATTTTGGTATGGTAACAGAAAGACTAAGAGTTGTGATCACTGGTGTGTTACATATTCATTTAGAACCATTATGACTATAAAATTCAGACAAACATTTGACAGCAAACTACTACTGGCAAATATGCCCCTCAAACCATTATTAATACAATTACATGCATTTGTACATTTTATATTTGTGGTATGAATTACACAAAACAATACAGTAACTCAGAAACTTGGCTATCTGGCTTGAAAATGTTGACTTGCCAGGAAATTCTTGAAGCCAGCATGTCAAGTCAGATAGCCAACCAAGTCTTTGGGCCATTATGTCAACTATTGTGCAATCCAAGCCATATCAATCTAATGCTTATGGAATGCCCGATTCACCCCTGAACTATCAAAAATCATGTCACACTGTCTAAAAACTGGTGTAATTATTTTCATATTTGTCAGTTGAGATTAAGGCTCAATGATTTCTCAGTTCATCCGTACCTTCTATCTGATGGGGTAAACAAACTTTAAGATGTTTACATTTTTCTTCTCTGGTTCACTGAATTATCTTGTCATTTGTGATTGATGATCTCATAATGTGACGTACATGTACTTGTCCTATTTCATTGTATATACAAGTACAGTATCCCTACATGTACCTAGACTCCACAACATTGAATTTAGCAGTAGCTTAAATTCATACCCAAAGCGAACATTCAAACATCGATCACATCAAAATTCTAGTCATGCTTGCAGACAGAGTAAGTTAGGACTCAATTCTGACATTGTTCCCTTACATACTAAACAGTTCCATACTACATGGACTTCCACGCTAAGTAAATGACATACAGTTAGCATGGGTTCTGTTCTACTTCATTTGAATGACATCACAAACTTTCATGTATTATAAACATATGGTATGCCCTCTGCACATTAATTCATTATGTGTACGTCATTCATTTCAAGTTTAGATTCAACAAACTTTAATTATTTCTCAGTTCTGACACTTGATAATAAATCTTCTGCATGGAAAAGAAGGGTATACACAGGAAACAAAGAGTGCAGTGGCTGAAAATGATACTGAGCATTATACAGAACTGTCCACTGTGTCACTTTCATGACAAAGACTGATCGTAAATGCTACCTAAATTTAGCTACTCTAAACTTTTACAGTTACAAAGGGCAACAGGTCATACTTTGATTCGGGGCTGAAACTTACATTTCTGAAATTGTGTCATGTTCATTACAGAATTTCTTGTCAATATCTACCACGATTCATACTGTATTTACATAAATATATTTCATAAACATCTTTAGAAAACTATTCCCTCTCCCTATTCCTATTTCAGTGTGTGTTTTTTACCGGTAGTTTGTCAAAGAACTCATTCATCTAAAATGTGAATTCAGGGCAGCATGATATGCCCTACTGCATGTACTGGTAAAACCAACTAGAACTTAAGTTACTCAAGTGCCTTGACCTGACCTGTAAAGCACTGTGCCTGTACAACATGTGCAATGTTATTCATTTCTTGTCTGAAAAAAGTATTATCATCATGGCAACCATGACCATCTCATGCTATGTTTGCTTTCAGCTGTCCTTATGAAAATTGTAACCTCTACCATGTATATTTTACATTCAAATAAAGTTTCCATTTTGTCATATCACAGGTAATTTCAAAGCTGGGGACTGTGGTACTATACTGAAGAAATTCTGCCCAAAAGAACAAAGATGTTTGAAGGCATTGATGCTGGATGTGTTAAGACCGTATATACCAGAATACAAGGGAGAAGTGGAAAAGAATGGAGAAAGTATCCCTTTTGACACAACTCATAATCAGTCATTCACATACATGTACATATGTTTATATGGGCTTGTCTGATATATGATGGTACAGTGATCTTATTTTATAAGTATTATTCTCACAGTGGTCTTCCTAACTACATGAGCACATTTGACAAAGTGTGATGTAACATCTACAGCCTGCCTGTGGGTATTAATGTTACCTTTCTAGGCACAGTGTAGGAAGGTGAATGCCAAGTCCAAGACACAGTCCAAGGACAAGGCACGGTGCATCTATTGTCAATTTCTCACTAGCAAACAGTGTGACCCTGATTTAGCTATGAACTTGTCAGGTCACATAAATATGTATTATTGTATATAACAGTGTTGAAAGCTGTCTCTGTGTTATTCTTATGTATGTGTTATGTCAATATCACATCAATGAAAAATGTGTTATTTACACAGACAGTTTCTGTTATCGACTTACAAGTAGTTTTGATGGTGGCAACACATTTTCATGAAAAATGAAGCAGTGGAGGACTTCTTGTAGAGAATTACTAATTTACTGATATTTTAACCCTTTCCAAAATGAGACCTCGTTTTCAAGTTGCTGTTACTTATGATATGACTCCTGCAATATCAATGTTTACAGTAAATACAGCATTTTACTATATATAGAAGTTAAAAGGTATGCTTGCCTAGGAACCCTTAAGAGTAGTGTAGTCAGACTACTGGTACGAGATTAAGAAATGCTATATATATATATATCTTCTCTCTATGCCATTCGTGTGACTTGCCATTACAAGAACCTTGGGAAGTGTGTGAATGAGTTACTGTGTTACTGAGTTACATGTACCATTTATAAATACTATCAGTAAAGCAATGATGGTTTATTTTTAGCAGCAATTTATTATGCTGTTGTATAACAACTTGTCATGGCACAAAATAAACAATACATATTCACCCTCATGCAGATCAAAGTTTCCACTGAAAAAAATTCCATGGATACTTTTGTACTTAGAAGTCTAACTGGATTCAGTGTCTCTGGATAGAAACTGTCATCAGACAATTTTTTTCAAACAGAGCCCTTTAGTGTATAGTCATGGTTTTATGGACAGGTCTCATTCTTCAACTGACAACCTGCTTAACCTTTTAACCCCCTATCTTCCTGTATTTGAGCATGTGCCATTAGAGGGTAACCCATTTCACCAACAAAAGAGGGCCAGGGTGATCGTTAAGATTGTGAAACGACCTCTACATTGTGTTCTTTCTTTAATACTTTGATGTACGTGTTGTACATGTATAAAAATCCAGAATGTGCTCTGGTTCATGTCATTCAGTGTGTGTGGTTTGAATGAAACCCCTTTGAAAGATCCCTATCTCATTCACCTGATTTCGTTTGAGATTGATTTATTGTTTTATTAGCGCAATAAGATATACAATGTAATGTGTGTTTATGACAGCAAGAAGCATGTTGCAATGATGACAGAATGCACCAACTTAAACCTAATTTTTGAACAATTCTGCTAGGTGGGGTGGGGGGGGGTACAAAAACATTCTCAATACACCTTTGAAGAGAACAAAATACAGGTCTTCAATACATTATTTCCTTAACCTACATCAACCAGAATATGTTCAAATGCAAGATTTACTTCAAGACTTTGATTCTCCATCAGTGATGGATTGTAAAATTGGTACAAGGTAAGTTCCAGAGTTATCATTCTTCAAGTATTTTTTTACCTGTTGATGAACTTATGCACCATGATTAAGCAAAGAGTGTCCAAATGAAATATGAAAATAACAGTACATCTATGATGTGGAATGTACTAACCCTGTAGTTTGTTCTTACAGGACGTACTTAGAAGATGAACTCACGAAAGCAAGAGAAAAACCAAAACTCAGAAAGGTAGGTAGTTGTTGATTCATCAAGCATTTTCCAATGATACTATGTGTTTTGTTAGTCTCTTTCTGTTAAGAATCTCTACATCTAAAACAAAGTACACATATAATTGTAAAATTATAGTTGTGCTGTTTCTAAATATGAATAAACTTCAAAAATATTGCAAATGTTCCCGTAGAAGGAAGACTTGATCTTGATGAAATAGGGTCTTCTGTTTGTTCTGTTGTATGTTCAGCTGAAAGAATTTTCAAATATTAGATTTTCTTTACAAAATGTATTTCAAACATAACATAAGCATTAACAAACACTGTAAATACACTTGTTAGATGCTGTATCATCCAGTGTATAGATATATTTTTCTTCATTCAGCCAGAAAATACTCGTGACCTAAGGGTTGTCACTACCTGTCTATCTACTCATAGTGACAAGGGCCCCTTTGGTCACTCATATTTTTCTTGGCTGAATGAAGAAAAACAATGTGGAACAATATCTGTAATTGTCCAGAAAGATTTTACAGAGAAGAGAATAGTAGAACAGATAAACAAATAGACATACTCTTCTGAAATGTTAACAGAAAAATTAACATTATAATTCTTTGGTTCATTAATATGCTTTTTAACAACAATGGTCATATTTACAAACAATCTTTTTTATCTTGGTTTTCAGGATATGTATCAAAAGATGATTGAT
This sequence comes from Glandiceps talaboti, assembly GCF_964340395.1. Lineage (NCBI taxonomy): Eukaryota > Metazoa > Hemichordata > Enteropneusta > Spengelidae > Glandiceps > Glandiceps talaboti. The sequence goes on from NC_135550.1 coordinate 24,239,919, forward strand.
ATTGATCCAAATGAGCCAACTGCTGAAGAACATGAATTAGGTGCTATAACTAAACCAAGATATATGCAATGGAGAGAACATGTCAGTTCCTCTGCCAGTTATGGCTTTAGAATTGAAGGAATTAAGGTAATGTCAGATCTTAATACCATGATCTTCTCATTTATACACTTCACTTTCCACTGTGTGATTACAAGTTTTCATCTTCAGCTTTAATACTGAGTTTCAAGAATTAGTGTGGTTTCACAGAATTGTATCGTTATATGTTGTCTTATCAGTACTCATTGAAATTTATGCAGTGATAAGCAGGAACAGAAATCAAAAGCTCCTCTTGTTCAAGAGGAACTTTCAAGAAACTGACAAGCCAGTTACTATAGAAACAGATTTGTTGGCAATAATGAATAGGAAAGAACTGATGTGTGAAGCATGATAACAAGTATAATAACATTTCTTTCTTTGCATAATAGTACTACAGTGAAGGACTCTGTTTCTGACGTATATTTTCACACCTACATTGCCCCATAAAAAGTAGCATTCACCTTTATGTTGCCATGTAAAAAGTAGCATTCACCTTCATATACACTTTTGGTGTATGTAATATAGGTAAAGGAAATATACACTTTTAGTGCATGTAATATAGGTAAAGGAAATATACACTTTTAGTGCATGTAATATAGGTAAAGGAAATATACAATTTTAGTGCATGTAATATAGGTAAAGGAAATATACACTTTTAGTGCATGTAATATAGGTAAAGGAAATATACACATTTAGTGCATGTAGGTTAAGTTAAATATACACTTTTAGTGCATGTGATGTAGATCAAGGGAATATACACTTTTGGTGCATGTGATGTAGATCAAGGGAATATACACTTTTTGTGCTTATTTCACCTTTTACTGAATAGTAGCCATATTTGGTGTAAATATGGTTGCATCATTTCTGTATTCTTTGCACAGAAGTTCAGGAGCAAAAAGACATAGACATTTGATTAAAGTATTTGACCCTATGTTATCAGATATAACCTTTCTTTTGGTATCTTTCTATTTGACATTTTACCTGCAATGTCAAAATATTTCAAAAATCAATTTTGTGTATTAGTCACACAGAAGTCAAGATTAAAAGGGACTCTGTTTCCTACAAAGACTTGATTTAAATAAAATTAACGTTCACCATGGTTTTTTCTCAACAAAAGAACTATTCACAGTTGGTGTTCTTTGGCAACATAAATCATTCACCTTTGTCAGGATGACGCAACAAAATAGCCAGTCACACTTCATTAAGGATCACTTCCACTTCTTATGCTCATCAAGTATCATATACACCTTCATTGTAAAGATCTGTAGACATGAGTTCAGTGAAGTTACCAGGAATCCTAGATTGCTATTGTATGTATCCTGTCTAGTAGTAGTACATGATTGTGTAATTTCAAGGAATAGGGCTTTGATTCTTTACATTAAAAAAAAAAGAGGAATTTAAGTATAGTTGGATCATCATAAATGTATCAAGGGTGTTGACGAAGGAAAATTGTTGTTTGTATTTGTGCTAGATTGGAACATCAGTAGTAGAATATCCTTGTAAAAATATTGAGGGAGTTACAAATGATACACTAGTGGAGCACTACAGAAACATAAGAACTACAGGGGAGGTTATTTGGAAGGCTCTTCATGTGTTTACATCCAAAACACACACACACACACACACACACACACACACACACACACACACACACACACACACACACACACACACACTATAATAAAACCATTTTGTCAAGTAACTTTTTTCTTTTCACACCATCACATCATTATTAGGTCCCATGGTAGTTAGCTGTGAAACTTATTTCACACTTTTGTACTGACTGAAAGTAGCCTAGTGAAAATTACACATCTCAATTTAGCTGTGTTCATATTAACATGCTACGTGAACTATTTCATTCAAAATCAACAGTGGGGGAAGGAAGGGATAGTAAAAATGTGTACTCAATCAAAAGTTAAAGTATATCAGTCAGGGAAACAATAAGTACAAGATACTGTAAATCCATTATTTTTGCCACTAGAAAAAGTTGTGTGATTTTACAGTCTTCAGCTGGTTCCCAAAGACTAATTTTTACTTATAACCAGAGAGGTACACTGTGTCCATGTACAAGAAGGCATTGTAGTCACAGTTTATTTTTGTAGTTTTTATTTTTGTTCAGTGAAATAAGTGAAAATAAGTCTGTAGCTAAAATTTCCAGGTTTACCATATCAACTTGCCCAACACTATTCTTAGTGTTATTGAGTATGAAACTGACTAGTTGCTGTTATGCAAATCAAACCAGATTGAAGTTGTTTACAATGAACCTGTTATTCTGTAGTGACACATGTTATATTAAAAGTCACCCTGAGTTATAAACCTGAACTACTTGACAGTGTGTGGGCACCAAGTAAAAATCTTCAAGGACTTGAATTCAAAGTCAAGTAGCTTCTGACTTCCTTTATGACGTCAATACTTTTTGTTTCATAACAAAAACAATTACACACAAACCATGATTGTAGATCACTCATTAGGGAGATATTCATTATTAATGATTCCATCTAAAGTGATCGTAATACCCAAGCAAACAATATTTTTAGAGTGGGAGAGATTTTTTCTGTCGTGAGCGTGTCTAAATATAGTATATATATAAAGAAAACATATTTTGCCAAACCCAAGCATTGTTTCAAAGCAGTTAGGGGACATGTGAACAAAAATAACATCTTTTTTCTTTCACTTGTTTTTACAACTCTGTCACATCATTATTACCGGTAGGTTCCAGCTCTACTGGTAGCTGTGAAACCTATTTCACACATTTTACACTGGGTGAAAATAGCCCAGTGAAAATTGCACAATATTGCAGTTCTATTTATACTCATAACACATTTTGTAATTTGCTAATCATAGGTGATTATTGCTTCCCTGAGGACTTGTATAACCACAATTAATCATTCTTATGAAAAAATACATAAATTATGATGGAAATATGTTTACTAAGTGAATACAAAGGATTTGGTGTATTTTATATTTATAACATCTTATATATAATTTTTGTCTAGTAATAGTAGTATCTTGTATATTATATCTTTAAAATCAAATAAATTATTTTTGTCGTCTGTTTTATCTTCAGAAAGGAGATGGCCATTCAAGTAGGGAGTATAAAACTGTGAAATCAAAAACACAAATTCAGGAATGCTTCAAGTTTTTCTCTGAAGGTGATCAAATCATTGTTGCCAAATACATCAGGAGGCTAAGGGCTATCAGGGCAACACTTGAGGCATCACCCTTCTTTAATTCACATGAGGTAAGATTTTTTTCAAAAATTATATTACATATGATCCACTAACATAATTTACAACACACAAGTAATGACTGATTACAATGACACAAAACAGTACTTCTACCTCACACAGAATGTAGTCAAGCAGCAGTTCGCAAACCATAAGCACACTATCACTCATAATATGCAGCATGAAACTATCCAAATACATTTTGATCCAGAATGGCATTACAGTAGTGTAAGTGTGCCATCACAACCCTAGCAATGGCATACACACATGAAACGAAACAGCCATATGGCATTACATTGTTACAGTACTGTGAATATTAATGATCAATTTGCTACAGTACTGTGAATATTAATGATCAATTTGCATAATTAATGGTTTCCGTAATTAGGCTATATTTTAAGAATGCATACTTCATATTCAATATACTTTGGTACATACTTCAAACATAAGTAAATGCATATGTTCTGTTGCATTCCAACAATAATTGTGTGTAGGAACGAAAATCAAAAGACTTTGCCCTCACGGAAGGCATTCAGTTTAAATCTGGTTGCTTCTATTTCAGGTTATAGGAAGTTCATTACTTTTTGTACATGACAAGAATGGGAAAGCCAGCATATGGATGATTGATTTTGGTAAAACAATACCCTTACCAGAAGGACAGACAAATGATCACAGGACACCTTGGGTAGAAGGAAACCGGGAAGATGGATACCTATTTGGCTTGGACAGTATGATAGATATATGGTCCTCTGCCGGCAAATCATAACAATAACTGACTAGTCATTCCTGCCATTTGAGAACAGGAGGAAAATATCACAGAACTATTTACCCGTTAGTGATGAAAGGAAAATAAGTACCCAGAGACTATATGAAAGAGATATTTCAACTATGCAGGCAAAGGGGGATCAATGAATCAAAGAACTCATTGCAGGGAAGGGAAAGAATGGGGTGGGAAAAGGGAAACATATTGGAGAACTTAGTCAATTTCTGCTCTAGCAAGGACATCTGTGTGTTAGAGTACAATCCTGCTCCTTATCATTCTGTGTCATGATTTCAATATAAGTATATGTATACATATTCTGAACCCTTTGTTCAGAGAAATGTTTTTTATTTGGTAACTATGAATTCATGATGGTTTGAACAACTCATGGAGCCCCTGAATGATGAGCGCCCTCTATGTTGGCAAATATTCAGTATTTTTTTCTAAAATTTACAGTGTTTGAATCGTTTTAAAAAGTTCATTCAAGTTGATGTGTAGCTATATCCCATCCAATTATAGATATTTATCACTAGTATTATAGTAACAGTTATTGGACAAATTCATATTTTGCTGTAGCAAGTTGTTGCAGTTACTCTCCCAAAAGTCTTTCCACCACTCTTTAAAACAAATACATACATATTTAAAACAAATTCATACATATTTTTATTCACAGAAAAGAGATACATATAATTTGTCATTTCAAATGCTGTGAAATTTTACTGATGAATTTCCAGAGATTTTTCTTTGAGTATGTTTTAATTAAAATAATGGTATGCAGTGACTACCACTACATTTTTAGCGAGACGTGTTTCATCCTTTTACTTATATTTTATTTTATTATCACATGCTTAGCGTCAAAAAAAAAACAATTTCATTTTAGGAACATCTAGACAGTCTGTGCAGATGTTGATACACTTGCATTAGGGCAATATTACTGATAGTAATTGAATAGTGTTTTTATTTCCGTTGACTTCCAGACCCTGAAACGTCTAAATTATATTGAAATCACATCAGCATCAGAATGACACTGCTAATACACTGTACTGTCATTATCAATAGCTGACAATAATGGTTTATTTTGTGGCAATGTGGTTCATTTTGTTCTAAGCCTTCATTGATGGCATTATATAAATGAATGAAACATTCAAGTTGTATAGTTGGATGTACATGTAGAATTTTTATTTTGAAACTCTTTTATCTGAAAAATGTTTAAATATTCATTTGAACGATATGTATTCATGAAAAGTAAGTTCCAGTAATTTTTTTAAAGAGGATTTCGTTCATTCTCCAACCAGATTTAAGCATTCCAGTGAAACATTTTATTCTATTATTATTTTTGTCTAAAAATTCAGCAAAGTGCAATATTACTGCCCCTCACCTGACAGACATTGTGCCACATGCTTTTTCAAAGTCTTACTTAGTGCACAGCTTGTATTCGGATCAAGCCAGTCAAAGATTATTTCTCTAAAAAATATGTTTGTTTTTTTATCAGTGTTCCATAGTATGTTACAGAGTTAGGTTGCTTAGGAAACTATGGAGTTGCCAAATTAAAAGTATACTCATAATCAAATATTTCCATCTTAATACACATGATAGTACCATAGTAATTTTTTTAATTCATCAATTCATTCTTTTTCTTCAAAGCAATGCTTACACCCACTTAAAGCCATGTTTATAGAGCCATATTTAACTTTTGTCACACCAGTATCATGAAAAATAAGAAATGTTGCAATTAATACTCTTTTTTTTAATAGATCTGTCAAAAGAGGTTGAAAACTTTTGCAAATTTATAGAACTTTAAAGTTTATTGGTTTCTGTTGACGAACAATCTGACAGAAAGTGCTAGAATATGTCAGTAAGTATCCTGTCTATATGACACTATAGGTAAACTTCAGTATTGTTTAGATTGTAGATATATCGGTAACAAGCACCAATTATTGCAGGTTTGTCCAATCATACTTGTACATCACTGAAGTTAGCTCCTCTTTCATTGGTTTTAATGCCTTATTAAGTTAATGCATCATATTTCAATTACCCATTTAGCAGCTATAGTGAAAGAAAGGCCAAGTGATGGTGCCCAAGATGGGGGGAAATGGGGCTACAACTTGGGACATTGATGCCAGTATAAAAGTAGTCAAAAGTGCATCTGTAATGAGTTCTAAAACATTACATTGTCCTAAAATCTAAAGAATTAAGCAGAAATATTTAGATTAGCTAAGAATGCCATTAACTTAAGCCACAAATTTATAATATTTTAAAGGTGTTTACAGTATCGTGGCCATCACTGCCAGACCTACTTCTAAACAGCGCTCCCAGTGGCCAAACCATACTATCTTTTGTCTTTCCAATAACCAGCATATGACATATATTGCAAATGTAACAGCATTAATACTGAGCATATAGTATAAAGTAGTACTCACACTGTAATGTGGATGGCAAAAAAATATAGTGCTGTACCAATTTTTCTGTACAGATATATTTCATGATCAATTTAAAAATGGAGTTAGTATTTATCACTATAAGAGATGACATCAGTTAGGGTTCTTAGTGATATGGACATTCCAGTAGCATTAAAGTGGTTTCCTCAATGATCTGTGTTCATCTTTGGTAGTGATATATTTGTTTTAATCGATATTTTACATTACACACCTTGTCCTACAAGACCAGATATGTTTGTATATACTATTGTCTTAATGTACACATATAGTAGAAATTGTAGAAGACTGTCTCGTTTTAGAATGTAGAGTTTTAGTATTCTTACATGTACTATTTCCCAGCCTTCAATACCATAGCAAAGAAACATATTAAGAATAGTAGGATCAACTTTTTTTTTCAATTTTTGTTTTGTATTGGGTAGTCGTAGTCCTGAAGACAGAGAGGGTTTATGTTATGATACTTTTGCATAGGGAAGGTGCTGAATTGGATTGCGTAGAGATTATATAAAAAAGTCACATGTCATGATGGGACTGTCATTACAACTTTCAAGAAACAAGAAACGTTTTCCTCAATGCATGAATAAATGCAAAACTACATAACTCAGCAATAAAGTGTAAATGAGCAAAAGCAATCTCATGAATATAAAACAGCTTTTACTGGTGTTTTCCTACAAGCAAATATGCTTTGTCTGTTATTTCTATACCTTTTCACACAAAGTTATTTACTATTCATATGTACTATATCAATTGTAATAGTCTAATCATATCAAGACGACTTGGTGTATTTCACTTATTGGTACTTCACTCCAATAACAATAACGCCAACTGGTTTCTACTGTATATTAACCATGTTTGAAATCTTCGTATGGCAGCTTCTCACTTTTGAGAACCAGATGTATTTAAATTTCAAAGGTGTGGTCTTTTCTGATGATTGATAATCCCATTACACCATGTTTTATGTGTGGTAATGCTTTCTACATTCTATTCTCTTACTTTACCTTGTAAAAACTCGTATACAATTGAAAAAGTAATAAAATTCATATCAAAAAGTGAAATTATTTATATTTGTCATTGATGGTAACAAGGCTGACTGATTGGTCAATATGATGGTCATGTGTTATTGCATCATCCAATCACGTCTGATATCATAATTTATAAGTTACAAACAGACCAAAGGCAGATCCAATACATCTACTTCTATTTGCTTTTTGAGAAGTTGTGCCAGCCTTCCATTTGTCAAAATATGTTATCACCAGTTAATTCCTCACGCATAAAACCATGAAGGATGATGGACATACGTCTTGTATTAATAAACCTTCTGATGAAAATGAAAAGGTGTAACAATACACATAAAGGGTGACAAATAGCAAATAATTGTCAACACATGAAGAATCATAGAAATAATACTAGTATGTTTGTTTTTTGAATACGAAAACATAATTAGATATTGATATAATCATTTACAGACAAGTTTCATAATCACTACATCTTTATAGAAATATGAGTACCCAGCAAACTTGAAAGGAATAAGTTTAGCTCCCTCCTACTTAGCAGACTCATTTTGTTTGAGACCAGGCTAATAGAGATTATCCCTTCCCTCCTCCTCCTCCTCCCACCAAACAGGAAAAATATTGTTTTGATAAGTAAAGAGGTGTCTTCGGATGCCTGAGGTCTTTGAAAGGAAGTGTGATTGTGCACATTCACTAATACCCCCACACCTAAAAGTGAATATCTCCACAAGCTATTAAGCCTTCCCAATGCCAATCATTCAGTTATCATTAGTGCAAGAAACTTGTTAGGGACAACTTTCCATGTTTGAAACAAGCACTTTGATAATACTATATTGTCTTACTCTTAGCATTGTAAAGCGCCGCCATTGTCAGAATACACTTGATGTTTTTTTTTTATTGTACATGATATCGTTGAGGGCGCAATCCTGAATGAATGTTGTCTTGCCTACTGGTACACCGATACAATCCTGGGTTCTCGTATTAATGTTGTCTTATCAACTGAACCATAAGGATTAGATAGCAACATTCTTTTTTCTGAATCAACTTTTTCTCTGCCATACTAGACATCTGTTTTCTCATCCCTATTATATTCCTGTCTGTGTACCTTTTTAGTGGGACATATTTGCTGCCATTCATTGTCGTTGCTTGCCTGTTTAGGTGACTTTCTCCCAAAAATAGTAAGCTTACATTCAAATACGAAAATTGGTTGCTTTAAATATTAAAGAAATTGTACCCTGTCATCTACTTCTTGTCAATGAACTAAATATGAAATATGTATATCGACTCAATCGCTTGTTTGGTCTATGCCATCCATGTTCACTGTATGAAATAAACATGTTTGTCTCGTCAATGCAGGCGCGGTTACCTAGCAGGTTCTAACTTATAATTATATAATTTACTTGCGAATTATAGGCTACGTGCATTTCATCAATGTCACAGTGGCATAGGAAATAGCATATGTAAAGTTGAACTCAGAGACATCCATCCATCCGACAGATTTGGATTAGGGCCTGCCTGGCCGGCGGCTACTTGAATATATCCCAACGCTTTAGTAACTTTACATTATCTCATTTCTAATCAAGTTCAAATTTCTATCAAGATCTATTTAGTTTATCCAATGGTCTTGATTTAGGCCTATAGCCTGCACTAGCTGCAACTGGGATAGTGTATTTTTTCATCAAATATCCAACGATATATTCACTTAAACATTGGTCAGTTATTTATAAAAAGGGCATTGTATCTGTTATTTGATGGTCAATATTATCTGTAGGTAATACAGTGGCGAGTTTAAGTCTTGAGCGAAAGTTTGGTTTTGAGTATGTCACCATGTTAAAACTGTACTTTTGTTACTGGGGTAACATTTTTCGATCAAATATCTACAGACATTATGTTACCCAGTGGTCGACATTATCCACAAGCAGTACACAGGTTGACATCATGGTCGCCTTTGAGGGCGCTGATTTTGGGTGTGGACCCAAAATGGCTTTCACTTTATTTATCGTGCATATAAAGATACAAAAATACGTATATCAACAGGTGATGCGATACTGATCACGGGTGTATGATATTACGAGTAAGTTATTAAACCTAACACAGGTGATGCGATACTGATCACGGGTGTATGATTTACGAGTAAGTTATTGAACCTAAAAAATTCAAAAACCGTTCCAGTTACAGCTAGTGCAGTTTTTTTTCTTTTTTTCAGTAGCTTACATGTACTGTATGCCATTAATTTCTTCATGCTAAGCTATATTAATAACATCAATCATATTTATGGGACAACTTCAAACATTATGGTTCAGTGAATAAATTGTCGATCAAATTTCCATGAGTAGGCCGAAACTGAAAATGATGTGCTGTTGATCTTCTGTAGCCCAAAAAGCGCGTCGTACGATTTTTTAAATTTTTTTTTAGAATAGGTATGTTTTTGGAATAAATCTACGCTATTATATATAAATCAAATGAATTAATTTCATTTTGCGTAAAATTGTAAACAAAAATTAAAAAAATTAAGTTTACCTTTTTAAAGTTTCGACCGACCAAAATAAAAAAAAAAAAACATGCCAAGTCCGATAGCACACTCTTCGATTTAATTAAGAATGTTTTGGTGAATGTTTGACTATTAATCCTATATAACTCATTTGTGCAATTTACCTGTTTTCCGTCTAAAACGAAAGCTCCTTCTGGGGGAAAAGGTTAAAATTCCAATATTTTTCCATAATATACGGAGTCACCATGTTGTCACTGACTACTACACACGTCAGGGCTCAGCTTTCTTGCAGGTGAGAAAAGATTTTTGAAAGTCATCACTGAGGGCGGTCTATTAAAGCCATTGCGTGAATTTAACTTACTCCCCACATGAATAATCAATTAAATATTTCAATATCTGTTAAAGTTCTGTGAAATGATTACAATTGTAAATAGCGTCTAATTAAAAAAAAACCATAAAATTATGAAAAGCAAGTGAATAAAAAGCCAAACATATTAATCACTATGTAATATGGTAAATGAAAAAGAAAGTGAGTTCCTATATGGGGAGTAAGTAGAGTTAGCTAATATGTCAAAGGTCGCCGCTTTCAGCCATTTTACCTGTCTGCCGATTTGAACTGAACATTGTCGTCGCGACGGCGAGTACGAGGACGTTATCCGTGTTGATTTTACAGGTGAAACATTTTAGTTTGAAATCTGTTGTTCAACATTTGTATTTTCTGGTAGGCATTCGTGAGCTCGAAGTGACGGACCGATGTATTTCCCTTGACTGCTAACGTTGCCGTTGTAGTCTAGTGCGTCGCGAAACCTTTTAAAAACAAGAGGTCGTAGATATATACAGAGGAACGTTTACCTAATTTTCACGGTCAGGATTTACCTTTCTTTACATCAGTATTTAATGTTTACTTTTGAATATGGTGGATATTTACTAGTCCAGATTTGTCGTACTGTCTAAAAATGGAGTCTGAGACGCTAACAGACGAGCAATTATCGAGAGCTAGTCGAGAAGAGTTGATCAAGCGACTCCGGAAATGTGAACAAGAGAAAGTGAACTTGATGATGGACCACTCAGGGTTAATGAGGGAAGTGAATCGACGAATGCAGGTACATCTATTGGAAATTCGTGGTTTAAAGGACGTAAACCAGCGACTCCAAGATGACAACCACGAACTGAGAGATTTGTGTTGCTTCCTCGACGATGACAGACAAAAGGGGAGAAAATTAGCAAAAGAATGGCAACGGTTTGGACGTTACACGGCTAGTGTTATGAGAAGCGAAGTGTCCGCGTATCAAAACAAACTAAAAGAACTGGAAGGCAAGCAGGATAATTTGGTTGATGATAATCAGGAACTGAAAGAATTGTGTATATATTTAGACCAAGAACGAGCAGGAAGTCGCAGTTCCGTATGTAGTCAATGTAGTGCTAATATGAACTCAACTGTTAGGGATCAAGGTGACGGAAGCTCCAGTGCTGATAGTAATTCCAGTCCCACCGAAACAAAGCGAGCGCATCCATTGTCTGTGAAGAACAGTCGTGAAATTATAGATAGCCAAAGACATGGCCAAAGAGGTGCAACGATAAATGGTATGTGTTTCCATAACTCTATTTACTCTCCTCCATGGTGTTTTTAATTATTTTTGATATCGATACATATATATGTAGAAAATATGACACGTGCGTAGACGTATGTTTTGGCACGCTCAGGCATAGTGCAAGGTGAAGCATAGTCCTGCTTCCATGACGGTGCACGAGTCTGTATTACTGACTTGACTCTAAACACCGTCATGCAAAGAGCAATAGAGTTTGCCTATTACTACACCGCCAGCAAAATGTACCCGCGCCAATTGCAAAAGAATTACCTACCGACCGATCAAATATTTGCAACCGATCGAATATCTACGCCATTTCGATTCCTCTGACGGTAGTATTCCCTGCTCAGATCACAAAAAGCGTCGAAATCGGACCTTTTCAAGTGCGAACTGCAACATTCAAGTAACCCTCGTAACACCGCCACATTTGATATCGTCGAGTGAATGAATAATTACCCAGAGACACTTGCGCCGACGTACGTAAGGAGAAGTGATTAAATTTACGATAGAATTTGAAAAGTTCCGATTTTGATAGTTTTGGTCATCTGCTATAGGACTTTTGCAGTCAAAATGAGGTAAACCGACTAAATAATAGATTTATTGCTAATATTTGACCACTGGGCGATTTTATTCCTTAGTTACCGGCATTTTTTGTAAGTCCGTATTTCACGGCTGGCTCTTCGCAGGACGGAGGGGGAGGGACAATTGTCAGAATCGAGTCCCGAATTCCTCCGTATGCAAGCAGGACTAGGTGAAGCAGTGAGAAAACGTTAAAACATTTGTTTACTTTTTGTTGAGTCACGTCTGCTTTGCCATAATTCCTTGAAAGGAGGAAGGGGTTCAATTAACAATTCACTAAGCTGGATATATGGGGGTAGATATTTCACATTCTCATATAATTCCGTGTCAACTCATAGGCTACAATGATGGATGAAAAGTATATACTTGTATTTTATTCCTTCTCACCATAACATGTGTCAGTAAGTAGAAAGCAAACAAAACTCCATTGACAAAAAATTATGAAAAATCATTCATTTGTCAGCCATATTACCACTTTAGCTGACTATTAAAGCTATGTAATATCTGCTTAGTGCCCAGTGGGTGTGTATTTTATGTCATTATAACTGATATGATATGATAATTATATTGTTATATTGGCATATGAAAAGTGTCTCTGAAGTGTCATAACTGCTTTTACAGTCACACATAATAGCTATTGCATAGACCATTGTTGGTCTCACTGTTTAGGCAGCAGACATCACATACCATATGAATACAAATAGACAAAACATAGGCGACAGACAAATTGTCGATATTCTGAAAACATTCCTGTTCGCATAATTTGACTCAATTATGGAAGAGGGCTGTATAGAGCAAATGGAACTGTTATGATTCAACAGAGTTTCAAACCTGCTACTTTTGTCGACATGTTTCTAACAGAAATTTACTTGCACATTTATGACTGGACTTGACCCTGCTCATAAAATGATATATGTTTGTTATTTCATTCTGTGAGTGTGTACAGTGAAGAATGAACTGTAATCATGAAAACTTTATTGCCTATTCAAAATTTAAACTGTGCATCCTTTATTTTTTTAAATCACAAATAGAACTTGAGAAGTAGTATATGTTTAAAGAATGAGCATTGAGTACAGTAGAGACTTGTACTCTGATTCGTTGCCTAAAGCTATACATGTACATCACCGAATCATCGTATATGTATTCATAAACAACTCTTTCACTTATTCCAAACAAGTTTCAATAGTTAGTGCTATGTGGAAGTTGTAGCAGTAGACAGGAGAAATCCAGACAGTAGTGTGTCGAAAACTGTACAAAATGAATATTCGTCCGTGGTCAAAGTTCATGCCTATCATAGAATCTGTTTTCAGTTTCAGCTGTATCAGTAATGTACAATTATGCACCATACCGATTTCTGTGACTTATGTCACATATCCTGGGGTTTACAACCTTCTTAATGTTTACTTTATTCACTGGAATTTAATCACCCCCTGCCAGAAGAGAAAATAAGCTACATATGTAGAAATGTCTGCTGCATGCCTGGCTTCATTTTTTGGTAACAGTAAAGCACAATCAGAAGCTGTGTAAATATTCCATCCATCAAATACTTTTGTTTAAACCCTGAAAATATACTGGCAGTGGGAACTTGTATGGTTTCACTAAAATCAGCATGCATAGCATTACCTGTGAATCATGCCAGGTAGAGTGGTTTGCAGTGTACTGGCACTGCACACCTAAAGCAGTAATTGTTCTCAACTATGTAGACTATTTCTATTTATTACAAGAATTACCTGTAGCTGTTGATAAGCAAGTCTCTTTGTTGTCTTTGTGACTCTAAGCATAGTATTGTCTGCGTATAGTTTTAGCCAAGGACAAAATGCAGGGATAACTTAAAGGATTTGAAAAGACAGGATAATCAAATCAGTGGTTTCTCTCTGGTGTATTCACTGTTAGTAACCTATTCCCATCATTAGCATCTTTCTTTAAAGGCATTGTAGAATAAATCCTGGTGTTTGTAAATTAGTTATTTCACAATAACTACACTGAATCAAATTCACTTTTAGATTTTGAGGCTGAACAAAAGCCTGTAGCAAGCAAGCAAGCAGGGGTAGGATGAGATCAATGTTATAGTTGTTCATGCTTTTTCACTATTCTTTGCAAATGATTATTTGTATACCAGTACAACAGATTATGAATACCCTGAAATACATAGATGGATTTATATTGAGAGTTTAATCATACAACATACAAAAATGTATTTCCTCAGGTGAAACACATTCCCACTCAGTTTGATTTATTTTTTGTTACCTGACAACAGTTTATAGGCCCAAAATTAAATGTGGAGTAGAGTTGTTTGACTACTATATTCTTTTGAGACAGTGCCAGTTGAGTGACCTATGTGTTAAAGTATTTGATAACTATTATGATGAAGTCTGAATATTCAACATCAGTACTGTGCTACTTACAGGTACAGACATTGTTTACTACATTGACTAGTTGTACATGTCATTGAGTGAAACAAGAATCTGTTCAACTGTTGGGACAATTGCCAAATAACATATGGTAAGAGTTGTTAACTGATATTCTGAGAACATTCTATCCTTACAGCAGCTGATTCAATGCTTATACTGTAACTGGAAGCCCTCAATGCTATGTTTCCTATTCACGCCATGATGATGTTTTTATTAGCAGGATAGCTTCCCTGCAGAAAGACTGGCTCCCTCCTTCCTACCTATCCAGTCTTTCTTGCATCTAGTTCGAACTGTACTTGGCAGTTACAATATATATGAGCGTCATCACTCATTGCCACCCTATAGGCATAAATAAGTTGCATATAATTCACATGAACAATAATGGTAAAGAAGGATTGATTATGTAAGCAGGGATTTAAATTCAGGACATGTTTCTTTAACCCTAGACTTTCAATTGACAAGTTTGTCTGTTCAGACTTCATGATGATAAATACTGAATTATGATAATGTTATTTGTGTAGATGTTAAACCATATGGTGGGTGGCCCATTCCCAATACCTACTCCACATGGTGTTAACTGGAAGTGACCCAAAACGACTGAATATATCAAAACTGGAATCAGACATGCCTTCACACTTACAAAAGTGATGTAAATATATCACTACAATCTTCTGAAGTACATCTTTTTGTAAGTGATGAACTGCTCAAAAATATAATGTTTTGCACAAAGCATGGAGGTAGGAAAAGTACTACATTGTACCTCTGTGTACAAAGTAATGGGATTGTCCCTGGCTGACAAATATGGTCCAAGCTGTGGATGAGGAAAAGCTTTATGCAGACAATCAGAGATGCTTTGGTCTAATCCCTTTGGCGTGGGTTGGTGGATAGCCCAGACAGCATTGATTTTTTGCATTGTCTAACCACAAATTTAAAAGGAAGTACATGCTCATTAAAATTGTATGATTTCTACATGTGCAAAAAGAATGTGTGGTATTTTACCTTTTAATTGTAATTACAGGGTTAAAGACCAGGAAATGGGGTCAACAACACATTCATAACATTTCAAACACATACATGTGTGGATTCACAGTGCTATCAGTCTCAACTCAGTATGTTCTGGGATTAGATACACAATACTAGAATACCATAGGACTAGATAGCTATAGACACACAGACAGACCAACAGGCTAGCAAGCCGATGACAACTCTTTCTCAGTATTCCTTCATATTTGATATATTTGTAGAGTGATAATTAAATGATTTGTGTGCACATCAAAGTTGTTCTACTGTTGTGAGTTTCTCACCTCAGGCTCATTAAGGATTCCATCATTTGTCAGCCTGAAAGTCTATTGTACAAATGGGAACTTGTTGAGTTCACATCTAAAGTTATTCTACCACAGTTGTTCTACTCAGTTTATCATATATTATGTGTTCCACACCTCATTCTGAATTCCATCAATTGTCAGCCTCAATTGTACAAATGGAAATTTGTTGAGTTCACATTAAAGTTATTCACAAATAGAAACTTGTTGTGTTCACATCTAAAGTTATTCTGCCCTGGTTGTTCTACTCCCCAGTTTATCATCTGTTACATGTTCGTCACCTCATTCCAAATTCCATCAATTGTCAGCGTTAAAGTCTATTATACAAATGGAAACACAGAATTGTAGTTTCTTTCATAACAGAACCAAGGAGATAAAATATAAACACCATTCAAGTAGATTTGTTCACACTCACAAGAATACATCTTACAGAGCGTTGTATGGTGTCATGACCCTCTAAGAGTTACTTCTACTATGTCAACTGTGTAGCATACCACAAATTACATGTATTCAAATCAAATAAAAGCTATCTACTGCCAAGTGCTATATAATGCATAGATACCAGGCAAATATGTCATGGCTTTTGATGGTTTTATATATATTGTATATTCTTGAAATTTGTATGTTATGATATCTGAACCCATCCTGTCCTCTCTACCACACTCATTCTATCTACATGTTGGAATGCTATTTACAGTGACTCAAAGTTTCAAGTTATGTGCCACTTTGATGGTATTTCCTTTCCTTTGGTTCATATGCAGTCTGGTTCATATGCAAACACTGTAATAATTTAAACATATGATTACATACAAATCTGTTTGACTATGGTCTTATACAAAATGTATATTGTGCAAGTTATATCAAATCATTGGCATACAGTACACACTCTATCACATCAGAAAGGGTATTTGAAAATCAGTTCATTTGATATATTTTCCAACATCTGTTTCTTTCATGAGTGTCATTGTGTTTAATGTACTGAATACTGATCTGTAGGAACACATGTATATCATATAGAATGCCCCAGTTTTAAGTTCCTAACTCATAAATTGCTAGAGTATATGCAAGAGTAACCTTTTATAATGTCAAATACAGAATGCTGAAATATGACACTGGTGCCATGCCTGACTGTTTTTTGTGATGAACTCACCATAAAACTTCTCAAGTAATAATTGAAAAGCTTGAAATCAGTGGACCGGGTCAGAGGTTAAACTTTATAGAAAGTTCACAAACTCAATTTGCTTTCACACTGGAGTCATTAGGGTTGTCTTACAATGATCATGATGATGATAATCCTTCCGGTTTTTTTCCTTGCTTTATATTTGCCTTCCTGTTCTTTTGTGTCTTTTGTTTCAACAATTTAATTCATAAAACAGTTGAACTGTGCTCCCTTTTGAACCTGAGTACATACTCAGGTGCAATAAGTATGCAAAATGTTACTGTAGGTATACTGTAATACTGAAACAATTAACATGAAGCGTTTTGGAAAACCTGTATTTATTATACTGGAGCAAATACATTTTCATGTTAACATGTGCATTTTGTGGATTTGCTTCTTTTTTTGTTTTATGTGTAAAGCTTGTATTTGCATGCATAGCAATTTTTTGGCATATGAAACTCTCACATGATTTGGATGTTTGAATTTTCCATATAAGAAATAGCCTTCTCTCCTGAAGATAGTTTTGTTCTAGAAGTTGTCAGTACATGTATATATGTTCTTGTCGCAGTGACTTTAACTAGAAATCTATCTATGTCATATCTCCAAATTATACAACTTGTTATATAGAGTTCACATAATTTATCTACAAATTAAAAAAATTACTGTTTGTAGCCAAGTGTACTCTCTAATATTGTCAGTATTAGAATGCAAGAACTTTTATCTTTGGTTATGGTATATGTGGCAGATAAGCCAAATAAGTTACTCCAAGCTTCTCCTTTTACATACCTCCATGCTACAACTATTAAAAGTAGTCTACAAATCACATCACTGGGTTGGATAAGTAGCACTCAATATCTACAAACAAGTATGGCCATGGCTGCAGCCCAGGGACTTGTTGTGGTCTCACTATGTCAAACCCACCTTTCAAAGCACTTTGAAAGGTAGGTAGGCCTGAGACAGAGCATGACAGGTTTCTGACTAGGATGGCCATATACTGAGAAATAAAGTAACAATTGCTGCTGTTGTTGCTGATTTTATAAGGAACACTTGCACTTTTGGAACTCATGAATTGATGTTTGTCATATGATATACAGAGTTCAAATGATTCAAGTCTGGGGAAACAAATGTGTACATATAATAATGGTAAATGTAAAATCATCCTGTATTTTTTTTAATGTGACCAAAGAGTTGTTTGTTGTAGTACTTATAATATATGTATTTATGTATAGGTAAATGAAGCAGCTCATTTTTTTTCTCTTGATGAAATGGATATTGAAGATGAACCTAGAGTAAATAAAGTTAGAATGATTTTATATGGTCAGTAGAAACAGTGATGAAATCTGACTGATGCAAGAACCATGTCTGTAGTTCTCTGTAGAGTAGACCTTCAAGTCACTCCATGATGGTGTGTCACACATACATGTAATAAGGCTTGTGCAGTGAGAGTGACAGTGCTGTGTTATGCTAGTACATAATATTGGAAATCCATATCTTGCATAGATCAACAAACAAGCTGTCAGTAGTAGGACAAATGCAAACAATTATTTCCATAGTGATCATGGTTTCCAATAACCAGTAATCTGTTATCAAAACAGGAATTGCCAGTATAATGAAGTTTTCAACAACAAGTGCTGGTAAAAAAAAAATGTTATACCTGGTAGCTTAATCGATAATTGAATTTGATATATGAAAAGTTAATAAAATTGTGTATACTTGATACTATCTTAACAGAAGAATATATTAATGTGTGAATGTAATTAACTTTTATTGTTTCCAAGAAAAGACAGAGTATAACAGTTACTGCATGGTGGTGGTGGGTGGTGGTGGTGGTGGTGGTGGTGGTGGTGGTAGTGGAGGTGGGGGTGGGGTGGGTTATGAAATGTTATTTTCAGTACTGGTAAAATTTGCTGGTTTCAGCATGGGTTATTAAATGTCTACATGAACAGGTACTTTCATTTGTTCACAAATTCAATACTGGTGTCTGTTATTTCTGCACATTTAGTTTTGCTCTTCACTACTGAAGTGTATGTGACATCACTTAAGGCTTTTAGTCACTTGAAACTTTTAAAAATTGATTTATTGAGGTGAAAAATCTAATAGATTAGTTGACCTTACAGGATTGAGCAAAGCATCATGTTTAACATCAACAAAGGAGACCCATACCTTCGACCTGTTTTCTCATTTGTCACATTCTATCTCGACCAAAGCTCTGTGTCATTATTCAAACACAGTATATGACTATGAGGCAAATCAACCTTGAAGCATGTGAGGTAATGTGTTCAAACTTGAAGCCTTGTCCAACCCTATCATTAGATCCCTTGGCTAGTACAATATTGGCTCCATGGGTTTGACACAGACTAGATATGTAGTTGGTGTGATCTAGCCTGTTGATTTGAACTATAAATGTACGTAGAACAAGCGTTCTGTTTGTGTTGTGCTGATAAATGGTCATAGTTGCCAAGCATTGCCAAAAAATTCAGACAGGTGAATACAAATTGAGTTAGAGCACAGAAAACATTGAATAATAGAATGTAGATAGGATTACACTTTATGGTGGCAGAGATTGATGAAGTCAAAGTGATATGTTCAGTGTATCGGAAAGATATTTGTACCCTGTAGGTATTCCCCAAAGAGAACATAGAGAAGTACTGCTACATGTACATGTAGTTACTAAAATACATCTTTTGTGTAATTCCTATAAAGATATATGTGTGTGTCACTGTGTGCGTATTTCAGAGTTGTATTTCTTGTGTTTTAAAATAGTCTGTAATTGAATTCTCATCCTGTGATATAAAGGTAGCCACATATAGCAAAAATTTAGTGCAAAAATAAACTGAACTACAATTCAAATAGTGGAAAAATATCCTGACATTTGGGAATTCTGTGTAATAAGGAGAAATCAGGTAAAACTTCCATATAATATTGTACTATAATTTTGATTGGTTCCCCAGTAAAATGACTATCGAACTTTGATAGATTTTACAAACATACAATGTACCACCATTAGCAACAGCACTTATGACTGTATCTGTATGTGTACATGTATATTTTAAAAATGTAGGCGCCAGGGTTTACAAATATTTTATACAATAAATTCATTTTTCCACGGTCTAGAAAGACATGGCCCTGTTGTGAAGAACTCAACAAAAAGAAAGTTATAAACAAATCAATGTATATATACTTTTACACATAGGTTGTATAAGACTATGTAGTGTGTTTCACAGCATGATAAATGTCAAAGTGTTTTGCCTTTAGGGGTGTCTTATGTAAATACCCACCTCTTTTCATTGTATCATACATATGAGGGGTCAATTAGCCTGGGTGGTCATGCAGCAAGGAGGCTGTAGGTATATTGACCTGGTACATACATATGTATAGACTGTATAGTTACAGCCCAGAGACTTGTCTTGATGTTACTGTCTAGAGAACTTCTTGAAATAGTAACACTAAAGTACAAGTCTCTGGGCTAGTAATTTATTCATGTAATAAGGAGGCTCTAGGTGCAGACCTGTACTTATGTGTACAGAAGAAATGTTTGGTGATTCACCAGACAGGGATCTGTAAGATTTAAAGCTGGTATTGAATTTGACACCAGTGTGATGTCTGATCCATGCTGTTGGAGTGATTTGTGTGTCACTGTTTTGTGAAAAATTAAAAATGCATACAGCCAGGTACACACATGACTGGTGATGATGATGACTTTTCTTTTACTCTGTGAGATATGAAATGCTATACCAAGACTCTAGTTAGTCAATTGCATCATATTTGAAAGACAGAAAATGTAGGGAAGAGAAAAAGCATAATAATATCAATATTTGAAAGTGCTCATCCATATGATAATTCATATTTTAGTATTGTAATGTACAGATGAACCATTGCTCATGTGTCGTGCTAGAGACACGGTTAACTTATATAACCACCATAACCACCATTCCTCTCAATCTGTGCAAATTATAATATATACATTTATAACTACCCTTCCTTTCAATCTGTGCAAGTTGTCAGGATAGTAACTATTAAAGTTAGTACCAGTAGTATACAATGTATATTGCAGTTGCACTGAGGCTATGAGTTTGTGTTCATTTGTTTGTCTTGTTCATGAAACTGAAGTACCGCTATTGCCATAGTGACGTAAGTTTTCTTCAAATCACACAAGACATTACAAATGAACCACTTCCCACTTTATGTTAAGATTTTAAAGAGACTTTGTTATTGTATAAAACCCTCTCTATATCCGTGTAAGTTACCAAGATACTAGACTAGTAATAGTGTAAACATCTTACATTGAAAAGCTCTGAATCACTGTGTTTATTTGCTAATCTAATTCTGGAAACTCAAGTATTGCCATCATCACTTTAGATTGTTTACTTCATACTGGTACAAATATAGAACCACTTTCACATTAAATCTGTCAGAATTTTAAAAAGAGTCTAAATGATATACACACACACTCTCCTCCTTATCAGTGCAAGTTGCCAGGTTACTAGTACATGTAAATCGTATTGCAATCACACTGTGGCTGTGTGTTCATTTATTTATCAAAAGTGCTTGAGACTCAAGTATCGCCATCATCACAAAAGTATGAAATAGATGATAGCTACTTGATGTTATCGCTCCTGAAAATATTGGTATAACCACATCTAGACTAACAATTGTCAGTGTATGTAAACAGGTATTGTTGCTTGCTGTCGTATGGATTACATTTGACCACAGGCAATATGACCAGCAAGTCATACCATATGTACGTATTCTGTGTGTTTCTATTCTAGTCATGTCGTGTAGTAGTGACTACCTCATACTAGCATACTTGTTGCATTCAAACAAATGTAACCAGGGAGAAGACTTCATGTGTTGGAAAAATTATTCGCAAACCACGAAACAGTGTTGTTTCATTTATTTTCTTATTTTTTGTCCAACTAGAACAAACACTTCAATATATAAAGCATTTAGAAGAATACGTTCATCGATTAGAAGAGGATAAACGCCAGCTGGCTCAGGTAAGTGTGGTGTGTATTCATAGATGTGTTCATGAATCACTTTTCCGTGTACGGGTTGGGTAAAAGGTCAAATAGCAAGTGGTGCAACAGTAATGCATTACCTTGGAGAGATCGGTAAATCAGTGACAGTAGAATAGAGACATGTGTTACCTAAATGATCAATTGTATGCAAGTACACAGCAGTGCACTCGGTCAACCAGTCTTGGTATTGCATTTAAAATAGGAACTAATTTGCATTCTACATAGTCAACCAGTGCTGGCACAGTGACAGCAGTTCATTCTTGTTGATGCAAATAACATTCTCCTCATGATGAGTTCATTGTTGTTTATAAACACAGCACACATGTTTGCGATGTCGCCTGATTTTTTTTTAATTGAATTGATTTTCAGGTGGTTGACAGAACAGGTCATGGTGAAGGTCAAAGAGATACAAGATTTACCCACAATTCTGCCAACTACAGAGACCTGCCAAATGCAGTAAGTCAGAGTTTATACATCCTAAACGTGTAGTGTATGTGAAGTGTTACATGTATGTCTGCTGGAGTTGAGCATCCATTTGATATGTCTACTATACTTAGATGTTTTCATGGTTGTAATTGTTATAGATCAAGTGATGTCATGGTTCAAATGTCTCCACTGTCCAAAACAGAAGTCAGATGTTTGCATACATGATTCTAAAAGTTCAGTTATGTGACAAATGGAAGATTAGTGTATATACCATAGGAAGGGTTGTTATTGTTAGTGGGTGCCAGAAAACCATAATATCCCTGTGTTTATTTTGCTTATTAAACTGCCAACAGAAATGAAGCGATATGAATTATAAGGAATGTGATTATTGTATGTTCAAAGCATATTTCAAGATATGTGTACCACCAGTAGTGTATGTATAGGTTGGGATTTTAATGGAAATTATGGATGGAATCCTAACAACACTGTATACTTGATGTTATTTGTTCTGTAGTCTTCCCAAAGACAGCTTTCCAACACTGATGTTGGATTTGCACCAACCAATCTGCCAAACAAACCAGAAGCAGTGGTTCATGCCATGAAGGTAAACGTTTGGCTTGATTTGATTTGATTTGATTAACTTTGGTATGATCTGGCTATTGGTGTGTCCTGTATTACTTTGGTTTGATGTGGTTTAGTTTAGTTAAATCTGATAACATGCTATAGTTTGGTGTAATCTGGTTAACCTTGGTGTGTCCTGTATTACTTTGGTTTGATGTGGTTTAGTTTGGTTAAGTTTAATAACTTTGCATAGTTTGGTTAACCTCAGTGTTTGCTACTTTACTTGGGTTTGATGTGGTTTAGTTTGGTTAAGTTAATAACTTGTATATAGTTTGGTTAACTCTGGTGTGTACTGTTTGTGATTTAGTTTAGTGAATTTATTTAGTTTTGATTGATCTGGTTTGTTTTCAATAGTATATGCTGCACTGGTGTTAAAGCATTAGGTACAAATTGGATTGAGTAGATAACTTTGATGGCCATGTCTTAATTCAATAGTGTGCATGCTCTAATAAAACTTCCCCAATTGTTTGATGGCATATATGTTGTAATTTACATCAGCATACTCCTATCTCAATATAAATGTAGACTTTCAGATTTCCTTAGTGGTTCCATACTACACTTTCTATATTTCACTGTAAAATTAAAACCATCCCAGTAACTATGAGTCCACTGTTTATATATCAAATCATTCCAAAGTAACATTCATGGATGAACCCTGTATCTGTTCACATTCAGTTTCAGTTTTGACACTGTGTCTGTGATCCCATTACATTGCAGGTGTTAGAGGTACATGAACATCTAGACAGACTGAGCCTTGAACATACAGATACTGATGGTATGAATGCAAAGGAAGCAGCTATTGTTAGAGAAATGTGCAATGTAAGTACAGTACTGTTGACAGAATAGGTATAATATTACAATAGGTAAGTGATGAAGAGGTTTATTTATTATGACTGATAAAAACTCAAAATGTTAGTGAGAGATTCTGTAAAAATAAAAGGCATTAGGTATATTACATCCAAAGTACAACATTCATTAAAATACTGTCCATTCAAATCTGTTACTGTTTTCCAACATCCCCACCCTCACCATCCTACCCTCGCATTTAAAATAACACTTTTGTTTCGGACAAACCACAATGATGGAAAAACAGTATTAGCTTGACACTCCATTTTGCAAGTGAAAATTTATGAACAGCTTGTATGTGTTTGATAAAAATACATATTCATGTTACTACAACTGTGCGGCACAGAGCTCAGCAGTTAAATGTTTGCCATTATGTGGATCAATTTAATTAATAGAGCTAATACACATGTACATGCATACCCTGTTAACATAACTGTACTTCCCTAATAGATTACAAGATACCGGCTGTTTGCCATACCTGCAGATTGCAGCCTTGAGTATAAAAATAGCTCAGTCTGCTGGTACATAAAAACAAGAGAAGGTTAATAGACTGATAATACATCCAATTATGCCACATTGCTAGACCTCGGTGTTTGAATCAGATTACATGTACCTCTATCAATGGAGCCATGGGGATTGAAGAGAAGCATTTCTTTTGTTCAATACCAACTTCTTCACCCAGATAACTGTCTTTCACATCCAACTTTAAAATCCTAATGTGACATTAACCTTTGATTAATTATAGAAATTATAATAATGCATTGAACAGTTAGGATTGAGACAGTAAAACCCTATGTTCATATACGTGGTCAGAGTTTTCTAGCATTACATTTCAACCTTTACAGCAACTCCTTAAATTCCATGAATACCTTGTCAATATTTGTACACACAAGGGTACCAGTAACATGTCTGTATTTTCTTACTCACAGGTTGTATGGCGTAAGCTAGGTGATTCAGACCAAACTCAAGGAAACAGAAAGGATCCAGGGTCAGCACTACCAGGTGGGAGTAGCAGTAGTAATAGTAACAGTCAACCTGTAAATAAAAGAAGACTTTACCTCCAGTAATATTATTATGACTCCTCTTAGTCGAAGTCAAGAAGACTGAAAGGATATAATATCTATATTTTTGTAAAAGTATTTTCTATTGTTATTATTTCAATAGCAATGTTGTGACATTTACTGTGGGTGGGGGTCAGATTGGGTTCAGAAACTCTAGATTGTCAATACAGCATGGTCTAATACTAAAACTTATGTGCTCACCCAAAATAGATTATGTTGTTTTTGCGATGTGAGGTTTTCCAAGGACAAAACAAAGCTAAGAGGTCAGGCTATGTTTACCATATATGTATTTGTTTTTCCTCTTACAAATTCTTAAACTAAATATTGAAATTATAGTTGTTTTATTCAATCATGTATTATTGAGCGAGGGAAAAACATGTACTGGTATGTTCTGTGCAGTGATTCAATATATGACAGTGTTAAATGTGTCTTCCTTTGATGTTAAAAGAAAACTTGTTTATAATTGCTAAATGTCAAGATTGAAACATAACACAGAACTGTTTTGAGTTATAATGTTTTTTTTGTTGACATGATCAGATTGTATTGCTTTGTACCCGCAGACTCAGTTTTATCACATAGAACACAGCAATGGTGATATAAAATTGCTAAACTAGTGTGCTGCACCAAAGTATAAACGTCACATGTTCTATTTTGATGGGGGGGGGGGGGGTCACCATTGCAGTGTAGACAGTCAGCTGTATGTAAGTATGGTATAGTTGTATGTTGAGGTTCTGTTCAGTTTTTGCTCCTTTTCAATCATTCTGTCAAATATCAGTGTACTGTCTGCATGTGTTCTTTATTTGAAGTATGTATTTTAAGTGATCCTGTATGACCTGTCAACTTTCCTCACATATTTATGACTGCGTGATGTGTTATCAGTCTGTCAAGACATGTAGGGAACCATAAATAAACTAAAATAGAAAACTATTTGTTGAAAAAAATGTCTTCAATTTTCAAGTATATTTATAAAATATAAAATATGAAGTTCCCACTAGCAAAGTTCTGCTAACAGGACTTCCTTCTGCACCAGCTAGGCTATGATTTATGCAATATACTGTGCTACCTCAGATTTTCACTGCCAATTTTATTTGGAACTAGTACTGTACTAAAAAAAATACTTTATAGTTTTATGTACCATACCAGACAGAGTGCACTTTGCTTTTAATTCAGTTCAATGCACACCTTATAACTGGTATGCAGCAAACCCCAAAGAGATATGTAGAGATTTCTTAACACCAGCAGATGTTTGTATTTTTGTTGTGTTTTATTTATGAATAGAGAAACAGCCAAACCTTTCAGTGCATGATAAAGTACATCATTTTATATCTATATATATACCATGTGGTGAAATGATTGATAGTTATTGTCTTGTCCCAGATATCCTGCATGCTTCTATAAAACTTCCCCTTAGTGTAGATAGGCATGACCTTGGCTAGATCACATCAACTTAGAAGTACAGTCACAAGTGTACATCAATCACTGCATGTCCTACATAACACCCCTGCAATTACTTAGAGAGTACTTTAACATGTATAGAGTGATGGCAAACCTTTCACCATGGATTTGAATGCTAGTGGGTACTCATAAAGACCATATGGCCGTTGGTTCTGTGTACAGATATATTTGAGCCATTAGTGTCCCATGTTCATTGTGTAGTACAGTTTTATCATGGACATTACATGTCTTCAGACATTTTATTGTCTCTTTCTTCTTTGAAAGGATGAGTAAGGTTTTCTGAAAGCTGATCTCAAGATAAACAGATAAATCATTCCCTAGTGTATACCTATGGTCCAACTACATCCGGTAACAGCACTACAAATTGATTCCCAATATCACCTCATAATATCAAACCATAGGGAAATCTGACAAGATGCATACACTCAAATGTGTTACATCTGTTTTGTTTTTCCCTTTGCTAATGTATGTCTGTGCTTGTTATGACAAAGCTTTGTATGGAAGGCTTCAGAGGTGGCATACTAAAATCTTCAGAAATCATCTCATGAGAAACTTTAATCTGACTTAAAGCTTAGCAATTAATTCTCATAATTTATACATTTTGCCAGATTGAATATGTCTTCTATGTGATTGCCTGTCTTGATATTACATGTACTTAGTAATCACAGCTCCCACACACAAATTCACTGGAATGTTTTACACAATCAAACAAAGTTTTTTGTAAATGCCCCCCAAAAAATCAATTTAATCTCATCATTTTCATTTAATGAAATTGATTCAAATTGAAGTAAAAACAGTACAGAATTCTGGGAAATTAATTTGGCCTTTCCATTTTCTAGATGCTCACATTCTGTATATTATTAATTCACTAAAAGATAATTCACTAAAAGATGTTTCTGAAGTGAGATTATAAAGTGTGTCAAAGTCTTGTCAACTAGCCATGAACCATGGATTTTAAAGATCACCCAGTGATCTTTTTTTTTTGGTTGTTTTAAATGATTTCTTGATGATTAGCAGTACAGTGTTTCAGTTTTAGAACCTTAACGTGTAAAGTGTTCATGTGTGTGGTCTACTTCTTCAGTCACTGTATACTGTTTGTTTCAGTCAGTGAAATGAACCAGTGGTGTTTAAACACTGCCTTGTA
Source organism: Glandiceps talaboti (assembly GCF_964340395.1). Taxonomy (NCBI): domain Eukaryota; kingdom Metazoa; phylum Hemichordata; class Enteropneusta; family Spengelidae; genus Glandiceps; species Glandiceps talaboti. The sequence continues at coordinate 24,267,548 of NC_135550.1, forward strand.
TATATCACCATCTACTCTTCAATGTTTTCTTGAACTAACTTTCAAAGCTTTGCAATGTCAGCTCGGTGTCTTATAGATTTGGAGAATATTGTGATTTTTATGACCTTTCTTGACACTGTAATGACACTGGGTGTAGCTTCCTAAATGATAACAATTTGATGGGATAAAGCCAAGACTAGACTCTAAAGTGCACTGTGTTAGTGTCTTGTCTACAAACATTGTGTAGAAGTATGAATGAATATGGTTTATTCAGTACTTTGGCCACTGGCCTTGAGTAAAGATACAGTAAGCGAATTTATTCAGTACTTTGGCCACTGGCCTTGAGTAAAGATACAGTAAGTGGACACATTGTGTGGAGCAGACTATTGTAGACTGTCCGACTACTACCCACAACTGTATTGTACTGTTTAAATCAAGACCTGTGACAGTACCAACCTAACCCTCATACTTCAGTATCCCTAACCCAAGTGTCGCAGTCCCCTGTCACTTAGCCAAGCTTCCACAATGGGCTAAGGTAAACAGAATATTCATATACTGGACCCAGTGTTCTATTTCATTAACTTTCTGCTTCTCATTAATACTTTTTATATGGTTCTGTGCATTTCTCATCATGATATTGTGTAAAGTTGTTCAATAAACTATTTTGTTTTCCATTCAAAACAGACAAAAAAGAAGTAGAGAAATTAGTAAATGTAATAGATCAGAATTTATCTCCTTGAAAGGGCAAATTTATGATTGGAATTTATGAGTGAGAAAAAGTTTAAATTTTAAAATATTCTTGATGTTTTTTGTATGTGACCATGTTAAAGACAAAATAGTCTGTGCTAAATAGATCAATTCATTTGTGATATTATGTGCATTGTCAATGAAAATATTTTCCCCAATGACAGAACAGGGAGTTTGTATTTCTCCAGTGAAGGAGGAATACTCAATAATAATTATATATGTACCTTTGTAACCATATTTGATTTTTCAGTTTTTAAACAAATTATTTAGACTTTTCTCAAACCTGAGATGTTTTCAGAATATGTTATTTAATTTGAACCTTACAGCATTGTACAAAAAATTTTATTGTATTAATATTGTACAACTCTTTACAAGACAAACTTTATGTGATGATGACTCACAGCACTATTTCTTGTAGGCTTTTTTCTTATTTACATATTTTTGTTCTGGTTACTCATGAGCACTGCATTCGTAACTGCCATAGTGTGTAATTTAGTGCCTCGTTTTGTATGGCGCCCTCTATAGTCCATTAAATGGAGGCCAGCAATATTAGTAAGTGACAGGGTAAAAAATAAAAGTAATCTTTTGAATACTATTGTAAATTAGTTTATGCAAATGTTACCAGGTTAGTCTTCTTTTACTCAATAAGTGCATATGATTATGCAAAGAATATGTAGAAAACGAAAAATGGAACAATTATTTTCACAACAGCATGATTGTGCTAGTGGGGTCAGTTAGTGTTGTACTGGTTTTGTGATAGCTTAAAGCCCTAGTGCATTCTCAATGTAGTGCTGAGCTTTTTACTTTTATGTGCGTTTTTCACATTGCTTTGATTAGAGCTAGATTATGCCTTTGATGTCAATGGCTCATTTGTATGGAACTTTTCAGACATAGTGTTTGTCGATGTACATATTGTTTTAATATCAGTGTTTGAGTTCAGTCTCATTGAATGGATCAGCATTCTGTATCTACCATTCCATACTGTGCTGAAATAAAGACTGCAAGATATCCAAACTGCAGACTTCCTTGCTGTTACCACAACAGTGTTGAGCTAAAACTCTATTTTATGAACAAGTTTCACCAATTCCAAATTGTTTTAAAGAGTATTGTATATTCTCATTCAAATGTTGGAGTGTTCATCAATACATGTACAGGTGTATATATGAACTGAAAGGACCAAATGTAAAACAAAAGGTTTAACAATGTGGACATTGAGGGCGCTGTTTAGCACCCTCATCAGTTGGAGAATGATATGGTATGTGTAATGTTAGCTGGACCACAGACTTTCTTACTTGTCTGTGGCTTGACGAATGGTGAGGGAAGTGAGATCATTCTTGTAGAGAAGTCACCAGTATGTCATACTGTCATTGTGAATAAAATATGATATTATGTTAATATTATAGGATTGACAGGCTTGTTTTGTGTATCTCTCCCACCACCCACCACCACCACAAAATATCTCATGCAAATTGAATAGACAATAGACAGCATTGTAGTTCAGGACACATGTATGTAGTCATTTTGTAGCACAACCAAACAAAGGCTATATGTAGTGCTGACTTCATCCCACTTCCGTGTGTGTGTGTGTGTGTGTGTGTGAGTGAGTGTGATAAAACTTTATCATCCAGGATTCCGTCTGAGCATACCAGTTTAGTATTCCTTTCACTTTTGTACATTTTTTCATCGGGAGTGCTCGATGCTTGCTAACTTTACACTATGAACAGAACTGATATACATTAGACATCCTTTAATACAAGACTGGGACACCTCAAAAATGAAAATTCCTCCGAACTCAGCCGAGATACTTTCATACATCTTATATTTGGGTTGAGGGGGCACATGATTTTATAACGAACGAGGGGCTGTTAGGATAGACAGACACCAGTGGAAGATTTTTTTATAATGTCATCTTCTTCAAATGTTTGAGTTTGCTATTCATTTTAGTGTATTACTTCAGGAAAAATGTCAACTTTTTAAAACATTTTTTCCCAGTTACTAGGAGTCACTCGGGCTTTACGTGTTCACCTGATTGTTTCACAATCACTCACTCAAGTAATTTATATTTCACACAAAATAAGATATTGTAGTTATACTTATTTTGGCTTTGCACCATTTTTATTCGATCCTGTGGTCACCTAGAACCGTTTTTCCTCTACATCCAATTTCCCTGATGCAGATCTTCTCAGTGTAGGATCGAAAAATCGGAAATTTTTAAAACCCATTTTGGAACCCAGTCCTTGTTTCGCCGTCTGACTCAATGTTCACTTAAAGTTCTAGTTCCGTGATTCACCGGCACATAGGCACTGTAGTTGGACTGATTCTAGTTTATCAACTAACTCAAAAGAACATAGTTGTGTATTTAAAAATTGGTAATTTTTCTACTTGTTATGCCCACTTGACGCATTTTAAGAGTGTACTATGCTATTATATATATAAAGAGCTATGCCTCAAAATTCTGCAGTGTTTAGAGTTACCTTTCACTTTCACTAACAAATATAAACGAATTGAAAATTAAATATACAAATACCAGTCGGTGTCTCATATTGTGTCGCCGGAAATCAGCATGGTATCCTTGACATCGTGTAGGCAGCAGGCCGTCATCACACTTTGATAGCAACCGTAGAGGGCGTCAGCTGTCAGGACCACAAGTAGCAGGCCAGACAAGAAATCGTGAAATCGGAATCAAATTCGAAGTGAAGTGAAGACAAGAGATTCACAATTTATCCCTATCTGTATCGTTCCGTAAATGACGAAAGTTTCATGAGTTCCTTTGGTGAATATGGATAACCATTCTCTAACATTTCAATGTACATTTTTGATCGACAAATTTCGCATGACGAAAGTTTGAATGTCTATCACATACGTATACGATCACCAGTTGTCTGACCACTATTTAAACCTAACCTTTTGGAGATGAATACATCATTTTTGACCCGATTTACCGTGAAGTTACCTTGAACCTGGCATGGGGTGTGGGACTCCTCATACACGAAATTGAAACCAAATCAAATCGACCAGTACCTTATAAGAACATACGTGCCACAATTTGAAGTTTGTCACTTTTTAATATTCGTCAATAATATATTAGCGATGTATGATATTTCATTGATTATATGGTCATGATTTATGGGAAGAAGATTACCCTAAAGACTGATTGGACGGGAAATGACCCAAATAGAAATTCCTCTAAAAGGTTGATAGTCGTTATAAATTGACACAATTATAAAGTCATCTGACAAGCACACTTACCAACCTATCGTTTGTTACAATCTAGACAGTGATCATGACCCAATTCAAGATAAAGCAAATCAAGATAGCTAATTCATCTACGTACCCTCCCCATCGCCAAGAAATATACACTGCTGTCACTATATATCGACAAAACCTAATTAACGATAGATAATCAAGAAAAGTATTAGAGAATTTAGAAAGGAACAATCGTCTACACCACTATGGTTCCAGTGCATGACCATTTGCCAAGTTGTGAAATAAGAGATTGCCACATATATAGCAAGCGAACTGGACCCTGTAGATATATCAACAAGGCATAATAAGCATCGGAAGTAAAGTGGTGGTGACATAAAGAGTTACAAATTAGAAATAAAAGAACAGGGTCAGTAGAAGTGTCATTGTGAACTCGTTTTCATCTAACGTCAACTTGTCATTTATGAAACTTGATGGATATCCTGCTGAGATGTGGATTACTTACTCCTCAACCACATGCTGGCTTTTTCACCTTCAAATTATCGGAATAATAACATCCCGTGGAGAGTCAAATAAATCGTACACTCCATTTGTTTGGACTCCATCAACTCAAACAGGTTGGTGAGACAAATGGAGCGAGAGCCGGTAATGTTCCCTAGACTGGTTCCCCTAGTGGTTCAACGGCGAGACGTTAGGTTGAGATGTTATCAAACGTTGGTGTAACTGGCAATAAATGGGGAGTTGATGGGGTGCAGGCGATATGAGCACCAGACTGAAAATAAATAAGCAGTCTTCGCCTACTGGTGCCACGAATCTCCTCAAATTAGGCTCAAAGGTTTCAGGACACGCATTGAAATTGTTTCCTTCATAAACACAAATAGGCCTAAGTGATATCTAAAACACACGGATTGACAGTTATATCCCAGAAACAACAATTAGGTGGCCTTCTGTGTTTACGACGGTGGGTACTACTCTACAGGAGGAATGCCAACATTTTGATAGGGAATGGCCTATGTTTACAATAAACTTTAAATGATATCAATATCGGTGGAAATGAAAAAATCGTTAAGATCGCAGACACGTACCAAAACCACTGTTCTTAGTCTATCAACTGTATCCATGGTAACAACATTTATGGGATTGGCGTAAATACTCAAGTGTTTGATGGGTTTGGTGTATGGCTGTGTTAGACAACTGTCAAAGTGTATGCAGAGTATGTTGCAATTGCACTATAGAAGGAAGTGTCATACAGACAAACACACACTGACATGATACATACATACATACATACATACATACATACATACATACATACATACATACATACATACATACATACATACATACATACATACATACATACATACATACATACATACATACATACATACATACATACAGGGGGGGAACACTCATTTATGTTAAAGGGGTATAGAACTTCTTTATACATTAATTTGTCTTTGTTTCATATCAAGAATTACCGTAACAATTTAATCACCATTAATATATAGGCAAACTAATACCATTAAATATATCAGATGGAATAATTTTGAGTGCACACAGTCACAGAGATTATACGTGACATCCGTGTTGAGGAACAGCATTGATAAGACATGCGCAAACCTGATAATGTTTTAAGATAATTTATACTCACTTAAAGGCTAAAGGCACATATCTGCATAAAAATGACACTATAGACGGATGAGTATCTACTCAATAGGTAAAAACCGGTGTCTCAAATTTGACTATGTATTAACGTCACAATTAGCAACATAATGCACATGGCGTCGTGTTGATAATCTTGTACTAAAAAAAGTGTACATGACTTGTCAGAAGTACGGTCATATTATGTTACAATTTAAGATACATAACGTAATACTATATACATATTCCTAGTATTATCAAATTGCCCATTATTGATTGTAATCATATGCTCATTGAATGGGTGTGTCTTGGTTGATAAATTTATGACTCACCAGTCTGTTTACTATCTACGTACAGTAAGACTAATATAGAAATAGTCATCATTTGGAATCAGCATCACTTGTTCTAGTGAAATTCATATCAGACACACCACTTGTATAACACAGCGGTGAAAATATTTCTTTCTTTTCTTTTTCTTTTGTTTTAATTAAAAAAATACGAGTGTGATTCCAACTAGGAATCAAGTGTGTTTGTCAGTATAACCACAGACAAATAAGACATTTGTCTGTGGTGTAAAAGTCGTGTGTATGTCGGTAAATTGAGAAGTAACAATGTAATAAAAAAAGAAAATCGAGGAGATACTATGAAGAAAGTTCTGGTCTAGGAAAGCTGAGTCTTGTGGCAACCGTGTACTTTTGACACATTATAATTTAATTGTAGCTATATGCTGACATATTCTCCTTTCTATAATTTGGACAATAAATTTTCCGACATTACTTATCTGTATCTGGTATGGCACTAATATGCAAATCGTACCCTTCCCACCACTCCCGTCTTTAAAACTTGGACGTTCCCTGGATTGTTTTGCTGTATATTACTATCGTGGGACATCATGGGATGTGTGATGACCTCTAAGTGATAATTGGTTTATATGTTAAGATAACTAGATGTGACAAGTCTGCTGGGGTTCATGGCTATGATATCATATAGTCCAAGTACTGGTCTGTGGTTTTAGTTAACTCAGTTGGAAAACTTCACGTCCAAGATTTCGTTTGTAAATGCTGATATGTGTTTACAATTGTTTTCACCTTTTTGTCAGAAACCAAACTTGACTGGTTACGGACATAAGCGAAATCAACAGAATGCTGACAATATAATTTTACAAATTAGTCTTCCTAGATCCTATTCCTGTTTCCTATCCAAAGATGTCCTGCTGACTGCATGCGTCAACATCCAAAAAATCGAGGCCTCTTTGAAACGAAAAAATGGAAATAGGGCGCACCGCGCACCTGAAGTGAACTCATTAATGTCGACGATAAATAAGCATATTTTGTGGGAAACAAAAACAAACATTCAAATCATTTTGCTCGCTTTCACAAGTGTTATATTGTATTTCCTAATGTGTTCAAGTACAAAATAGTAGTAGGGCGAATTGCATGTATTAGCATCATTAGGGTTGCCTAGATATCAGTGTAAATGGCTCTGAAAAACGACTGGCTTTCCTGAAAACGAGAAGCGGCTATTATTCTTCTAAAGTTATTATACACTGGTTTTTTTTTTATCAAATGTATAGTAAGACAGATATAGAATACAAACTCACATCTAATTCCTTTCCTTCATATAGTTACTTTGAAATAAAAAGTTGCCCTCTTCGTGGAATGTGTCTTATCAAGCGTAACAAGTTGGCGCGAATCCGGTAAAATAGCTAGTTTCATATGATGATCATATCCATGACTGTTCAGTAGGGATTCATGGTGGCGTCAGATAGGGTCGGGAGTAATGGAGTGTGTCCATACTTTCCTGCCATCCTATCACTGTAGACACGCAGTAACATAGTGACTGGCACCGTATTGTTTGTACAAAACGGCATCATTTCTAATTTCATGTTCCTTGGAGCGAGACTATCAAAATACATTAGTACATCCCTTAGAATAACTTTGAAACATTACCTGCACAAAATATACTCGAAGACTTATGATGAAACCCTAGGGAATTGTGGGTAACTGGTTTGACGGCTACAATTTCGTGGGGTCCATTGGATCGGAAATTGAATGAGTTAGACATCGCGTTCCTTTCACAAAATTTCTTATGCGATCAGGTTTCTGTTGTTGTTTTTCGCAAGTGCCAGCTATACGAATACTGTATCGTCAATTAACACCGTGGAAAATGTGAGGAACATGAAAGGTTAAATACATCTATATAAGGAACAAAGGAGTTGTATAGAACGTGTTTCTCGATAATATTTCAGGAACTGTCGAAAACCTTCTCCAAGAACTGATCTGCCCATACCATTAAACATATTTGATTATATGATGTATTACAGGATGTCATTGTTATTGATTTACTAACAGTACAGTTCCCCTCTGATGTAATGTTGTGTGTCTACTTTTACCGTCTATTTACACGAATGTCGTGGTTTTCATCATCGATGGCTAAACACACAAAGCGTCCTTTACTTTTAAGTAGTAGTTGAGAATAATGGACTCTGCAAGGTCCACCACATTGCCTCGTATGTTATCGTATATAACTAGTTAAGTGGCTTAGAGCATTGTTACGAGTACATTCGTAGTGGTTCCCCCTGTAGCGATGATTGTCCCATCATATCGTATATAAAAGGCCAATAATCACAACCAATTACACAATAAACATTGTACGGTGACTTACACCAACACTAATAGAACCGACCAATCAGCGATCGCATTATTGTTTGACTGGCCCTCCCACACGTCATGTATTCCAGCCAGCCTTAAACACCACACGCTAGAACTTTTTGGACCAAAAGTAGTCGAGAACTTGCACAGTTTTAGTTCTTCGGTGTATTTATTAACATTTCAACGTGAAACCTAGGACTAAATAAGTGCAATGTTGAGCACTGCGCATCCTCGGCACCCTGTGAATTTCTGTCCCAGTGCATACTTCCCACATCCCCTCACAGCAGAACGATTGCCTGGAGAAGAACTAGAAATCGAAGTCAAGCCAGGCAGATCTTTCGCAGTGGTGGATATTTTACAGAGTCGAGAGGAGCTTGGGATGATTAGGGAACAGCGTCAACACCAAATACTGGCCACCCACCATGACCAACACACGACGAGCATCAGCCGAGGTGCCGGAATCGTTCTCGATAACCCAACGACTCATCATGGAATCGTGGCTAGTAATGTCAAGTCAAGTCAACTTCGTTTTGGTATTGATAAAATTCTATCAGAAGACACCAAACCAACTAAGAAAAGTGACGCGACTAACCAATATTCGGGTAATTGTATTTTTTTTACTTTTGAAATCCCTCTATGAATATAAAATGATGAATCTATCATTTGAACAAATTGAATTCAAAATATCACTTTCATCAATTATCAAAATATTCATTTACAAATTCAAAAAAATGTCAACTTTTAAATTTCTCGTAACCCCAGAAAGTTGGTCGACATTACATAGCTACATGTAACATCAATGTTTTGGACAGATTGTGAATACAATTTTTGCAGGGTGCCAGACAACAAAACACTGAGATGTTGTAGGAAGCGAAGATATTTTTCTTCCTGTACATTTTTCCTATGGAAGTGTGCGCAATATGAATCAGAGCAGATTTCTAGGCTGGTAGCAATAATTATATTTAACAGTATTCAGTTATTAGCAACTACAAAACATACGATTTTATTTTTCCTCTATTTTCTTTCTTGACCACAGCTAGTACATTCATTAACATTCATTTCTGTACACCTTTGCAGACGAGGGAAATGACTATCCAAAACAGATTTGTTTATCAACATCCAATGTTATTTACCCGTCGATAATGACTGCACAGCCAGCGATCATTTATCCTACCCCAGCATATACACACCGCCACCACCATGTCGAATCTGGCCGTCCCTATCACCCCTCTATTTACAGCAACGAGCAGTGCCGTAATACCTGTTCTTATCAAGGTACGTATACATAGTAAGTTACGCTATTGGATAAAACAAAATAACACAAAAAAAGTGAATCAATGAAAAATGGAGAGAGCATTAAGTTCTTCTTCCTTATATATATGTGTGTGTGTGGACGTTTAGGTTATAATGTCAGTATCCATTGATTGTTTCATTCGGCTTTCTTTAAACAGTGCTTTAACATTTGTGTCTATAAGGGTGTAGAATGAGCGACAAGATGAATTGAATATTTCGGCATGACGATATTTTGTTTATGAAATCACTCTATCTCATATCAAATGCCTGAACCCTTGCTGAACGTTTCGACCGTTCTTGTTCAAACTACCCTAGATATTACCGAAGCATTGCGCAGCGACTCTAACTATTCCTTTGTGCGGCGAATGACTGATGTGAAGAGGTGTGTGCGTGGGATCTTAAATCTTATATACCTTTACATTTAATAAAAGAGAGCAAAGCAGCCTTCTTTTGTGTCATTTACCATGTCTTTACCACCTACATCTACGTGTTCAGCTACACCTGCGCCAGTTTGTCGTGGGAATCGGTTGATCTAACCTTCATACTGTTACATTGAGTTTGTTCACCATGTTAGTTTTACCTATAGAAAGTAATCAAGCTGTAGAATCACAAACATCAACTATTAGTTTAGTTTTTTGTATCAACTTCATTATAATCAACCCGACATCACTCACCAATAACCAAACTCTGGCCTGATTTTCGCTCCCTTTGTTGACCCACAACAGCGATATGTTGACTTTAAGCTCAGTAATTCGTAGATGAGAGTTGTTTCACAACACTTTCTATGGACTATAACTGTGTTCAAAAGAGATAAGCGTTATCCGTTTCCTTGATGAGCTAAATTCGTTTGTGTCCAGGAACGTTGTGTGGAATAATCCATGTCAACTAAGGAAGTGAGGATAACGGAATAATTCAAATAGAGGAAGTCAAAGACCTATTAGTAGGTATGTTTCAAAACAAAGGAAACGAATGGTTCGGCGATAAGGGTTGAATATCTACGTGTGGTCAATTATATCTCGATATATTTATCTCTGCGATCGATGTCATATCCCTCTATACGATTTTACTTATCTGGCTTTAACAGTCAACACTGCATCCTGGTGATATAGAAAATCTTTCATTAGTGAATCATACGAAACGACAATTATACATGAACAAATGATATACTCACTTCGCTATATTGGAGCGGAAACAACGTACCCATCGGCGTTGTCACGAATTTGTAATTAGCGACACAGTGGGTAAAGAGAAGGTATGGTGGCAAGTGTTAGGATTTTATCCAATTTAAATCTAATACAGTCTTTTGTCCAATACCTTAAGCAAACTACATGAACTATCTCTACTATTCTAACCAGTCAGCCAGTCACACCATCTGCCTTGAACTCTACACTTCGTTAGTTTCTCGACATGTCATAAATTTGTCACAATTTTACGACCAATAGTCGCAAAACTGAACAATTTAACGAGATTGCTAGTTTCAATTTTCCTTTATGAGTCTACTCAGTACAAGAAGGGTGATGCTTTCTGACGAGAAATCCCCATTCTTTGGATTCTTGTTATATTAAAACGTTCGTATGATTAACAGTGTGTTGACTTTTGTAGTACTCACCCTACAAGTACTACTAGATATGTGTATAGAACTTGTGAACATTGACTCTTTCTACCAATATACAGGATCATCAGAACTTTAGAAATAACATCTCGCAAAGTGTTCGACATTACACGTTCTAATATAAACAATTACAGTATTTAATTCGATTCCTCTTGTCACATTCTCAAGACTCCGACCAATCGAGAAGATACCGAAGATACTAGTATGCGAAAACCCTTACGTACAAAGAGAACAATATGATCTACAAATGTGACAAACTCCTCCACAACCAACCATTTGAAGAACAACTACATAGTATTTTATCACTTAACATTTAATTCTCGACTGCCTTTTTTTATTAATTTACCGTTTGAAAAGTTGTGTCCTTTATTTAGCTATGTAAACATGAAATTAAATATTTGAGAGTAAATGTACCCTAAACATAATATTATGTACACACCCACAGAAGTCATTGAATAGACTTGGGGACATTGTTGATGTGAGTTCGGTAAACCACATTGCATTGTATCAGTCATCAGCCGACAATCATAGTTATTTCCTGTCGGCCTTAGGTTGCGTGTCTTGCAGTCAACGAGACAATCCCGATGAGAACCCATGACTTGAAGTAGTAAACACGTACTGGTCAATTATACTTGAATACCAAAGACACTGTCAGTCGACATTAGCTAGGGACACAGATGATATCTAAATTGACAACTGTCATGTGTCATTATATACTTTCAATTATTTCTTTGGTATATATAATAGTATTTTTTTGCTGAGTATAACTTTTTGTCAAAAACTCCCTCATACTCTACAAGAATTATTTGTCGTTGATTATTTATCTTCATTGTCTTGGATACACGACGCAGGGTTGACAACGGACTGGGGGAGGTGATTGTATAAGAACAATCCGTTTAAAACCGATCGCGAGGCAAATGAAAGCAACTCATAGTTTCGAGATTTCAAAGTAGATCATGCTACTGATAAAATGAAATGTGTTCGCCTTTGGTGAATTCCAATGTATGTTTTTTTTTTGGAAAGTCAAAGTGTCTTTAATGACAAAGTTTTCCATTTCCTGATAGTGACTGTGACGAAACCTTACAGACTACCTTTCTAAAATATTCTTTAAGTTGCCATGGAGTCACCAATCTGAAATATCCATATATGAGACTAAAAGAAAATCTTCGTACCCATATCACTCGTTTCTTTTCGTTGTGAGTGCCATTCTTATTTTCAAAATATATCGACTTTTCGGGTACCAATACGGACTTGTATGTGTTTTAACGAGTCACTACTAAATATTTTTTGTAGCAAATTTGTTTAATCATTAGATGATATTTGAGGTTGCGAGTAAAATACAAGTAAGTCAGTCATCGACCGTACGTAATAGATGAAGCTTTATACATGTAAGCTTATATACAAAATGTTTCAATAAATTTTAACAGTCAAGTTATCCCACTTCTGTCCGATAAAATCTCAGGCAACCCCTCTACGTACTGCCACAGTGATAAAATCTACTCACAGACATTAAAATAAATATTTGGATTGGGAAAAGTATTGCTCCTGTCTTAAAAATCATCTCGATACGAAGTGATAACAATTTTTTTATTGTTATATAAACACATTTTGCTAATTTGGATTACATTATTTGAAATGAACCAGTTTCGATAAAAGGTACTTGTAGGAGTTTCCATCTCTACTGTAAGTAACATTTAGCTGGTAGCATATCATACAGTAACTATACATATCATACAGTAACTATACATTTACACAAACTTACCAGTTATTTGGATATAAAGATAAAAGAAAGGAAACATATTTTCTTGATTTATTCTAACTTCAGTCTTGTTTTCAAGTTTGTACGACTGCTGTAGATGGTGCGACAGATTACCTTCAAAATGCTACCCAAGGTAGTGATGTTTCGAATCGCAGAAGGAGAAAATTACACTGTTTGAACAAAAACAATGTAGTATAGTATAGTAATTTAGCAACAAGACATTGCACAATATATAATGATTGACATTGTATATGCCCATTTTTTACTGGTTTAACACCTGTAGGCAGAACTCTAATAAACAAGACTACATTATGAAATCCCTGCTTAAACTACCGTCAATGTCAGTCTGCAAAATGTGACAAGAATTGATTAAATGTAAACGGTTTTAAAAATTCGTAATTTCCCGAAGGAGCTAAGTTGTTTTCTTTGAATCGGTTTTGATTTAATAATTTGATGTAATTTCCAAACACTAAAAAGAGAGTCGCTGAAATTACCGGATGTATCTTCATTTCGTGATTTTGATTTAATTTTCAAAATGAACTAAAATGACAAAAACTTCTTAGATTCATAGATTCACATATTCATTCTGACTTTCATGCATAGATTCTTTTAGTCATATACATGTGTATAATATGAGTGCTTTGTCTTATTCAGTGGAAATGTGTTTGGTAATTGTTTCATCAAACTTTCATTTTCCATTTTTGTCAAAATTCAGTCATTTCATTTAATATTTTTCACAATCGTCGGAAACGAAGATTGCAAAAAAAATATTCTGCACCTATTAAGCAACCGCTGACACATTGTGGGGTTTTGCAAATTTATATTTCGAATTAGGCGTCTACTATGTGGCTATCCAAATTGAAGATTGGAGTAAAACTAATTACTTACAGCAATGTACTTCAGATCCTAACACTATACATCTTTTCTTCGTATTTTTGCCGTGAACTTAGTTTTGAAAATTGAATAATTTACAGACATGAGTAACCCCTTAACATATGAATGGTTGCTGAGTATAAAACTAAAACACTTCACGTTATGCACAATTATATTTTTCACACTATCTAGTGTTTTTCTTACGATATTATTTGTGGGCTTATTCCAATGATTTGTTGGTTTTAACCAATATAGCCCACAAACTTTAACGTACACACCAGCCAACCAACCATCCAACCAACCACCCAATAAATTTAAAACAAAGGAAACTCCAAAAGACGTGGCAAAATCATTGAGTAACCAACACCAAACCAACGAATCACCTATGAAAGTAATATTTGGTGGCAGCATTTAAAGAGTATCATTTAGAAAATCTCCGTAGTATTTACAAATGCATCAACGTATAATAGTCACAGATTTGTCAGTACTCTAACGCAAACTCATAAAATTACTTCGCTCCTGTGTGTCCCCTGCCATGTATTTTTATATCAGACAACATTTTTCCTCAGTAACGAACTTTGACAAAGAGAATTTCAATTAGGATTAAAGGTTAACACAAACCAGCTTACTAAAGTCGCTCAATGAGCGTTGGAAGATGAAAATGATGAGTTGCCGTCTTCTCAATTAGTATCAACTTTTTTTCTTTGACAGGTCCGTACACAGTTCTGACGCACCATGAAGGCTGGAGGCCTATTCACAGCCAACAACATCCTAAACGAAAAAGAAGTTGGTCACGGGCAGTTTTTACCAATTTACAACGGAAGGGACTCGAAAAGAGATTCGAGGTACAGAAATACGTGACCAAACCAGACAGGCGACAGTTAGCAGCAGCACTCGGTCTCACAGATGCCCAGGTAAAAGCTCTAAATGATGACATTTTTGACTTGTTTACCGACGCAGACGTACCAAAGTGTAAGCCCTTGACCCTCACATACTTACCATATCGTTAAACAAGAGAAACCTTCAAATATGCTTGATTTCAATTAATTTCCGTCATACTCGTCTCACTGTGGCATGGCAATCGTGACTGACCGTGGCCAATCAATATCATCCAACTGTATATCCTGGATTATTATAGGTAAACGTTGGGAATTCAGATACTTACATAGAAGTGATACTCTAACATTCTCGCCCCAATTGTCTTGAAAATGTTCAGTTACCTCCAAGTGTTAGTCACAGCACTGTCAAAGACGTCGAAGCTATGGCATGGATTACTTGTGTACATTGTATAATTCATAAGGCAAGGATGTATGATTCAAGAATAATTAATTATATATTGACTCATAGTATTTCGCAGTATTACGGGAATGTAACAATGTGACTGAAACAACACACACTGTGACAACTAAAGAGTAAAAAAAAACGAAACTTACAAAACAATATTCGGGTTAATGTTCTTAGTCGCGACATTGTACAGTGAATCGCCATTACATAGTCTTATTGGGTTTAAAACCAGCCAGTCGATTATCACAGTACAGTTACTTGTTTGGAGTTCCGGTATGCATTATTCCCATGCAGTTATAGTTAAACCTTAGACTTCAGCTTATGTGATGTTTACACTTTTCAAAACAACATAATTCTCTGCCATAGTTCCTCAGATTCTAAGTAAGTATTCAGGGACCACGAATCTAGCCAACCCCGGGTAACTAACTTCTATTCTGTAGAACACGCACGACGGTTTAGAAAGTCCACTGCCTAATTTAACGAGATCCCATATCGCAATTAATGTTATTTATATTTTTGTGTTTTCTAAACTTTCAGGTAAAAGTATGGTTTCAGAATCGACGGATGAAATGGAGACATTCCAAAGAAGTTAGCACAAAGAAATGTGAAGACGAGCAGCAACAGAGTAAATGCCTCGAACAAAAAGAAAACGTTGATATAAAGGAGCAGGAACACAGTACGATTGTTGAAAATGCAGATCTCGTAGAAAAAGACTAACTTTTCTGACCATTTTCTTGGTGCTTTAATTTGCCCATGACAAACACTTTTATCAAATTATATTTCTATGAAGAGTTTAAAATATAAACACAGATATGTATTTGGTATTTTATATTTTCCATGTCATGATTTTTTTCTTATAATTGTATCAATCTATGCTGCATGACAAACAGAGATTTTATTTTAACGATGTTAACTTTTTTCTTTGTTCTCGTTTCTATAATGTATATGGTAAAACAGCCACTCTCTTCTGTGGTCATGCAAATCATTTTCTTTTTTATATACAGAAAGAAACACAGTTATCGCTGATATCATAAAAAATGATAATTCAGTCATTTATATAAAACTGAGATCAGGGCGTGTGTGTGAGTCGTTATGCATAGGTTTCAACAACAACAAGCCAAAATATATGAAAAGAGACTGCCAGGTTTATGTTAACGTGTCTATAAGTGTCTGCTACGGACACATTTGCTAATAAACCACGTCATTGTATGATGTATATGTCACTTCACTTTGTCTGATTCCATCCATTCATCACGTCCTCACCCCAGGTCACCTCTGCACAAACATTATGCCAAGCATCGAATCTCACTAAACCCAGCCACCGTACCACGACTGGAGAGATCACAAGCGCCTTATCATCATAGCTCAAAGCAATAGATTAGTATTACTGTTATTCTTAAGTACTTTCAACGACGTTCAAAGTGACTTTCTGATAAAATTGGTTGATAGCCACACGTGGATACCCGGAGGAATCCATTGTAAGAAGTGGTAAGGCACTTCAGACAATTAGTATGTGTTATAGCAGTTTAATGTTGTTTCTTTTGCTGGCTTTCTAAATATACATCTTCCGTAGCCCAAGGGAGCTAATAGCTACGCTAGAGAAATGGTTTATTTTGTGCACACTAAGTACACGTACACGCTTATAAAAAGATAGTTTACACAAGGTGAAATTGTGATACCCTGCCTCATACAAGAGCTGGTTGTCTGAACTGTCGTGGGGTTTGGTCTACACACTGCTTACTTTGTTTGACTAAAAATTCGAAACGAAATTGAAAAACACAATCTGTCATCCCACTTTATGAGAACAGACATAAGTCATGCATGCTGTGACGCCTTCTCGTTCAGTAAATCTCCCCAAGATGCTGTACCAGGGTCACAATGCATGAGTGTGAAGACCACAGTATCGTTTCTTCGTCTTTTGTCAAACTTCTAGGAACCGTCACATCAGATTGACGTGTTTACCTTTCTGCACAAATGCTACATCGAAAACGAACAAATGGTGTTCGGATGACGGGGAAAGTTTCACGGTTTTGGTACAGTTTACCAGTGTTTTCTTACACTCGTCGGACAATTACACCTGTCATTGCATTCATGTCAACAGTTACGTATTATGCAATGACTCCATTGTAAACCTATATTTGAAAGTCTTTGATCCTCCCCTTCCAAATTTGGCTGACATTGCTAATGTTTCAGTGGACAAAAACTGTTTAACGCCAATCATTCTCAAAAACGAACAAACAGGCTTTTACGCAAACAAACAAACAAACAAACAAACAAACAAACTAACTAACTAACGAACTAACTAACTAACAAACAAACAAACAAACAAACAAACGACCGAACGAACGAACAAAAAACAACAAAAAACAAACAACAAACAAACAAACAAACAAACAAACAAACAAACAAACAAACAAACAAACAAACAACAACTGACAAAATACTGAAGGCATAGAAGTGTTGGCCCATGAACGATAATGATAATCGTTACAATCAAACCGCAAGGAGGGTGGCAATGGATGAAACAAAAAGGAAGGTGTGTTGTCATGAGGTAAATTTCACGAAATTTGGAAGAATTGCTTGAGGTAGTCGAAATTGCCTGTGCATACTTCTATCTCGATAAAAGAAAATTTTAAACGAACTTTTGTTTCTAACGTTTTCTAAAAGTACTAAAGAAGATGATAAAGATGGCGAAAGAGTATTTCAAAGATTCCAATATCAAACAACCACACAAAACCATGGAAACGAATGCAAACCTAAACTTCAATTCTTCAAAAGAAGAGAGAGTTTAAAGTTTTGACGTCACATTAACTCTATATATGTATGGATATCAAAAAAGACGATAGTTATGGCCAATAATGTGACGAACTTCCTACACAGGATGGATGATAAAGTGCTTGGTTTGACGCCAGGAATTTCGATAAAAAGAGTTGCATGTACTTTTGTAAAGACAGTCATCATACAAGGGGGCAAAACTTGAAACCGTAAGTAGCGGGAAATGTCAGGCTATGTCAAAAACTGATGTTTATCATGCATTTAATGTATTTATATGTTTATCTAAGACCCAGTAGCCCAGTCCATCACGTTCTGTAACAGGTTACCGTTCCATCACCAGCCGTATTATATCAAAGCTTAGAGGTTTGTACTTATTTTACTAGACAGCGGGTGGTTTTTCTCCCATTTAGGACCCTTCGTGATATAGCGTGAGAGGCTACTTCCGTCTACTCTAAAGATTTTCGGCCAGGGCTTCCTTAGAAGCAAACCGTCTCCTTTTGATGGTACAAAACAGAGACTATGGTCTCCTATATTTTCCGAAAGTGACGCTGCACCACATAAAAACACAGACACGGACCACCTGGGCCTCCGTACTTTGATTTCGTCCCTTTGCACCATTCTGGCACTTTTTCTGTCTCGAAGAAGGCAAACTCCCGTAATAGTGTGTGTTTTGAACAAATTTGTAAAAGTAGCCCAGACTAGAAGTATCTTGTTTAAACGGTTTACACGGAGAAAGTTAGAACTCGATACTATTGTGTTTGTACAGAATGAGAACCAAATACTAGAGTGTAATCGGCCAAATCGTTAGCTATTTATCAACCACTATTCTACAGTGCATACCAAATGTGATACGCCTGTATGCTAACCCTGATGAAGATATTTGACTCTTACCAAAACTTTACACTCCAACAAGTACAGTTTGACAACAATAATATCCAGTGCTAAAAACAAGAAAATAAGATTTGATGAGAAATATATAGCTCCAAAGATGAAATTGGCCAAAGTTGTCCATTCTCATGCCAAGTTTGAGTTCAGTGTTTGGTATAACTAATTTGTCTACTGATCCATCAACAACTTTCCTTCTATTATTTACTCTACTTAGATTTTTAAATGACCTCTCCTTCTACTTCAGAGTTCTGTTTCACGACAATGCCCTTGCTTTAGGCAAACAGTTGTTGATTACGACAATAAAATCACAATTTCCATGGTAATGAAAATTCCTATCTGCCAACGTCATACCCGCTCTTTGTCTCACCTTGAGGTTTGTTCTCTTGTCGTCGTCTTGCCCTGGGACCATCTCACTTCAAATTTCAACTTTTATGGGCGATGACCAATTGATAAGTTTTCGTTTTCATCTGAAAAGTTACGTACGATGTAGAGGAATGGAACGTATCTTTTGTTTGTTACGGAAGCATGCTAAGTTTACAGGTGTCGCATGGCGTAGGTTGGACATTGGGGCGGTGTACGTACCAGTGACCCATGTCTCACAATTTACGTCTTGGAGACATTCGTCTACACGTTGTCTAGACAATAAAGTTAAAACATAACTTATAGAAAAAAACAGATAACCCTAGACTTATTAAACCCATCACTCATAGAGAAGACGGGGGGGGGGGGGTACATTCAATAACACTTTCTCTGAATCACTGTAATAATGGCTTACATCAAATCGAGGTGCTGAATGGCACTCAAAGTTGCAATACCTGTGGGAAACACTAAGTTGGAAGAAAGTGTTTGTGTACAAATCCCTTTAAACCATCAGTCAAGAAACTTCATTATATTGTTCTCATGAATGTCAAATTACAAGGCAAAGTGAAACAATTTGTGTGGGATTTGCACAAGTTACAAAGACTGCATGAAGTTATTCTGTTCCCGTTGACGTCACGGGTCTGTTTTCATAGTTTTCACTTGACACGTCTGGTTCGTTGACTTCCTCTCATCTCGCAAGCTCAACATGTCCGCAGTTTGTTGAAAGCCAGTAACCCGTCCTTCTCGTTGGTCACAAGCTCCTTGTAAGTTTGCGTTCAGGGTGAATGCTTTCTGTATGGGTTATGTACACATGCACGAATAGCAATAAACTCAGAACGTGTCACAGTGGCGATTGGGAGACACTGTTATTTACTCTAAATTACTGCATGATATTGAATGTGTCTGCAACACAACAGTGGACACCGTCAAGACCATACGGAAAGCTGAACTTTATATCATAGTTTTAGCAAGCAGTCTTTTGTACTAAAAAACACTAATCATTCTCAGTTTTCAAATACAAGTAGTATACCAAATCTATTTTCTTGGTTTGTATTGACTGACGTAATCTTAAGCCAACTTGAATTGATACATGAGAATGCAATAAATACGCCAGTATACAAGTGTTTTAAAGAGTTCATTTGAGACTTCAGGGTATTAAGTATTCTAATAAAGGAAAGCTACAGTAGGCTCGAATTTCTGGACAACTTATTAAATTGGGGTTTAAGCTACTTTAAACAGAAGGTGCAAGAAATAACATAGGGATCAACAAATAATAAATGTCTGGCCTAACTGTCCAAACTGTTTAATAATATGCTCGTTGTGAGAACTACACCGGAGTGGAGAAAGTGGTATTAAATTATTGTGATTCATGTGTAAAGTTTAATATTTGGATAGTGAAATGGCTGAAACTTTTCAAACATGAATTTGCCGAGAATGGCTGGTGTGTGTTCTCCTTCAAAAGTACTACATTGTAAAACACGTTTCTATTGACTGAATCTGAAAATGTAACCGCGTCCATGTGATTAATCTGAACATAAGAAAAAACAAACACATACAGACCATAAAGACAGATAAACACGTGATAAAACACACACACATACTATGGAACCTATATGTACTTAAAATATAAATAAATACACATATACACAGTACACAGATCTGTAAAACAAAGAGAACGTAACAATACACAAAGCAGTTCATCATAGCAAAGAATACGAGAAACAAGATAAGAATATGAACACGAATCAATACAAGAACACTGTATGCACGTAGATTTGTTTGATCGAAATAACATTAGATCAAGTTGTCATTGTAGATCTAAACATATCAATGAACGGTTTGACAGGCTACTGGTTATTGGTTTTCTTATCACGTGTACACAGTACCTGCCATTCTTATATTGTGCTCTTATCTTAAAGGCACAACTAATCTAAGTGCTCGTGTCCCCATTCATGTCACATAGTATAACCTCCAACGATCGCCAACTAATTTCCAGACCCGAGATTGAAGTCAATATATCTGCTAAGTGTCACCAATCTACTCATTCCCTTCATTTTCATTTAGTCTGTCAGCCGTCTTTGATCTGATAAAAACACCAATTTACACCCAAATATCTATGGGAAGCCATAACAGACATCAATGCAAACTCGGATAATGACAATTATTGCATGGCAATGTCTAACAAGGTCAGAAAAATTTTCAACCTATCCAGAGGAGAAAAGGGGACACAATAAATTTCGCTTAAAGGTCTACAGGTGTGTCTTCAAGTATAAATGTTATTACAGCGTTGTTGCACTTGAAATAACTTACTTTGTCTAATCTAAATATTTGCTTACGAAGTTGACTTTTATTGTCTCGATAATGTCTGAATAAAGAGATCTAATAGAGACACTAAGCTAAATATTTATTCTTGAACAACGAAATAGATCATGATAATGTAAACACGCTAGCTCAATATCAAATTATTACCGTCGGAAATAGACACTAGAAGGCTCTAGAAATGTACATCAAACATTCCCCGAGCAGTACATGTCACTTTCTGATATTTTATGGCGTTAGATCGACCCCGGAATAGACGTTAAATATACCATACATAAAATTTCTGGAAGGAAGAGAAACACCCGCTAAGAGTCAGATTAAAGTTGCGATGAGAGCATTTGAATATTAATGAGTAAGAACTGATAAAAGTACGGGACACGAAAGATGAAACCGCTTCCAAGTCAAGTATTGTCGTTGAGTAGCAGAGATTCCTTTATCTAATTTGTACGTCATAGATAATACAGGTTAACAAAATGTCATATAATTTGTATTAGTTTGGTTATATGGAACGAACTTATTTACTAAAAACTTGCATCGCATCGTCGTCTGTGATGTGAGAAAAAGTATGATGTGGCAAGAGAGCTGACGTCACAGAGAAAATCTAGGTAATATTCCTGCGGTAATGATCATAATCTAAACGTCCAAAAAACTCGTGTAAAATCGACGAGTGTTCCCCCCTGTATGTATGTATGTATGTATGTATGTATGTATGTATGTATGTATGTATGTATGTATGTATGTATGTGTGTATGTGTGTATGTGTGTATGTGCGTATGTGTGTATGTGTGTATGTATGTATGTATGTATGTATGTATGTATGTATATGTATATACACTCACTCACACGTGTATCTGTCTTTGCATTCCTAAATATGTATGTATGTATGTATGTATGTATGTATGTATGTATGTATGTATGTATGTATGTATGTATGTATGTATGTATGTATGTGTGTATGTGTGTATGTGTGTATGTGTGTATGTATGTGTATATGTGTGTATGTGTGTGTGTATGTGTGTATGTGTGTGTGTATGTATGTATGTATGTATGTATGTATGTATGTATGTATGTATGTATGCATGTATGTATGTATGTATGTATGTATGTACATGTATATGTATATACACTCACTCACACGTGTATCTGTCTTTGCATTCCTAAATATCTGCCTCACTGTCTGTTTGCTATCAGTCAGACTATCTATGTAGGTATAAATACACCCACACGTCAAAATAACGTTATACAATGATATTAAAAGCTGGTGATTTTAGCAACATGCATATATGCTTTCCCGCAAACCCCTTTCAACTTGTACCACTCAGAGTTTAAGTGCTTAAAACTTATAACACAACTATAAACCATATTATCTATAATCCATACTATATATATTGGACAACAGACGTACATCACTATCGTAATTCACAGTACTTTATCTTGTGTACCCTAGGTTGAACATTAAAGCTTGGTGACTGTTCATTTAGGTAATCAAGCATGGTATGTTTGTGTGACCTTGTTTGACCCCGACCATCTTAACCTAGTACACATATCTTCAAACATTAAAGATACATCACTAGCAATACAACGGTTCTAGTTATAGTACGGGGTAAAGCTTCAGTAAAGCTTTGCAAAGACAATGATACTGATGATGTCCATGAACAGTTAGTCAACACTGCTGTTGCAAATTATGATTACGTTCACATCTACTTGGTACACGACTTCTTGGTATGTCGTGATACAAGCCAAATAAAATCCTTGCCGCGTATAATATATTTTAACTTAGTCGACATGCATCCCACTATTCTACTAGTCATGTAATAAAACATGTATTTAATAACACAGTTACTTGTCAGATTCATTTCTCTACATGCTATACGTGATCAATGGTTAACATTTACGAAATCGTATTTCAATAGCATGTTTGATTTGATAAACACGTTGGACAATTGAAACACAACACATGTAGTAACGAACAACACTTTTTAAGCTATGGGTGACATCAGTAATTACAAGGGGTGGGCAGGGATAATTAGGGAGGGTCACTTTTTAAAAATCGGTTCTTCGGGGAGGGTAATATTTTAGAAAATGGAAGTAGGGGAGGGTAACATTTTTTACTTTGACTTGATACATACCCAGGACAGAAATGAAGTTATACAGAAACTCTTGTAAATGTATATGCCCATTTCTCTAGAATACGGGTAACCTTACCTACAACACTGTGCAAGATTGTCAGCTTTCATGACATTTTTTCAACATTGCCAACTTCCATAATATACACTTACTATGATATCTTATTACTTGAAGTGATATCTTTTAATTTATGCAGTTTTTACATTTTGGTCCCCTTTTTATTGGTGTGTAAAATTAACACTTTTCGAAAAGTTGCAAGATAGTGCATATTGGCAAAAACTGCTTTTGAATGAAAATAAAGTTAATAAATAAATTTTATTCGTACTATCCACAGTACAATAACTTCCTATAAAATTCACAACTATGTCACAATGTGTCAAATTCGTAACCATGGTGCAATGTATCACGTTCCTTACCACTTAACGATGTGTCAAATTCGTAACCATGGTGCAATGAAGCACACATTCACTATGTAACAATGTGACAAATTCATAACTATGTAACAATGTATCAAATTCATAACTATGTAACAATGTATCAAATTCATAACTATGTAACAATGTATCAAATTCATAACTATGTAACAATGTATCAAATCCATAACTATGTAACAATGTATCAAATTCCTGACTGTGTAACAATGTATCGAATTCATAACTATGTAACAATGTATCAAATTCATAACCACGGTACAATGTATCACATTCATAACTATCATTATACAATCATATCTTATTGCTAAGTATATGAATTGATTCATATTTATGTGAATACCATATTCTGTATGGTAATAAGGTATTCGGTTCCAAATCATTCCGTGTTGTGTTGTATATCACTGGCAAATAAAAAACACATCACATTTTATAATGAAACTGTTTTCTGTTTTGAAGAAGGATTAGGGGAAATTGAAAGAAACCACTGGCTGGCTTTCATTGCTCGATGGAATGGAAATTACCAGTATAAACAAAAAGCCGGTGGTCTCCACTCATCAATTACATTTGGTAATGGGAGTTGTGTCCTTATCGCTGTTTAGCCTGCCCTGCTTCTCGTCGGAGCATCAACAGAAAGCAAGACACAAGGCTGTGTAGGCTGTGTGTGTATCTCCACCCAAACCCAGCCTAACACGCAACAGTGGTTTCACAAATCCCCTTAGGATGTATAAGGGAAGTCCACTCATACATGTTATTGACGACAATGAGGTAATGACATGTATGTAGCGCCAGTAATTACGTCCTCGAAAACTAGGGGAGTAACCCCAAGGGATAAGTGGAATATTTAGTTGAAAGAAACTAATAGTATGAATAAGCAATTATTTTATAACCAAGCAATGAGTTGTGGGCCTGTGGCTGATGGGTTTCCTGATATACCTTTAAAATATTAGAATAACATTGGGAATGTAAATTGTTTACGTTATCAAATGTGAATTAGGTTATAATACGGAGTCCGAATGGTCATAAACATTTAAAAGAACGGAGTACGCGAGTAGTATTACACTATTAACATAATGTGGCTTATAACAGTTATTGTTTGTGTTGCTCATTATTACACCACCACCACCACCACCACCACCACCACCACCACCACCACCACCACTTCCCACAACCACCAAATCCACTGCTACTACCGGGTACTGCATGTACTATCACATTTACAACTACGTCGAATGAAAAAAAAGGTCCTATGAAGATTTTCATAATTTTACGACTGGTTGTCGGAGGGAACTACTATATAAATATGTTCTAACGTTTAACGAACGTTTTAAAAAAGAAATAAACTAATGTAAAAAAAAAAAAGATATTACAAAATGTATTTCGTGCAAGCTTCCTGGAACATCGCCGGCGCCCAATCCCACCTGTGTAAGCTTTTTGACGATAGATCTCCCGATCCAAGAATGTATTTCGTGCATAGAATGTAAAAAATGTATCAATCGTAAAAGTCAATTCTGACCATATACAGTGTAGTACACTTATGTAGGCAGTGTATTTTCCGGTGTTGGTGGGTGGGGGTGGGTGTTGGTGGGTGTGGGCGGGGGTTTATTTTAAATAGCCATAGCAACTACTACGACTAGTACTATTACACATTTTACCATCACCAACAACAACAACAACACCACCACCACCAACAACAACAACACCACATCATAACCACAACCACCAACTACTACTATCATTACACATTTTACCACCAACACCACCACTACCAACAACAACACCACATCATAACCACAACCACCAACTACTACTACCATTACACATTTTACCACCAACACCACCACTACCAACAACAACACCACATCATAACCACAACCACCAACTACTACTACCATTACACATTTTACCACAGCCATCACATCCACCAACACAAACAGCACCACTGCCGCCATCATCATCATCATCATCATCATCATCATCATCATCATCATCATCATCATCATCATCATCATCATCTAATCACCACCACCACCAACAGCAACTTCTACTACTATAGTCACCTTTGCCCACAACCACCACCATCTACTGCATTGTACTGCTACCATCGGGTACTGCAAGTGCTACCACATTTACTGTCTTTTAAAACTACGTCGAATGAAAAAATATTCTTTGGAGACATTCGTGACTTTTACGACTGGCTGCCCGAAGACGCTACTTTAAAAAGATGAGACACAAACTAGTGCAATCAAGCTATCATTTTTCACAGAATTCAAGGAGCTGGAGAGCTGGACACGATAAAAGAAAATAAAGTATTTAATGGTGACTAAAATGTAACACGATTGGTAAATCTAATATGTGAATTTTTCTCTTCGTTTTGTTTAAACGCTTTCTTTATCTAATTCAATGTTTCATATTTCGCATATTCTTAAACTATAGTACCATTAAAATATCGCAAAATGGTTGAAATGGCCGAAGCTGATCCCTGTCGGTTTCAGATTCTTGTACGTGGTGATATTTACCGGTGAGGGCGTTAGCACTAACCACGCACAGAATATATCTATACATAATCACCAAATCCTCGTATTTTGCGGTTAATAAAAAAAATAATAAACAACCCTAATATGTCAAAACCAACAACTACTAGATGCTACAATTATTGCAGGTAAAATACGCTGAAACACTCAGTTAAGTGTCTATGTAGCGTAAAATGCGCCAAGCAAAATTTGAGGGCGCCCTTGCAAGAGAGAGAGAGAGAGAGAGAGAGAGAGAGAGAGAGAGAGAGAGAGAGAGAGAGAGAGAGAGAGAGAGAGAGAGAGAGAGAGAGAGAGAGAGAGAGAGAGAGAGAGAGAGAGAGAGAGAGAGATGTAGACAAACTTCTGTATGTTATTGTCATGTGTTCATAGCTGTATATGTACTTTAAATTTCCTATTTGGTGGAGCTACAGCAAAGTAAGGACTGTGACCATTTCTATTATAGCTACGACATGAACCTGATCTAATAATGCATCCTTAAATGCAGTTTCAATCTTGCGGTCCATATCATTATATCACACGTTAAAAGTTGCTTCAGAGTTGCATACTTGTCGAGGATGCCTTCAGTAAATTGATGAAATGTTTTTATCTGTATCTCATACCATTCATTTTCATGATTTACCACCAAGGAGTCATTTCTAATTCAACTATTTACAGGATGGTGTATGCAATTCTTAGTAAGTGAAGTGAGGGCAAATAAAGGTATTCACATCTGAAATATGTATGTATGGTGTGGGGTAATCTACTACGCATACTGGGAGAAAAAGTGTAGCTCCTAAAACAGCTTGGATGTGAGCAAAAGATGATTACCGACACTTGACTCTTTTACATGTATAAGAGATGTCAGCTGAAAGTTTTGATTACTCTCTTCGTCAAGGGTCACTATTTCACTCGTAATTACAATAAAGCAGTAATAATGATTTGGAATGAAAGAACGGTTTATGCAATGAAAACATACCAGTTATATGCGAGTAAGACAAAATTAAACGACTGAGTTTGAAAATTGTTTAGTTTGTTTAATACAGTGTGTTTTTCTGTGTCACAGACTACTACAAAATCAGACTACTATACTACAGGTCTATGTGGGAAAACAACTTGTACAAACAGTCAACACAAATTAAGAGGACAAAACTTTACATGATACAATGTCTAAAAAAATCTGTCAAGAACTGGATGTTGCTCAATACACATATGTGTCAACACCTAAGCAGAGTTGTAGTAATACAAATTCTAAAGTGTCATGTTCGAAGAGTAAAATTGACGCTAACACCTTAATATGTTGAAAATATTCTTAAATTATCAAAATTTACTATCCATCACCGATACCACTGCAGCATGTAGATATCCCACTGTAGAGCGATGCTTGCCTTAGCCTATAGGCTGCTCTTTTACAGCACAACTGCCAAAA
Organism: Glandiceps talaboti; assembly: GCF_964340395.1. Classification (NCBI taxonomy): domain Eukaryota; kingdom Metazoa; phylum Hemichordata; class Enteropneusta; family Spengelidae; genus Glandiceps; species Glandiceps talaboti. The sequence continues at coordinate 24,295,433 of NC_135550.1, forward strand.
TTTGCAACTAAAACTTTCATTCTTTCCAAGTCATCTTGTAGTTGTATTAGTCAGCTAGTAAGTAGATAAGATACAGCAGCTGCCATTGTAAGCAAAGTGTGCAAATGTCTCTGACAATTCTGGCAAAGATTACTAATAGTGGTCGTAATGCTATGCACCCTAGCTGTTTTGGAGAACAATACTTGACACAATTACTCTCACAAGGAAGGCTGGTTTTACAGTACCAATAATAGTCTCTCCAAATGTAGTATACTGTTGTATGAGATGGAAGTGGCAGTTACAATGTATACAATGTATATTTTGCAATTGAGGTATAACATTATCCTAACACATGAAGCTCAAATAGTAAGTACTTGTGTCAATTTCAAACTTGCACTATTCAATATTCCACACTGAAAGGTCTTGTATGCTTTCCGAGAAGGCTCATCAACAAGGAAAAGTTAACAACTTTGGGACATATTTACAGCAATCTCTGGCAGTAATGTTGCTAAGTTTCACAGTAAACTTACGACTTTATATAATGTAAACATTTAAAAATCATTGAAGATAAATGATAGTTGCCAAAAAGAAGCTAGTAGTATAGATAAAAAGATCAGTAATTTCAACATGTCCTCTCGTCTAAATCGCTTCACAAAGGAATTGTCTTTCCTGTAGCGCTGGTGGTTGGAGTAGCACAGACCAAGTACATGATGAAACACATTGATACGAAACTCCAAACACATGAATACTGTGTATTCCTTAATATTGAATAAGCTATCAAGGATTACTGCACTGTGAAGTCATAAAAATATCAATTTTTGTTTGTTCCTTTCCATAGTCACATGAAACAAGGCAGTGCTCATGGAACACATGCTTCAATAAGCTGACTCTAGGTGGAAGTGCAAACAGAAGTTGACTCTATCCAAAGTTGAAGTGGAAACAGTTCAGTTTTTCTCTAATGTTGTCCACATCATCCACATCCACAACACACAAACACTGTTGAGTTGAGTTGATCACATCCTTTCCTCAATGTGTTATTTGTAGATAAACACCTGGAAAAAAAGAATACTTTCTTGTCATACAACACATTGGCATTGTTCATTTTGGTACTTTGGTCCTATATATGGAAGTCCTTGACAGTAGTTAACCTGTACACATATTTTTGAAGCTTCACACATTTTCATTAGCTGCTATTTGTTATTTTTGTAGTTGTTACATTAGTTTGGACAGTTATAGCTTCTTAACACACTAAGGGGATTTTGTCCTATGAAGCATCTGTCAAGAGTTACTACCAAAATTAAGAGAGAGTATAGAGTTTCAATAAGGTGGCACAATGGTTGGGTTTTTATGGTAACGTATTACACAAACAAGCGACCTATCGGTCAGAATAGCTCCGCTGTTTTTTTATTTTATTTTATTTTTTATTTTGGTGACATGTAGAAGTGGTTCAGTTCTTCAGCTCTTTACTATGCAGTTTTGTTTTAGCGATGCAATAAAGTGGTTAGTGGTTTCATATGATGTCTCACTATAAAACACATTTTACACAGAAGTTGGCCCATGTATTGTACTTTTATACCATAGTCACCATTTTATAACAAAAATCTACAGTTATGAAAAATTGCACAAAATCTCAGAAAAAAATGACTGGGAAATGCACACAAGAAAAAGAAAAAAAAGAGGATTTTGAGGTTGGCTATAAATAATTCCAGTGTCTTACAGCTTTAACCCTGGAAAATTTTAATGATGAATGAAATAAACTAGGGATCTAAAATAATTTTGAGGCAATTTTAATTTCAATTTTCTAACAAATTTACCAAGTCAACAACATTCAACTTGTACTAGTTGTAGTAGATATATATATAGGGAAGAAATGTATTAATCGCCATCTTAGTTTCCGTACGGCGACAATCCCCAAGTACCCGAAAGAGAGTCATTCTCAGCCATTGACAGGGTTCGACACTGGAGTAAAAAAGTCACTATCCCACAGGACTAGTAAAATTGATAACGTAGTAGTCCTGCAAAAAATCTGGTGGTCCTATCTTTAAGTGCTTTCGCTTGTTCACTTAGGCTCTTCATCTCTCTTAGTTTTTGCTCAACTTCTAATTCACTTTTCCAAAACCCATATTTATTTCAAACCGTGTGTTGTAATTGAACGGTCTATTTCTTTGTAGTTGTTTGTGCATCATCAACTCATTACTGTAATTTTATTCTCTTTTTTATGTTTTGGAGCTTCTTCTCTTTTTTGTTGCTTTCTGTGAGTAGTTTGTCTTAATTGGGGGGGGGGGGGGTAATAAGATGTTATGTGGTCTTATTTCTAGCTCATAACATTTCTGGTACACATTGATCTAACTATTGCATTTTTAAAAGACAAAAAATTACCTTCCCATGGAGCAAGTCTTTATAGTGTTGTCCTTAGTGCATATTAGAATGTATTTACAACATAAAAATAAATAAATTTGAAGGTTACCAGCAGTTACAGCAAAATTTTGTTACTAATTACATGTACAAGTCACTTCGTCTATTTTCGTGTCTACGTACTTCCGGGTTGACATAAACGTTAAACGTGATACAGTCGGCCCTATAATTACTAAGAAATGACAAAACCGTTCGCAAAATAAAGTTCAGGATTTTAATTTTTCAAACTGAATATCAATATCCACTACACATTCAATAACTGGTTTCGCGTATTTAGAAATGTGCCCCAAAACATGAACACGGAACACGGAATCGTACCGTGTCAGTGTTACTAACTAAGTTAGCATTTTCATTGTAGGCTGTAAGTTGTACCGGTAAAAAAACGATCATCACATCATGTAGGAAGTACAAAAACATAGAACACGTTGTTTTCTTGCTGAATAAACTCACTGAAATAACAACACGGTCAAATCGCGTCTTCGATTTTGACAGCCACCATTGTTATGATTGAGCTTCACTTACTTCCGTTGAACGTGGCCAGTACAGTGTAGAGGCCAGCCTTACCCTTATTATACACAAATCATCGTACAACTAATTTTATTGGCTATAATATTAGCTACATTTGAAAGGTCTCACTTGATTGGCTCATCCTTCGCTATTCCCGTTTTCAAGAGACACCCCGCCAGAATAAAGTGCCACGTAGTACAGCAATGGCGCGAGATCGCCTGTTGGGCGACTTTCCCACCGGGTGTGCTTTTCGAAAACTACACAACACATGCTTTTATGACACGAAATCATAGAAAATCTACCCCGTTTCCAAACTAATCGTAATTTTATCGCGAATAGACAACCGGAGTTGGTCAAAATAGCAAATTAAAAATCAAATGAATTTTACTATGACCGTGAATTCATCATATAGCCGGTGGTTTGAATTCTGAGCTCCCTACTAATATACCTATCACAGAAAGTTACTCGACTCGCGGGATAGCGTGTACGTGTATGTCGAACCCTTGCTATACGTTACAGCATAGACCCTCCTGGTTACAGTGGTAACACTCGTTCATGTTCGATTACCTTTCATAAAGAAAACACAACGAAATGGTTGAAGTGATCTTTTTTTAAATTTCTTTTCATCACAAAAACAAAATCTGTGTGATCAAAAGTGTTGTAAACTAAACCAGAAAGAATTATCGGACTGGCTAAACTTCCCGCTGAACTGGAGTAAGGTCCAAGCCTCGTTAGTACGTGAGCAAATCGTCTCAAACTCATGAAACTAGCGATACAACTTTCAAAATATAACTTGACATGTCTTCATTTGTTAGAGTTATACAATTCAAGACGGGTTTTCACTCGAAAGAAACAATTCTGTGAATAATGACATTCTGAACACAGCGATTTCTCGGACGATGTTAACACTGTAACGTACGGCTGGCAACGACTTGCTTCCGGGTTAGTCCCTCGTACATCCGGGTACTTGAGATTGTCGCCGTACGGAACTACCACATCGGCAATTTTGACGCTGTAATTTTGCCACCAATATTGATCGTACAAAAACAAAACTCCATAAATGAACCACCCACAAAGTACTTTCCCTTTCAAAATGTGGTAATTTTAGAAAGAGTATTATCGTTTTTATTGACGACTGACTCTGTCAAAAATCGTCCCATACACTTCAGTTCACAGGCATTCAAACTTGATCATGAGGGAGGTGCATATACTGGAATGAACCATTCTGTAGGAGGGGTGGATGGAGAATTGGATTTGAAGTTTACAACCCTTTTTCGAACAAATATTTGTCATTTGGGCGCACAATGCGTAGAATTAAGACTATAGCACATATTACATTGCTTGTTTGACGTCAATAGTGTCTTTTGAAAAGTTGCACTTTACCTAAAGTCTCGCGGAGTGATTTCCAATATGGCGTCGGTCATTATACTCATTAACATATTCATTTTTTTTTCAAATTTCAAAAAAAAAATCATAAAAAATAGGAGAGAAGACGTGCTGACTTGAAATTAACAAATCTAAGTAAGGTACCCTCTGTGCATCAACACACCACATATCAAAGCAATCTGACTTAAAGTTTATGAGGAGTTGATGAAAATGTCATTTTTGGGAAAAAAATCATTAGAAATTGAAAATGGCACAGATCAACTTGGCATGAACAAATCTGAATAGCCTCCCCCCAGGGAACATGCACACCAAATATCGAAGAATTCCGACTGTCACTTTCGGAGTAGATAGTGAAGATATAAAAGTTTGACGGACACCTATGATTCACTCTACTCTCTATACCTCAATACCCACCTATACCTAAAGCTACGCTTTCAGCTTTCGCTGACAGCGGAGCTAACAAAATACTGCCACTGACACAAAGTTATGTGTTTATATCTTCCTTGCCTCATCAGACAGTGATGTTGATTTGTGTTCACAAGGAGAAAAATGTTATCATTTTATGTGTGCACGTTATCACTGTATCAGTGTTTGTATTTTGTTTGCCTCATTCATAACAAAAATGCTGTTAGAAGTAAAAACATCATGCCATCGTATTGAAACTCTATACTCTCTCTTAATTTTGGTAGTAACCTCAATTATCTAACATTTTCCCAACCTATATATCTTGATCATGACTCTCTTGAGTTGTCTTGTCTTCTTTTTTTTCCCGATGGGCAGTAATCGAACAGACACTTGACCAATTTACTTACCTTCTAAAAATAGTTTGACTATTAAAAGAGTTTTGTTCTATTGAGAGCTTTGTCAGCATAGGAATCATCTGTTATCTTCTCCCAATCAGTCTGTCCAACTATAAATCCTAAAGCTCTCTTCTTCTCTTGATCTTTTCTTTCCTCAATATCAGCCCATCTAACCTGGACAAAAAACAAACAGATACAATGAATAATCAGAAATAGACCAATGATCGTCTTCACAGTATCAGTCATGCTAACCTGGATGTAGGCATGTACACACAGACACAGACACAGACACAGACACACGCACACAGACACAGACACACACACAGACACACAGACACACACACACACACACACACACACACACACACACACACACACACACACACACATACACACACACACACACACACACACACACACACAGCTAAAGTCACTATTTTCTGTAAATGGCTGGAATGAAATCCACTTTGGGTGGTCGGTTTTAAAGTTAACTTACTCGTTTCTTTCCTGACTCCGATTCTGACCTCTCATTGTAGTCATCAGGTAGTTGGAGATAGTCTCCTATCCTCTGTGCTACAGTATCTTCTCTTTTCCGTTTACCATAATAACGGACTCCATCTAACTTATCTGAAAAGTTCAAGAAGTACATAACAAACCATTAATCCTTTACTCTTTTTGCTTGGGTTACTCAACAATAAATCAACATTTATAGAAAGATTACATGAATCTGAAAAGTCTTAAAAAAAACACTGTATTCAAGTTGTTTGGCTATCTTCACTACTGGACTAAAGCCAGTTAAAAGTTAATTAAGTACATCAACAATAGAAAAGATTCTAATTCATATAATTGTGTTCTACTGGATATCATCAAATCAACAAATACCAAAAATAGCACAAAAATGGTAAGATTTCTTACTCTTACACAATAAAACACTATATGTTGGGTATTTCTTAACGTATACCTTGGTCATATTGTTCTATTTTAAAAGACCTTGATCAACTTCAACGCATTGAAAATTGGTGAAGTCACGACAAAATACATACACACTTGTCGCGTACGTAACAACCGACAGCGAGAACGGGCCGCAACGGACAAAAACAAGAACAGTTTGATGTAAACGGCCATAGCATCGCGAAAGCTAGACGGAACATGCACGCATCGATAGCAAGCTTGGCGGTACGGGTGAAATTTGAGCACGGTTCAAATGAACCATGGCACTACATGGATTCCTTGTGATGGTTCACTTCAGTAGTTCTACCATCAAAAGATGTCACCTTGAGAATAATTCAGACATTCAAGCTCGGAATCATCTCATGACATCCTCAAAATCAAGAATCTGAGTCTAAAACAGTTTTCCAACTAAAGCAATGGGCTAATAAAGACATTTTCATGTCACTGAATCAAGAAGCTTGTTGTTATTCATAAGTCCTTTATTCAAAATAATTAAATATCTTCAAATGGATATACCCGGTATGTTGTATTAAAGGGCAGTACTCCTTCTCAAACTGTTTTCACTCAGCCATTTACCATGATCACATAATTTTGAAAATCTATGTACATGCAATGAGAAGTACTTTTTGTTAAGTCAACTCAATAAGGTGATTTTTCATACACAGCTTTAACAGATTTGAAATCTATATAAGGTGGTACTACTTACACTATTTTTTTATCTATGCTTTTATTAAAGTGGTGTGGTTAAGGGGTAAAAAACAAGTAATGTTGGGGGAATTGTTGGTGAGTGAAAACAAGATACAAGATCTGTGACCACACTGCTATCTGATACTGTTTACTACAATTTTGAACTATTGATGATTTCAATTCTCACTTTGTAGCGGAAATATGACATCGCACTGCTTGATGACATGTATATATGTCTGTCTTTTAACTTGTTCATTTCTTGTAGAAGAGTGACAGCACAGGAGGCTACATGTAAGTAGCGCATTACCACTTTCCCATTCTATGCCATTTGAGAAATCAAATGGCAATTTTATCACACTTCCTCACTGTCTCGAAACACCGCTGTGGTGGTCAACCATGCATTTTCAGGAGTTTCCCAATTGGTCAAGTTTGGTTTGAGTTCAAGTTTCACCATGAAACATATCTGCATATCAGATATTAACAATGGACAACAACTACTACAGTAGTTGGAAGGACATATCTCTAATGGTGAAATGACAGTCAAATACTGTGTTCTCTATTTTTATTTTGTTGCCTTGGGGATAGGCTTATAAACAAATGATAACATTCTCAGACATGGCTCAAGTCAGAAAGAGGGTATTAGAAGTGGGCGAATGCTTATAATTGGATAGACACACTATATACTACAATAATGAGTGAGACTGGTACAACATCCAGTGATAGGAATACCTTTCGACCACACATTTTACAGTTTTTTCATACCAGAAGTGTACCAAATCCCACATACTCATTAAATATGCAATACTTCAAATCAAGTCTGTACTCAATCTTTCACATTACACCATTCCGACACCAGACTTATTGAGAAAATTATTTTGAAACTCCTGTTATATATGTAAACAGGAGATTCAACATGTCTATGTTAAAGTAAATTTGATCTGGCATGCATGACGTGTAACACTGAGAGCCAGCCTATCAACTATCAAAATATGATGATTTGTCATGGCAGATGTTCATAATCATGAAGTAACAATTGTTCCACTGATAAACTGAAGCAGGGACTGGGAAAACTAGTTTCATGACACAAATATTTATCCGCTATAACAGTCAATATATAAGTGAGGACAGTTTCATGCCAGTATATCTCAAGTTTTGATTAGGGGTTTAGTATTTTGAGCTTTTAAGAGGTTTTAAACTGTCTACAAACTTGACAAGAGTTTTCTACTCCCTGAACAATGCTTAATCTTTATCACGAACAGACAGATCTCTTTGAAATGTCTTTATAAATAATTCAACTGATAAACAATATCAATGATCAGGTTTTTAAGTTTGACAAATTGTCACTGAATTATTTATACTTGGTATATAAATGTCAGACTGTGTGATTGATAGTTGAGTGCTGCCAGCAGATAATGATGATGAAGTATGTTTCAGTGAACAGAATACTACCAGCAGTTTTATATGTTACACTCAGATAATCTCATAAAGGCCCACACTTTCATTATGTTTGGTATTAAATGTTTCAGTATACATTTTGTAATTTGCTTTTTATGGGTTTTGTCATTTTTATTATGTTTGATGTAGTTCTCTGTAAGTCAGTCAATAGGAAATTGTCAGTTTTATGTCGTTATTTGTCATTTCTGACAGAATAGCTGTAGCTACTTGTCACTGGTTGCATCGCCCTTTTTTCATTTATTTTGTCATCTGTCTGTGATCGTGATTTTTGGCAGTTCATACTACGACTTCCAAATTACAAAACTGATCAATGAGCTTACTATTAAAGTTCCAGAAAAAACAGAATAATTCACACTCAAATGCACCCCCCCCCCCCCCCCCCCAAGTTTTTGAGGACCTATTACGGTATGTTTAAACGTGGACAAAATAAATGCCAGAACTTGTCAAATGAGTTATGGACCCTGAATGTTTCAGATGAAAAACGGAACTGAGATGCTATGTAACAGTGGGTTGTACATGTACAACTGAATTTAGTATTTGGACACTGCAACACGTCTTGAGCATGTGAGTTGATACATGTAGTTTATAAGTATCTACTCTAATTGTTGCGTCAACTTGTAATTTCAAAGTTTTCTTTTGCTGTGTTTAATAGGTGAACAAACTTGTATAGATGACTTACCTAGCTTCCCTTCTGATGCATCCTCCCAGCGGCTCTTGCTTGGTACCTGGTAGAATTCATAGATAATCTTGCAAATGAGATATAATTTTAACAGGGCACCAAAACCAATGAAAAGAACAAATTTCTGTCTAACATTCTGATACATTGCTCTCAGTGCCCTTTGAACGAAACATCACAAAACTACTGCATCTTCAACAGGATAACACAGCACCTGTTTGTTTGTGATAGTCAAGCTAAGGAGAAACTAGACGATGAGCTTTGCAACTTTATTAAAGAAGAGCAATAGATGAAGAATTATCTGGGACGATTTCAACAACAGCAACCACTTGTATGTCATCAAGGTGATGACAAATTCTTCTAAAATTACACATCTTTAACAGCATTTAAAAACACAATATAAGAGCTCATGTGTACATAAATGTACTTGCCGTGTCAGACCAAAATAATTATTCTATCTACAAGTACATACGCATGTACATAAAACATCCCTTTTCCCTATTTGCGTTGTCTTTTTTTCACTAATCCCTCTTCAAAATCTATCAACAGGGTTAAACATTATTTTTAAAAACCTGGGTGGCCATTCATCAAAAAATTGAACACATACCACAACACCGTGTGTTTACCAGTGTCTACCATCTACAACACTTAAACTTACCTCATATCTCTGCATCTCTACTTTCAAGTTGCCCCCCCCCCCCCCCCCCCCCCCATTTTTATTACATTTCTGATTAATAAATGTTAAAATAATCCTAATACACTTGCAATATCTTTGTAACATACCTTGTAACCACAGTCCATCGTATGTTATAAACTTCCATGGGGTCAGGGAACATATTGACTTTAACTACACTATAAAGTATTTGTAAAACAACCAAACTACATTAAATGGTGTTACTCACAATTCTCCTCTTCTCTTTAGTCCATCTGCTCCACTTCTTCTCCATGGGGAAGTGACTTACCTACCTGTATTTGCTGTTGAAAAAAGGTAAGTTATACCCCAAACTGATGTAAACACGTTTGTACTCACATCTGGTTAACATCCAGTCCAGTCCACAATAGTACAGGAAACCATACTGACCCAACTTACCTGCATGCTGTAATGTTAAAAGTCAGATGAAGGAGGAACAAATTGGAAAATTTTCTCGCATAGTTTTTCTTTTACTTTTATCCTTTTTTCCCCTTCTTTTTTCAAACTCACGCTTATGTAGATCTTGTACATGACTGCAATTTGCTCACTGTCATATAAACATTTTTTGTTCAGTCACATTTTGACAACTATTTGAAATGTTTAAATCCTGGAGGGAAATGGTGAAAACATGATCTTCCATTTTGTTCTCTCCTTGTTACAATGCAATCCAAATGACCATACGGTGCCTACCAAATCGTCATCTTCTTTATCATCAGAATCATTTTTCTTTGCTGCAGCTTCCTCCTCTTTTTTCTTCTTTGCTGCTTCAGCTTCTTCATCAAAGTCTTCCATTTCAACCTGAACAAGACAGCATAATTGTAAGTCACACAAGTGTTCAATGATGTGACATTAAACATGGTAAGAATTTTAACATATTTGGTCGTATATAAAATGACCCTTTTCACACTTTAAACCCCTTCCATATTGCAATTTGAATTCCCAGTGTCCATTTTCAATAATCTGAAAATATGTTTCGATAGTACCAGTCACTAACAATATTGGGGTGCATATGTCTTGTTAGCATTAGTACATTATATACCTAGGACATAACTCTAACCACAGCACAGTGACAGGAATACTAATCTACTTTATCACTCTGGAGATTTTTCTCATTATCGATCTTCAAGATCTCTCTGAGGGACATCACATTTACACTATTCAACTTTGTCCCAACTTTCTCGTATCTGTTTTTGCATTGATACTTGTACAGCTACTGACAATCCATGTCACTGTTGACATCTGTTTATCGATATAAATTAACAAGTATTCACTTACCTCTATGATGGCATCATCTTGTATCAAAGACCTCATATCCAACTTTGGATGATGGATGGGTGTTTCATCCCAATTATCAATCATCTGTCAAACAACCATAAAACCACATTCATATTGATAAATATGCACGTCATAAAGATTTCCATATCAATTATGTTGTCATGATAACCATCATTTGTTTTATTTGGAGGATTAAAGTTATATAAGTTATTAGTATGATAGATAGATGGGAGTTTTAATAATAAAACTGGGGAATAATCAGGGCTCAAAATAATGACCCTTTAACTGTCCCGGGCATGTGATCGAAAGGCTTTGGCAAACGGTTTTAAAAAGTGCTTGACCCAAGAGACAAGTAGAATTTCTCATGGTTATCAATCAGAGATCTCCACACAATGACTACTTCTGTACCTGCAGGAACTTTCAAAGTGATTTTTTTGACAAATCCCCCCCCCCCAAAAAAAAAAATGTGATCAGTGAATATGTATTGGCTGCAAAAATACCCACTTTATGTACAAGCACTTTTTATTTTCTAGTTATCCTGTGGGCAAGTGAATTGTTTTCATTATTTTGACCCCTGATAATATAATAGTTGCTATGATTACCTTTTGAATTTCACCAACTTTGCGGTCATGAATATTCTTCTTTGAACAGGTTTGGGCATCTGCTTTCAATTCAGCAACATACACCTTGGAATAAAAATAGCTTCAGTATTACTATAATAGCAATAATAATAATAATAATAATAACTTTATCCTAACTTTATCTATATTACCAGATGTCAGTACAATACAATAAAGTGTTATTCATTCATCTGTTATAACTGTTTATCATTAAATATTTTCAATTCACTTTAAGTCAAATGTGTATGTCTATACTATCTCGGCTTACAGAAAGCAGTTGGAAATCAGAATTACATTGCAGACAAGAGGCTGTACCATATGTCATGAACATATGCTGTGATTATATTTCTCAAAAACCCCATTATAGGTATGATAAATTCCACTTAATACAGGGTCACTATGGCAACCGTTACCACACATCGATTACCTACATGAGAAACTCAATATGTTACGATATTACTACTCTGATATATGGTTCTTTCATTTCTCAACAAATGTGACTGAACTGATGGAATTTCCATACTAGGCACCATAACCATCACAATTTATTCCCAATCTTCAATCATTCATTTATATTATGTTGATTATATGCATACATTAATAGACTTTTCAGTGTAATCTTACCTCAAAGTTTTTCTGTCTCCCATAGTTATAGAACTGTTCAAAGTGTTTCACTTTTTGATTGATGGCATCCACCAAAACAAAATCAAAGAAACCATCATCGATTGTTTTCTTGTATGCTTTAAAGAGACTAGTGCGATAAGCTTCCTCCATTTCTACCTCATATTCATACTCCAATACCTGATAACAAAGTGAGAACTCAACTCAAATATACACTATTGATACACTGACCTAGAGTTATAGACTGATGACAATGAAACAAACATCATTTTTTGATAGGTCACCTCGTTATGAAAGACAACTTACTAGATTGTGGTGAAAATAGATCACACTGAACACTATTTGTGGTTTTGCTGAATCTTCATATTTTGGCAAAAGACAGCTAACGAAGCCAATCTTGTTGAACATACAATCTTTGCTATACATTCAACGAACAGCGAAGAGGTAAAATATGCAGGAAACACAGGCCAATTTAGCTAGATGTACTCGGAGAAATAAACAGTACAAAAGTAATACCAACAAATTTGGGAATATTTTTCAGGAGCGCAATACATTACATAACTGAAACCATCAACACAATCCTTATAGTGACTACAAAGCATAAAACATGCTTCCATAAGAGGTGTCCATCAAGCAACTGTCAGTTTATTGTTCAGAGCAATTCAACAGATGTAATCACTGCAATGCAATACTCAGCACAGACCGTGATGTTGTCATCATAACAATAAACTTGTCAAATTATCTTTCTCAATGGGCTCTCAATCATTTCTGAAAGTTTTTTGTTTTTTTTAAATTATTCAATGTATACTTTTCAAGTGGTTGAAAATAATGTTAAATACTAGTCTGTTTATGTTATACACAGATTCATAGATTTGGCTTTACAACAAAATTTCATAAGCGCAAAGTTATCATTGTTCTCATAAGTTCATAAAGACTACTACACCAAGGTTTTTACTAACCTGAACTGTGACCTTTTTGCCAGTGTCTGGATCTCTCTCAGTTTTCTCAACTTCAGTCATGAAATAATCATCCAGACAAAGCATTCTGGGATTGTTGCCACTCATTTTGGCTTCCCTATCCTGGTAATTTGTACACAAAACATTAAAAAGAATGCATAAACCTTTCTGGATACTCAGACTTAGGACTTCAAGGGGGTAATTTAAATTTACTGTTCAGAGCAATTCAACAGATGTAATCACTGCAATGCTTTACTCAGCACAGACCGTGATGTTGTCATCATAACAATAAATTTATCAACCTGTCCCCCATTCATTGTATTCCCCATATAACTGCCACACTCATTGTAACTCAAATTTATCACTTCAAGTTTGTACCATTACATTTAAACCATCAACATTACAAAAGTGTGAAATATATATTCATGTGATGATTTTTTCTGTATATTTTGCAGCCTAAAATCTAAATTTTTATTGAGTGTTGAATGTTCATCAGTTTCATGATTTTTATTTTACTAACCCAATGTGTAGTACCTGTGCCAATTCTACATGACTGCCCATTAACAATACATTTTATCCCCCCCCCCCCCCAACATGTTGCTAGGCCTGAACTAGTCCTTGCAACAATTCTGCCGCAGCCTTCTTTGTTGTGACATCTACAACATTAAAATTACTCATTTTTCCCTTACCTTGACAAGTTTTGAGACATACGTCTTTCCACTTCCTGGAGGGCCTCTGAATATGATGACAATTTGTTTGGGTCTATGTTTCCTGCCTGGATTGTTCAGAATATTCTCTATTAACACAGTCTCACCAGGAATTCGGAGATCTTCTTTCTTCTGAGGGACGGGTGGTGATGGCACATACTGCTGTCTGTCTAGTTGCAAAGACAATGAATAAATGGAAGAACTGCCAGCACCGTTATTATAACTATCACCAGAGTCTCGACTGCGCTCATAGTCATACCTGAAATAAAGCAATATGTAAATGATGAATTCTACACAAAGTACATGTACTTAGTTGTGCTAATTTTCAAGGCTACCTTAATTTAAGCAAAATTTTACAAATCAAAATCCACACTATGTGGTAGATACTAGTCATCCCAAATAAAATTCCAATGTCTTCCCAAATAAACTAGTTTATCAAAGTAAATCTGAAAATATCTCTTACGACAAATGAGTTGGTAACCAAATCAAACATACAACTGCTTTGCTATTCACTCTACCTTGCAACCAGTATTGTTCTTTGATTATTTTCACCCAGTATTAAACCTAACACTATTCAAAATGTTCAATCTCAAACAATGTTATCAAAAAGAAATCTTACTTGTCATCTCTTCTGTATCTGTCCCTTTCTGATCTCTCCGGATCACGACGTTCTTGGTGGTATCTATCTCTGTCAGGACTGTGCTGGCCTCGATCTCGGCTTCTTTCACGGTCACGATCATACTCCCTATCCCTCTCTCTATCTGCATCTCTACCCCTTTCCAAATCTCTGTCCCTGGCCCAGTCTCTATCCCTTTCCCTGTCTCTCTCTCTATCCCAATCCCTGTCCCTGGTCCATCTTCTGTCTCTATCCCAACTTCTGTCTTTTTCTCGGTCCCAATCTCTATCTCTTTGTCTTTCCCTATCTCTGCTCCTTTCCCTGCTTGTGTCACGTTCTCGTCTTGTATCTGGTTCTCTATGTTCACTGCCCAAATTTCTTTCTCTGTCATCCCTAGCTCTTTCCCTCCTGTCATCCAAGTATAAATCTCTATCTCTGTCTTCCTTGCCCTCTGTACTCTTGCCATGCCCATAGTCACGATACTGGGCTACAGAAAAACAAAATACACAACACATTACTAAGTAGTACTATTTTTGCTAAAGTTTGGAAACCCCAGTAAGAGAGGAGGGAAATCTGGTGAAATATTTCCATACAATGTATGATAACTTGAGTGGGGAATCCTGGTAAAATACTTGGGAGCTAAGCTAGGTTTACCAATTTACCACTCTAACAAATACAATTGAGTAAAACGCATGTATAAGTAATACACAGATACATATATCTAAACTTACGAAGAATTTAGTGAAGAATGAGTACATTTATGGAGTGTACATAGGCTGAAAAACCTTTCATATAATTTTACTTTTGAATACAACAAGACAGTAACTTTAAGAACACTATAAACCAGAATAGAATGGCATCGACCATAATCCATGTTTTCTGGTGTCTACAGGCTCTCTCCCTATTCCAAAGCCCGTTGTACAGTAAAATGTAACACTTTTGGAATAATTTTGACTGATCAAGTTGAATGGCGATCCAGCAAGCAACACATTTATACATGTCAAAAAAAAGTTTCTGCTATTATATAAAATTTCCTTAAGCTGAACGTTATCCAAAGGGAAAGAGCTGTCTTTTTTGCTATTTGATTTTCCACAAAGGTATGACTTAATGAAAGCTTACAAAAAAACACTCATTCAAATGCTTTGTAGAAATTAATACATATTGCATTCTTAAACTTACTTCACATCCAACCCACAATAAGATGTGTTGCACCTAATATTACTAAATTACACATGGTTGCACCTAATCTCATAATGTCCACATTTACTCCAGACTTCATCACATGATAATCTACAGTCATCACCTATGTATCAGCTTTCCGATCAACCTACCTGGTAAAATTTTTTCAAAGTCTTTTTTATTTTCATTGAAACGTTGATCTCTTTCTCGTAAGTAGATGTCAACTTCAATCTCTCTCCCCAAAGGTGCATGTTGACCATGTCCATATTCAATCTCTTCTACAGTCTCTGATGTTTTGAAGGCACTCTCTTTGGGTTGATGCATGTTTGCCCATACCTCCGCTTCAAAACAAAGGAAAACAATACTTAAAACCTAACAAGATTAATCGCCTTAGGGAAAAATACATGCATGAACAAAACGTAACATTCAGGGTTTCAATATTATCATGAGTCCTGTAAACCTGGAAATTTTCACTGAAGACTTCTTTTTGCTTATTTCACTGGAAATAAAAAATGCAAAAATAAGTAGTGACTAAAATACCTTGTACATGAACAGAATGTACCAGTCTGGTAATTGGTAAAAATTAGTCTTTGAGAACTAGCTGAAGACTGTGTAAAAATCACACTAGTGGCAAAATTGTCTAGGTTTATACTACAGTATACTAGTATACAATACAGTACCGGTATTAAGTACGGTCCATTGTTTAATTTTCACTTTTACCTGAAAAATAAAAACCACCCTACTACATTTCAAAGTTTCTAAAATTGACATCACACATGATATCATTATATAGTTTAAAATTAGTTTGCAGTACCTCTTTTTTCTTCTATTTTCTTTGCATATTTATCGTATTCCATCTCATAGTAAGGGTCTGGACATCTCTCACGCTCTTCACTGGCTTGCCAGGCTAGCCTTTTTTCCATGGAGATATCCCTGTTATAAAGCACATAACACAAAACATACTAATCACAAACTACCTTGTTTATGCAATATTGGATAGTTTTTAAGCTTTAATAAAATCATATTATGTCAATCCCCCCCCCCCCCTCAAAACTATGAAACAACTTGCATGAGGAAGGTAACTGTACACAATAGTTTGAAATACTGGGGCATGCCCTTGTTTCTAACTTACCACTCATATTCATCAGCATGTCCATAGCCTATCATACTATAATCATCTGATGTATGAGGCAATGGTTCTGCATAGCCATCATCTGAAAGTCTCACAGGTTGGCCACCCTGTTTTGAGAGTAAATGCATATACATTATACTTCAAACGACATATAATCTAAGTCATATTCAAATGTGCAATTACATTTTATTATTATTATTATTATTGTTGTTATTTACTTTCAGTGCATTGTATAAAACTTAAAAATTCAAAAGTAAACAAACAAGGAAAAGAAAATAACAGCACAAACACAGAAATCTGAATCATTTGAATAACTTCCAATTAGGTAATGGTATGCCAGATAAGCCATTTATTCTCAGATAATTTGGTCACTCTCAAAGGCTGCTAGCTGTGCTACTATACATGTAGGATTCTGGTACATTGAAAACTGACATTGCAGTTTCAAAGTGCAGACATTACATCTACATTATATATATCATTCTAAAAGTTTGGGAAGAATCAATCTGATGAAAATCTGATGTAGAGAACTTGGTGCGATTTCTCTATTTACTTCTTACTTTTATTACACAGGACAAAAAACAACAAATGACAATAAAAGTAGGAAATAGAGGTAAATAAAGAAATCATGCAAAGTTCACTACATCAGCTTTTAATCACATTGGGGAAGAGTAGGCACTTGACACCAAACCTGAGCTGAACAAATTTCCAACAACAAGCCTTTGAGGAAATTCATGGAATTGACAGGCTTACCTGATAATCAAACACCTGTACTCCTCTTCTAGGATGTTGCTCTAGTTCTCTTGACCTATCCTCATCATAATAGAATACTCTATCATCTCTTGGTGGACCTCTAAAGTCCTCTCTCATTTCCTCACGTTGTTGTGCCTGTTCCTCTTCCCTGAATTCTTGGCTTAAATCCTCTTGTCTGAAACTTGGGTTTTTGGGTCCCTTACCAATATAGCTCAATGAAGCAGTACTTAACTTCTGGATCTGCTCTAGTTGTTGCAACTGTGCCTGTTGAGTGCGTAGGATGTCAAGTTCTGCAGCAGCTTTTTGGATGAGGTTATGCTGTCTGTTAGAAAGTGAAGGCTGTTGATTTGACTGGCCAACATCAGTTGCAGAGACTGGCTGTTGATTTTGAGTTGTCCTTGGAGGAGGTGGTGGTGGTGGAGGAGATTGCTCTACTTGCCTTGCTGTCTGTGGTGACCAAACCTTATCTCTTCTTGGTGGAGGGGGAGGTGGTGGTGGTAATCTTCTTCCTTGGAACTGTTCCTGATGCTTGATTGGAGGCCTTTGGACACCACCCATGTGGGAGGCTTTCAGTCCTTCTGGTAGTTTCTCTCCAGGCAACTGACTCTTATTTTCTTGGTGTCCATGTGGCAATTGTTTAGGTGGTCTTTCATTTTGAATGTTCCGATTCTGTTGTTTTGATGGTTCTTCCTTACTGATGGTATTCCCACTGTCTCCCTTCTCAGTTTCTTCACCATCCTGATTTTGCTTCCTAGGTGGCGCTAACTTTAAATCCATGAGTGCCATTGGTTTACCAGAAGTTGCTTGTTCTTCACTAGAGTGATTAACTTTTTCTGGGCCATCAAATGATTGCTCTTCTTTTGTTGGGTCTCTAGGTCTCTGCATTGGATATTGCTTGTCTCTTCCTTCAGGTCCAAGACGACCTGCATCAAATCTCTCTTCTCCTTGATGAAGCATGCCTGGCCTTGGCCCACTAAATCTTGGCCCACCAGATTGTGGTTCCCCAGGTCTACTAAATCTTGGCCCACCAGGTCGTGGTTCCACAGGGCCACTAAATCTTGGACCACCAGGTCGTGGTTCCCCAGGTCCACTAAATCTTGGCCCATCAGGTCGTGATTCCCCAGGTCCACTAAATCTTGGCCCACCAGGTCGTGGTTCCACAGGTCCACTAAATCTTGGCCCACCAGGTCGTGGTTCCCCAGGTCCACTAAATCTTGGCCCATCAGGTCGTGGTTCCCCAGGTCCACTAAATCTTGGCCCATCAGGTCGTGGTTCCCCAGGTCCACTAAATCTTGGCCCACCAGGTCGTGGTTCCCCAGGTCCACTAAATCTTGGCCCATCAGGCCGTGGTTCCCCAGGTCCACTAAATCTTGGCCCATCAGGTCGTGGTTCCCCAGGCCCACTAAATCTTGGCCCATCAGCCTGTGGTTCCCCACGGAAAGGTGCACCCAGTCTTGGGCCCCTGGATGGTGGACCAGGCCTTGGTCCCCTAACACCTTGGTAACTATGTGGTGGACCACCAGGTCTATCATCTGCATGATATGGTACTCCTGGTCTTGGACCTCTGAATCCTCTTCCCCCATCACCAGGTGGGGGTCCACCAAATCTTGGACCTCCATGATGTGGTGCATTGAACCTGGGGCCCCTGAACCTGGGTCCTTGATTTCCAAATTGATGTTCCTGGTCATGGTATTCTGCATCATTTCTTGGCCCACCAAATCTTGGCCCATCTTTGCCTTTGTCTTCATGTAGTCGACCACTGAATTCACCTTCACCTCCCTGAAATCGATCTTTATTAAACTCATCTTTAAATCTCTCTTCATTAGTTTGACCAGGAAAAGGTCTGCCTGGAAGTCTTTTTTCTCTAAATGGCCCACCGTGTTCAGGACCATGAAATCTATCACCAGCTTCATTATCATCAGGATGATGGTCATCATGCATGGGTCCCTGTTCACTCATTCCTTTAAATCTTCCACTTTGAGGTGAGACATTTTCTACAGAACCTTTAAAACCAGGAAGATCACTAGTTTCAAAATCACCTTCAATCTCTGACTCCTCTTCATTATATGATGCATCAAATCTTGGGCCACCAAACCTAGGACCTGCGCCACCCTGACGACCACCCCTACCTGGTCCAGGAAACCGTGTGTCGTGGCCAGGACCTCTAAATCTGGGTTCATCTTGATTACCATGTGATAAGTTATCAGGTGGAGGCCCACGAAATCGCTGTCCACCACCACGACCAGGTCCTCTAAACCTCTGTCCTTCAGGACCTGGTGGTCCTCTAAATCCATCAGGACCCGGCCCCCTAAATCGTTGTCCTTCAGGACCTGGTGGTCCTCTAAACCCATCAGGACCAGGTCCTCTGAATCTTTGTTCTTCAAGTGGAGGCCCTTTAAAATCACCTCTTGGACCTGGAAAACGGGGTCCATCAAATCTAGGACCTTGACCTTGGCCTCTGTTATCAACCTGATTAAAACCCCTTGGCTGATTTTGAGGTGTTTGAGGAGGTCTTTCAAATCTTTCTCCTTGTTGTTTTGGTCCACCTGGTAACCCATGATCCTGTTGAGCGAGTTGGTGTGGCGCAGGAGGCACAGCCCCAGATGGACCTTCAGAACCAAACTTTTGCTCATCCCAAGACTGTTTGGAACCTTTTTGATCATTAGTATTGCTTAGCCCCTGTTTCTCATTCCGTTTCACCTCAATGTAATGTCTCTGTTGTTCTTGTAAAGTCTGCATTTGTTGTTGCCACTGTTGCCACTGTTGTTCATACTGATCAAATTGCTCTTTATTTGGATGCTCTTTATGTTGTTCCTTCCAATCATCAAACTGTTTCTGCCATTGCTGAATTTGTTGTCGAACTTGTTCATACTGCTGTTCTAATTCATTCTGTAATTGAATTTTTAAAATCAAATTAGAAGAGAAAATTTCACTGAAACTTTGTATTAAAAAAAACCATATGATTGTGTAAATCCTGTAATAATAATAATAATATTAATAATAATAACAAAATTGCATATGTGATATCTTAATTTCTTGGACTCTGAGCTTCATGCACATTTCTAAACAGATTACATTGCAGATTTACTAGTTCAAAGTCGCATACAAAGAGTTGAAATTCTTGCATACCAGTGATACTGTCTGTAAATACTGTTGTTGCTGATACTGGGCCCACATGTTCTGCTGTTGGTACATCTGTCCCCACATTTGTTCATATTGCTTTTGCATCAAACCCTGCTGATATTCCATCCACTGTCTTTGCTGTTGCCATTGTGCTGCTTGTTGTTGCAGCTGCTGTAGTCTGGTTGCTTCTTTGTCAACCTGTTGAATGAAAAAAATGATCAGATACTTATTCTGAATCAATTCCACCTCACTTAATATCATTGGTGGGTTTCATGGTTAACATTCTTTCTTACTGCAATAAAATTCAAATCATCGGAACCTCTCCAGTGACATAATTTGGCTTGGATATGCACACAGTTCTTATTTTGCAGGTAAAGTATAATTTTCCGTATCTGAAACAAGGCCACATCAAACCCATAAGTTGTCTACACAATCCAATACCAAAAACCACTGGATCGCAGGGTTCAGTTTGGTGAACTTATGTTATGTTGAATGCCTGTCAAAATGTGGTACACTGAATTTGAAATTGCATGTTCTGACAGTAATCAACAAGTTTTAGTCCACTGATGCATGTTATGTCATCATGAGAGGTTTCCATATATTAAAACCCTTGCAGAAATCTAACTGGCCTTTTGCTAAATACATGTAATGAAGACACTTTGCCACTAAAACATCACCATTACAGTGATTACCAAATACAGTTGTTTTGCTGCCATTCATGATTGAACAAGTGCTGAGATGTTGAGTCCTCCACAGACATTTCAATTCTGCACATCCATAAATATGTATGTACATATGTAATGTTATAATGCAAATAAATGAATGAGATGTCAGAACTGTGTTTTCGACAAAGGTGAGCGAGCTACCCCAGGATGTTTTACCAGGGCATGAAATCAATATCATTGCACTACACACATGTATGGAAATCTATCCAATTTACTCGACCAGTTTTCCCTCCTGAACTTTGTGCTAAACCCTTAGCAATCTCTCATTATAAATGAATACACAGTCACCAAAAGTTCAAGGGCCTCAAGATTTCTGATACATGTAGCTGCAATAATTGTAGCATCAGTTTTGCATTTGAGGGTTCTTTTTTTTTTTAGCTTTTTTCATTCCAGGGTGTAAACTTGAAACAAACGCTAAAATTTCTGCTGGACAAACTCAAATAGATGCATGCAGATCATTGCAAAGTTGAGTGGATTTTTCTACTATTGACATGTTACCTGCCAAAAAATAAGACATTTCCTAACTCCAACATTAATTAAAGAGTCTTCAAAAGTAGAAACATACGTCTGCATTTGTAAATGGGTAGTATGGGGTATGATGCTGAAATCCTGCTCATGTCTTCGGCGTGATCTCGCTTTACATACCATGTACTACACATTTCAAAATGCTGTGGTGCATTGCTACTTTTGCTGATTTTGATGGGATCGGTAGGTTACTTTTGTAGGTTTTTTGGTAATTTATAATGCCAAAGTTAGGAAATGTTCAGTATTTTTGGCAGATAAGGCATAATTGTGAGACAAGTTTGCAAGGCAGACTTGTCTCACATCCACCTATTCGAATTTTGTCCAGCAGCAGATGTAGCATTTGTTCGATCATACCTGACTCCGTACTCAGAGTCAGTTGCCAAGGATCATGCTCGGTGGTACTGTATGGATATACCCAGATATCCTGTGAATATTTCCAAGAATGAATTATCATGGGAGGGCGCAATTTATACGAAAGTCGAACGTTTTGTGCACGAGACAAATGCATCGCATATAAATTTCATGACTCTTTCCTCTACAAATACCTACATCTTGTGTATCGGGTGGTTCACTCCCTGGAGCATTTACAGTTGGAGCAGGATTTACCATAGGCGCAGGTGTACTAGGTGGCGGTTGTTGTGGCCATCCACCACTGTACATTTGTTGATATTGTTGATGATAATATTGCTGCTGCTGAGCTGGCGGCTGCTGCGGCACCGCCGCCTGCTGCTGTGGGTTTGTCCATTGATTCCACATCCTTGCGATATTCAGCGAATCATTTGCCCTTAGAAGACGTCCACTTAATTATGTTACCAAAATGATCACGTTTCTTACGGTCTCGAGACATGAAAATTGTTTTTAAATATTACATTTTCAGATTATTTCTGACAAGCATGGACGGCTTTGAGAGTGTGTGTTTATTAGATTTTACCTCCACTGACCATAGACGAGAGACAAATACACTCGGAAGCTTTCGGAAAGTTCTCGAGTTTTCCATGTTGTTACTAAAAATTCTTTTACTACGCTGAAAAACAATCAAATGGCCTACAATTACTCAATGAAGCAGAGATATTTTGAAATTTGCGTTTAATTAATCATCGGAATTGCACATCTATTTCGTCAAGTTTCGTAAATCCTCGTGTTTATGATATCACCTTCCGAAATAAATCTGTGATATATTTAGTAACAAAAATGACGTCATTCATAAGCCAAAAATGGAATACATTGTGCCAAATAAGGAAAGAACAGTCTGCTGTTCTTATTTTCATCCACTGTTCGCCAGACGTGCAGGGTTACTCACCACTAATTTTGATCGAAGAGAGATTTTGTGTCAAACTGCTTTAATGCTTATCAAAGGACTTTCTTCAAAGACTTTGTCGGTCCTACAGTTGACTGAAGGCAAGACAAATCTGAATGCATCGAATATTACCGTAATATTTTGCGTTCGGCTCTTTCTTTCGCTGCGGGATTGTGTGATATCAGTACACGGCATCGTCGAAGCAGTTCTTCGCGCTCGTCGTCCACGTCTCCCTTTTGTAATGCCAGAGGTGAAGTGTGGGAATTCCTGTGTGCCAAAATTGGATAGGAGGTCTCTCAATCTGAAACTTCGGAGTAGCAGCTTACCACCACCTACAACTCGGACTCCCATGCCTGGTGCAACAACGATAAATCGAACAAACCCGTCTGCTACACCTCCGCCGAAGTTCCCCGCTTCAGCGTCTACAAATTATTCGAAACTCAGAACCGGGGTAAGCTCAAATAAAATGCCAATTACTAAACGCCGAGGTAATAAGTTTACGAACGCAGTCAATTGTACAACATGTCGAAGTAATAATAACGAAGGAGACATTAGAGAAATAACTCCCCGTGAACTTGCAGCGAAACTTATGAAGCCACATAAGTGTATGGTTGTGATCGACTGTAGGCCATTTACTGCGTACAATAACAGTCATGTTTCGGAGTCCATTAATATAAGCTGTTCGGACCGCCTGAGTAAAAAGAGACTCCAGCAAGGGAGGGCTACTTTAGTTGACCTAGTGACTTCGCCTGATGGAAAGGCGATTTTTCAGAAACGTTTTTCGAAAGAAATTATTGTTTACGACGAAAACACAAACGATCTTGATCTGTTACCACCAATGCACCCACTAAATTTAGTTCTGACTTCTTTGCGGGATGAAGGGTTAAATGTCTCGTACGTCAAGGGTGAGTATTAGTAATTTAACTCTTATATTATGAAATAATATAATAACTGTTAATGGTAGGTCTGTGACCAGTTACAATTTCTTCCGATTTCGTTTATTAATTTTTTAAAGGTATTCACGAAAAAAAATAATGTAATTGTGAACCTAGCTAACCGAACAGTAAGGCAGTAGATATGTAGATAAACTTTATAAGTTATACTGCGTACATATATATTGTAGAAGTTATAGTTTTTGTCTAGACATGTAACGGTATATGTACAAATAAATGTGAATTTATTTATAACACTAATTCAACCATTTTATATTAGCCGTCACACTGGACAGTCTCAGTCCTGGTCCTGTACGCTCTAAATAGTAAAATAGCCATAACTTATCGTCAAACTTTGGCCCTTTGATTGGATATTGTTGTAAACTGGTCTCGCAATCAAACAAGTTAGTAAACAAACTAAAATAGTGTGATGATGTCATAGTACGTATAACTCATATCCGTGCAATCTGCTGAGTGTGTTTACAAGGACAATCTCGTACCAGTCTATTCATTCAGTGTGCTGTGGGAAGTCCTTTGTTATTGTTTATTATTTGTCAATGACGCACATGTAAATTATATGTTGACGTTCTTGAGCTTTCGTGAGTCAAGGCCAACGACCTAATAAACAAGTTCATGACAAGATATGTGCTTTTCATGAGGCTCAAGCAAAATATACATGTAAATGTTTGATATTATATTTTCTGTTATATAATATAGGTCATGCTTTTTTTAAAAAATCTTTATTTACTGTACCAGACTATATTACTCAGTGATTGTGAATATTCTGCTGGTGTATTCTCAACCTGTGATGTGATAAAGATTGTAAAGTATGAATTCACTGTTTAAAACTTGTTAAAACTTGTTCAATCATGTTGGCTTTCTGAGATGTTTTGTTGTGGTACATTCTATTGACTGCCTACTTCACTTTGATATCATATGTAATAGCTGTTGGTGCTTCTTTTGCCAAGCATTATTTTTTGTCTTTGTACAGTTTAGTTTGTCTATGTCTCTTGTTGTCATAAACATAGACATTTCCTGATTGAATTTTGTATTGCTTCAATGTTAACTGATGGATCAGATCAGATGCATATGTTTTATGTTAAAATTCTTGTTGGCAAGATTAATCTACAGTTGCAAACACACCGGCGGCAAGCTATAGCATTCAGAACCATATGGGTGTTCCATTTCCATCATGAGAGATGTGTGAGCATAATGAGATCAACAATGAGATATGAAAATGTCATCATTCACAGCTGAAATCGCTCACCACATTCATCCATGGCTTCAGCAGTGATAGTTTGTTGATTTTGTCGGTTTTACTCTATTTTTTATTTAAATAAACAGAGCAGTTTTCTTGGCCAAAGCAGTATTACATGTTTTATAAAAAAAAAAAAACTTAAAAAAAAACTAAGGCAAAAAGATCATTCAATTTGTTTGTGTGTATGTAAAAAAAAGCACAGAGTGTAATGTAATACAGGGGCATTCCATGAATGTTACTGTGACCATATATAGAGACTTGTTGGCAGCTGACATTGCTTTGCCTTTGATTTTTTTTATGGCCAGTGGTATAGATTTCACTCAGATCAGTAGCTACTTTTAAAAGAATATGGTGTATCATCAAAGTGTAACACAAGTCACAGATACTGTTATGTAGAAAATGTGATGCTAAGGAACCTGTCACCTGTGTTATGAAATAGATAATGCATGAAACTGCACCCCTGTGTAGATTATTGCTCAATTACCTCGTATGAATTGATGGATGAATGATTGTGATGATGATATTTTATCCAACAGCAGATGGAGGATTATATCTTTCCACAAACATAATTCTAACCTGTATTAGTTTATATTTCTAAACTTGTATTAAATAACCATAAAGTTGCTATATTATTTCTTCAAATATATGAATTTCTTTTCAATCCCAAAAGTGATGTTTCAGTTTACATTTTAAAGTGTCACTGACTCTATACAAGATTAATGTATAGAGTATGCATGTACATTAGCGTGATCGAAACTCTGCCAGTGTGAGCTCCTAAAAAATCCCTGTTCTATTTATATAAAATGCAAATTGAGGATAGCACCTTTAAAATAAAGTGGACTGGTGACATTTTAACCTCCTGGTTGTATGTTTCCAACCTATCCTTGTACTTGGTGAAAATTTAACTATTATGCTAAACTGATAAGTTTACAAATACATGTACAGTGATAAAATTCATCCAGCCACAAACTGAATTATAACTTCATCATGGAAATGCTACAGAATGTATTATAAATTCATGGGTCCCTAATTTGTATTTCATGCCTGTCATAAATAAGATTAAAACTTGGACAGACTGAAATATACATGTATATGTACTCAGAAAGAAAGGGACTTATATTTCATTTACCTAATTTAAAAGTCAACTGGCTAGGCAATTTTGAAAATTGTAACAATTCATAGTTATAATTATGACCAAGATGGAGAGCCATCTGTGGCTCATTTAAAACTAGTATCAGTATTCCACAATACATCCTGCCTCATTACAAAGGGACGACAGTCGCATGAATAGCAAGCATGTCAATTAAATGCTGTTTTAGGCTTGATGTATCCAGTTTATGTGTGATAGGTTTACCGTCACAGCCATGAGCTTTCAAATATTGTAAGCATTCAACACTTGCTGGTATATTGAAATACCTCTTGACATTCCAGAATTCAATATGAGTCAAATCATGGGTATGCCAGATAACAACATTACATGTATGTAGCCCACAGAGTACAAATAAATCCCTAGACAGTAACCCTGGCTATAAATTTTCCCAAGATTTCCACAGTGAATTACTTAATGCTTCATATATTGCCTGCAGAATCAGAGCCTTGCAAACCATACTTTATTTGTAGGGAAATACTTAATACAGCTAATTTCAAACCCAAAATGTATTATTTCATGCAGTGATAAATTTCTCACCAAAGGCTATTTCTTTCTGTTGCCATAAGGTTGGAAAACTTAATGAGAGAATATTGAAATTCAAAAACTAGTTCTATTGGAACTGAAAAGGTAAAACATTTACTGTTAAGGAAACACATAAGCTGATATCATACAGGGAGCAAGATTGCTCATTAGGGTTAGTTAGTCTTAAAATGTACAGAAACGCTGCAGGCATGTCAGATTTTTCATGGTGAGAGTGTTGTTATTTCTTAACTATTATAGCTAACTGTGCACAAGCAATTAACGTGGACAAAGTAGATGTACTTTTAGGTTGACATAATTCATTTGAGGTTCCAGCTAACAAATCCCATGGCATCAAATCTTGCAGATTGTATTAAGTGCCTGGTCTGTGCTGTAATGAAGTATGTCTCCACTGATTTAGTTGCAGTGATTTATTACCCCCACCCCCCACCACAGTCCAATGCTGACCAAACAAAATTGAAAACAAGAGTAAAGAAGAAACATCTATTCACTACATTTTCTCTTTCTTCTTTATTGTTTATTTATAGGTGGAATACAAACATTTGTAGAACATTATCAGAATTTGTGTGCAAATTCACTGAGAACAGACGATGCGTCAGAGTCGATAGAAGCCAGTCCAGATAAACTGAAATTACTCAATCTTCCACCATCATCAATTTTACCTTTCCTCTATCTTGGAGCTGACAAGGATGCATCAGATATGGATCTCCTAGAGCGTTTGCAAATTAAGTATGTCCTCAATGTGACCTCACACATTCCATTGTACTTTGAAGACACTGCCAGTATCAAGTACAAGAGACTGCCTGCCTCAGACAACTGCCAACAGAATTTGACACAGTATTTTGAAGAGGCTTCGGAATTTATCGGTAAGTACCCAATCATAGTTGTTTGCCCTCACCTGACATAATTCAACTTTTACCTTTCCATCAAAACGAGAGGTAATACCCTGTCTTACCATCCATTTCAAATAACAAGCTGTCTTAAGTGAGTTCTTGTCAAAGGTAATGTTCATCAGTGTGTAACATATGCAGATCACGTAAACTTACTGACTAGAGGTGGAAAAATCAATGAGGAAATGGCTCCCAAATCAGGAATTACAGCTACAAGGTCACTTATATGTGTACTTTGCACAGATTACCATGTGTCTTATCATTTAATCCATGTTTCAATTATGTGGAGGACAAGGAAAACTTTCAAATGCATTATTTTGAAAAGAAGGAATGGATAGATAAACGAAATTTAAAACGATCGACATCGTGTACTTGCAGTAAATGATTGCAGCTCTGAGTCTTGAACAAATATAATGAAAGGAACTGCAGATGTCATTTTCATTTTCTATTAGTGAAAGGTTTTGGGGAAATGAACTCCAATCAGATAGGTTACCTTGGGGAAATTTGCAAGTGTAATAGGTGGTACAATACATTTCAATGTCATATATGTGAATGCGATAATTTTAGCTACTCTTCCTGATGTGTTGCAAGTTGATTGCCACATCTGTGATCACACAAGAGATTCAATCAAACATGTCAATACATTGTCCAGTACATGTAGCTACATTACTTCTTAGAAATCTGGCAGGCTGGGTACACTCGTATGTAATTAGTGGCATCCATCTAAGCAATTGACTCTTCCACTCTGGGAAAAAGAGGATAAAATGGTATTGAATTCTCCTGTGTATTGCAACAAATTTACCAAACTTTCAGCTGTCATGTTTATCAGATTTAGAATAAAATTGAGTGATTTTTATTGGGCAAGGGAAAGAAATGTCAGATGTCTGTCGTAGTAAATTTATGATTAGATTCATTATAGACTTTGAAGTGTCATATATCATAAGAATGATATTCAATTTTGCGATGTAATAACTGACAGCCTTGGCTTACAAGGTTGGAGAGAGGAAGACTTGTAACCTGCTGGCCATTCATTTCCAGTTAGAGTAGTATGCGAGGAAAAGTAATTTTCTACCAGCTTTATCATTAGATAGTTGCATAATTCAATCATTTTTTCTGTATCATACACATAGCTTTTACCAGTGCAATTTATACTCAAGACTTCTAAAGGGCATTTTGAACATAGTCAGGTATTCAGTCCCTCGCATATACTTAATTTATGTGAAAAATATTAATAAAGGAGAAAAGAAATTCAACAAAATGTAATATTGAACTACTACATAAATACTACAGTGTGTATGTGTGTGTACAACCATATCTTTGTACAGTTTCTCCACTTAAATTCAACAATTTCCCTGTATATTTACAAGTTGAAAATTTACTTTTTATTAAGCACACGTAAAACTGAAGAATTTATTTAACTCTAAAAAGCTCACAGTGCAGATACTCTGAGTCTATAATATACAGAATTGATGTGTTGAGACATAGTGTTGAGCATGTCCCTCGAGAGAACCCATGTAAGATATCGCTCCTAGAAACATGTAATAGAACTGATACTCATCTTGCTTTCCAAAACTGCTTACGTTTAAATATCAGCAAGTTCGTCTAAGTCTTCTGAAATGACAGTATATGTTTTAAGCCTGTAATTACACATGAAAGACACGTAATGGAAATGACTGTCATTTGGTACAATAGTTTCTATTTGTGACATAATGCATTTTGTGCAAACTTAATTGATACAACTCAGTCATGCTGCAAATTGTGAGTGTTGAACTTATTCCAAATTGATTCTGCATGTACCAATAAGCTGTTCGTAATAACAGAGTACAGTGTCTGAACCATGCTTGATTGACATGACATTTCTAGTAAGCAGAGGGCAGTTTAAATTATTTGCAGGGTGAATTCACCAAGAGAACTGTATGTCACTGCTTCATGTATATGCATGACAAATAATGGCTAGAGTATTGGTGTGTGTAGTTTATTACACACAGGAAATCTCATTGCAGATTCTTGTCATACAAACCAACATGTAGCTTCTAAAGTGATTATGTACAGAACATGACTTTTAAGGAAAGACTGGGAATCTAATAAAAGGGGAAAAACAGAGCTTAATTTAGTCTGGCATTTTGTACAATCCCAAGCATTTAGCTCCATGTGATGTCTTTTAAGAGATTAATGTAGCCATGTATTGATGTGTGAATATAGTCCATTACTGACACATTGCATGATTTCTCTTACAGATGAAGCTCGCCATAACGGCTCCAATATTCTTGTACACTGTCATGCTGGGGTTTCACGCTCTGCAACTCTCTGTATTGCATACATTATGAAGCACACCAATATGACGATGACAGATGCATATCAGTATGTCAAGCATAAGCGACCAATCATCTCACCAAACCTAAATTTCATGGGACAGTTAGTGGAATTTGAAGATGCTCTGAATCAGGGTACATCCCCACGGATACTGTTTCCAAGATTACGAGGTATAGAAACCACAGTGTGAGGATAGAAGAGAGAGGCTTACTTACATACCAGATGACTCGGATAGGATACATATACACAAGCTCTTCCATTGTATGAATCAAACTTTCAAATTTCATTTACATCTTACAGTATATGGAGAATTGGATCTTCCTCAGACTGGAACAGTAAGCTTTAATGATCACTTTAAAGTAAACCTCATCAAACAACTCTGTGAACAAAAACATTTTTACTGGAGATACTCACCTTAAATCACAAACCAAACATATATCGGAAAGAACAACTCTAAAATGACTTCCAAACCACCTTGAAATTCAGTGAAGAATGATCAGTATCAAGTTATCAAGTTCAAGACCACCAATTTATCCCACTCAGGGGCACGTCCACAACACGTCTGAAATATTTACAAGACATTAACCAAAGTAACTTTTCTGTATGTGTTTTTGAAGAGTATATTTTTTGTTGCTTGATATTTGCTGCCATATGACATAGTACATTTTATGAAATGTAAGTTGTTAAATCAGGTTTTTTTATGATGATAATTATAATGTACCGTAGCCTTTTTAAAAAAATGGCTGTCTACAGTAATTTATGTTGAATTGTTAATTTATTGTGATCTCTATTTGAAATGAACCATTTGTTGAAGTACCACAACACATGCTGTCATATATATCCTGCTGTTGTTGATAACTGTCGCAGAAGATTTAAGATAACCCGGTAAACTGATGACTGTTTGTAGGTTTTCATTACATAAGAAACTGAGCATATCTAACATCATACTGTGTATTGACATACTTACAGTACATTCCTTAAGTTATACGCATGACCTCAGCTTGTATATACATGCAAAACACTATATGACTGATTGGAATATCTTGAAAATGCAGAACGGAAACCACTTGAGGAGACAGGAATTGCTGATGTTCAAAGTATTAGTGTGTCAAGTGACAGTTGTTGAAATATCAGTTTCAGGATTTTTGTAAGTACATGGAGTATATATGTTCATTATCGTAGAATGAAACATAACATCAAACAACTCATTTGAAGGCAAATATACTTTATATTATATGGACAACCAGACTTACCTTAATGGTGTGTACATGTGTAGTATTACATGAAATACTACCCTGGAAAAATTTTGCTCAGTAGTGAGCTAGTTTCCAGTATTTATACAGATACAGATACCCATCACAAATACATAACAATTATTTATCTATGTACCATTAAGTCCAAAGACCTGATAATTTATTTATTATTTCAATATTTCTATAATATCTTTCCCAAATATCACTTAAAAGAAAAGTTCTCCTGTGATGGTGTTTGAAAGTACTGTACCGTAGAACTGCCCAGGGTTGAAATTTACCAACCTACCATAGAGGGCTCTCTTTTTTAGGAGAGCAAAATCACCTTGCAGAAAATAACTCAAATTTACACGAGACACAAGGCTGTATGATTGGAATACAGCATGGGGTGAAGTATTAGGAGTTGATATGCCAACAGAATGTTTCAATGTTTTTATATTTTACTTACTTTCTCAACAACTTTTTCAGTGTCCTAACTATTAACTGCTTTATTATATGGCTAAACACTACTGTAAGCTGTAAGAATTCTTACTTTTTTATTATATTTTCATAAAACACTTTTCAGTATTGTTCATATTTCATATTGATTATCAGTACATACTGGTTTAGTTTATTTGATTTTATAACTTGTTTTACTGTTCTATAGTTTTTTTTGCTAATAAATTTCGCACATTCAAAAAGTACAAAAGTTCATGTTGTTGTTGTTGTTGTTGTTGTTGTTGTTGTTGTTGTTTACTCCCATACCCACATACTTGTCATGAAAGGCCTACCAGTATATATTTGTGCGAGTCAACATGTTACTTGGAATTATATACTAAATGCAGTATCAATGACCTTTGTAAGGAGAGGGTTTTTGAGATTGGACACTGTATATTACTGGTATTGAATGAAAGTCAAATATAGTTTACCATAAATGTATAATACTGTCTATAATATGTGCAATTGTGCATGTTCTCACCACAAGGGGACATGTTTTGAAATGCATCTTTCAAGTGGACCATTCCTTGACAAGTCAAGATACTGATTGTGTGAAATGTGATAACACTTGAAAATGTGGTTAAAAAAGTGATTTGAAAGTTGATTAAAATCGTTATTAGATTAGTGAAAATGTAAAGGGGAACAAAGGCAATGCTGATTTCATCCTAACTGCTTAAGTTGATGTCGAGTGAGTCATGAAAAGTCACTTTCACTATCTTTACATTGCACAACTTCTCTAGTAAAGATAAGAGAAATAAAATTATTCAAATCAGCCACAAACAGACGTACTATACACTAGGGTAGGGAATTCTGGGTAAGTAAAACAACATTTTGTCATATCTATCAGTCTATTTATTGTTTCTACTCATACCATATAGAAATGACTTGACATTAGAAGGTAGAAGTAGTAGATATGTGCACTAAAGCTCTTGGTGACAAACGGATATCATGATCTGTAATTAGCACCTTGATTGTTTGCATTCCAAAAATGCCATGTGTCAGTTTACAGCAGTTCATGGCTAATTTTAATTCTCTTATTTTTAGAGAAGTCGTGCGATGCACAGGTAGTGAAGTGACTTTTCATGACTTTAATACTTGACATCAGCTATTAAAAGCAGCTAGAAATCAGTCTTGCCTTCATTCCTTAATAACATGAGACCTACAAGGAATGTGTTAAACAGTATACACAATAAAAGTTAAGTGCATAAAGTCAGAGGTAGTGGTGATAAAATAAAAATCCTAGCATTCTATGATACAAGGTACTGCAAGACTTTAACGAGACTGCAAGATTTTAATGACAGCAGAGGGTTTTTAGCTAGGACAGCAATGACAGATGTGGCAAGAAAATTATTCCCATATTGAAATAGTTTTGAATGCCAACATCTTTCCTCTTGCATATGAAAACATTCAGTCAAGATGACTAGTTTTTCAATTCAAAATCAATGCAATGTGTTACACAACTAGGTAAACCAACTTGTATTTATATTATTTTAGTTTTTATATTGCATTATGTCATTCATGTAATTTTTGAGATGTGGCTATTAACAGTAGCTTTCATGAAGTTTATATATCAATTTATATCAATGTTATTGATTGTGCAGTTTGAATGTTGTGTATATGTACAACTAAAAGAAGATAAAACAGTACATTATAAGTATTTAACAACTTGAGTGTTCATTATACTAAAAGTGTGGTGCAGTGCCGGGGAAAGAAAATATCAACTTGTACCACAGGGAGCTCAGGCTCAGTTAGTTTTGTTTACAAATACAAACAAACAAGTAAACAAACAAAACACAAACAAGTAAACAAACAAACAAACAAATAAATGGATAAATAAACAAGTAAACACACAAACAAAAACAAGTAAACCAACAAACAAAATAAACCGACAAATGAGTAGATACATACATGAGTAAACGACAACAAACCAACAAACAACCCCCCCCCCCCCCCGCAATGATCACATCTGGAAACCAGACTTTTTTTTAAAGAAAATATCTGTGAGTGTTTTGTGTCTTTATAAATTATGGATAGAAAAAAAAATGCTGTAGAAAATAGAGCAACAGATAATAAGAGTTGAACTAATGCATATTTCATGGTAAATCACACTCCCGGGATCACGCTATGTCTAAATCCCTACACATACACACATGTGTAAATTGGAGGAAATGAGACCCACTAGTATACTCGTAAATCTATACTATGTTTACATTAATATTGACTTGCCTAAGGGTCCTTTGGAAACCTCGGCAACAAGATGGCGGTGATGGACGCTGGCAAACAAAGTGTTTCAGACATTACGAGAGATTTACCAACCTTACAGTTTGAAAATGCCCTGACAGAAGAAGAAAGATCGTATTTGGTATTAAGAGCACGTTCTCATGCGATCAATGTTTCACTTTGTGCTCAAGCTTCGTATTTTATTGCCATTTTGAACGAAGCAAGGTGAGTACAGCGGTCATCATTCATGTTGTTGTTTCAGTGTTTGACAGACATTGTGAGTATACCCATGGTGTTATGATGATGGAAAAGTTGAAGTCAAAGGTTACCTGTGTGTTGAACACCACAGGTTGTAAACAACGTGGACACTTTGGGTGTGATCTCTATAAATCTTTGAAGAACAGAGAATATAAAATCTAACTCATTGGGTACCATAACACCACACTACGTCACTAGACAGTACCCAGGGACGTATATATACGTGTTTATACGTCGCTGACAGTAGTACCCCCATAACTGAGTAACTTCAAGCCACTATGGCCAAGCCATTCCTCTAAAAGTTCATAGAAGTCTCAGAATGTTTCAAAATTACCAGAAAATAGAGAATTTATTTTTTTACGCATAATATCCTATATGTTTTAAACACATACCTAGAAGATATAAGTGTATATATATAAGGTAAACAATTCCAAATTTTAACTCTAGATACACCATGGAAGTATAGCCCACGTTATACTTCCATAGATACACCTTATCATACCCAGGATAATGTTGATAATTACTAAACTGTATCTGTTGTACGACGTCTCCTATCTGTCAGTAGGCTAAGTTCATCACTGACAAAATTCCCCCTGATACAGTGATAGATTTCACTGCAGTCTTTTCCCCCTGATACAGTGATAGATTTCACTGCAGCCTTCTTTTCTTTATCAGTTAATAACAGAAATAAGTGCCATAAAATGATCATAGATTTGTAAAATAACCTATTTATTAACAAAGTTTTAGTATTAAATGATTATAAATGTAGAATAATAGTTTTGATATAATTTAAAATTGTGAAATAAGTGTCGAATAATATAACAAAGTAAGGAAGTGTGGGATGTTTAAACATAAATTGCTGAAAGAAATGTACATTGTAGTTCATGCCAATCCATATTGTATGAACTGATAAACATTTCACTCACACTAAACATTTTAGAAATGAACATGTGATCGAGTCATACAGGTTTAAAAAAACAACAACAGAGTTTTAATTTTTTTTTCTTTTGTTTTGTGTCTTGATTAATTTTCAGAAAAGAGATAATTGAACTGAGGAATCCTAAATTGACTAAATCATCCAAATTCCTTCAAGATGCACAGGAGAGAAACCCTATATGTGTTGGAATTCTTGGATGTGGTCGTCTTGGCTCACATCTAGCCAATACTTTACTAACATATGCTGATGTTGAACCCAATGAACTGAGGATATCAACAAGAAGACCAGAAACACTTGGTGAGATTTTTATCAAACACAAAATGGAAATTGAATTAGTTACACAAACTTTGGAGAATATATTCTTCATGGTTCCAAGAATCATTAGGACAGTAACAGATAGCTGAATAATTAAATCATTGCATAATTAAGGTCCATAGTAGATGAAGTGAAATGTCGCATTCGTTTCGAATTTACTGTTCGAAAGGAACTATATTTTACTGTTGAACACAAACTGTTTATTGCGAGGAAAATAAACTATTCAAAATGGATTCACCATAACAGAGTCCTCTCAATCAACTCGTACTATTTTTGATGTACAGAGTCAGAATAGAAGTATTCTAATACATAGCTATTCATTTTATAAAGAACTAAAATGGATAAAAATTGAAGCCCAATTGGCCCAATCTTTACATATTGTGATTACCCTATCTATACTATATAGTTAATGTGATCAATGCCATTTTATTTCTGTAGGTGAACTTCAAGAAAGAGGTGTAAAGTGTTTTCACAATAATGCACACTTAGCAGCATCCGTACATGTTTTGTTCCTGTGTGTACTACCGTCCCAACTGCCAACAGTGGCTGAAGAAATCCGGGGTAAAATTTCCAGTCACTGTGTCGTATATAGTTTTGTCAGTGCTGTGCCCATTCCTAGACTTCGACAGATACTGAAAACTACACACATCATTAAACCTGAAATGACATGGAGTTCAGATAATGTGGATAAAGAATGGAACCTTGAGTTAGATATCAATTCAACATTAGAAAACCCAGCCAGTGTAGATGCCACATGTCCTCTGAGTCTCAATAAAAATGGTGAGTTTTTTTTTATATTATAATCTTTGTTTTTACACGTTGTTGATAGATTGCTAGGTCAGAATTTGGATTTTTTAAATAGATTTCATATCATAACCTCAAGTTGCTTAACAATAACCTAAAAGTGTATCACACACTCTGAAAAAGCAATACATGACAAATTCAGTTATAGGGCTTTAGTTGCCACCATTCCATAAAATACACTTGTAAGACTTAAGTCATCACCATACAGTACACTTGTAGGCCTTCAGTACACTACCAAATCATCACAGCTTACTACACAGATGTACATAGATACTTACAACTATGGAAAGTAAACCATTGGCAAACTAAGATAAACACAAGCTTAGTCTCTGCTAAATCTATAGTTGCAAAACTAGCATCAGCCGTTGATCTAACTACACTCACTGAAGGGTGGTGTCTCTGATGGCAAGTTTTCCTCAAGTGGCTACATACATATTCAATCTTCTTTGATGTTTAGAATGGTGTTTAGAATGTCTCAATTACAGGGTGATTATATCGACATACCAGGGAACTGCTATCACCCACTTGGGCAATCTACCACATGCATCAACAATGGTGTTACTTTGTGTGCATCTTACTTTGCCTATAGCTTGATTTTTGTAGTAGTATGTCACCTTATTTGAGAAGGTTTATAGGATGCTTGTATATCAAAGACCTTGCTGACAATTTTCAGAGAACATACTAAAAATTGACCTCTCTTAAAATCTAGAAATGTTAAGGGGTAACTATTTCATATTTAAATTTAGTGGAAATAGTAGTCACAAGATGTAATTTCTTTTTTCCATATTTTGTTTTATTCCAGAGGCAATAGTTAGTACCAATGAGAAGCTTTCAGAGATGATGATTTATTCATTCATCAATATGTGTACAGTACTTGGACTGAAAAAGAGTGAAACCATCTACATAGCCAATACTGTCTTACTAGGACTGTCTGCTGCCAGGCAGAGTCCTGTACATTTCAAAATACATCACTTCACAAGAAAACATTCAGAGACAGCTGTTGATTCACAGTAAGTGTCTTAAGATCTTGTACATGTATATCTATAATTTACTGCTATTACTAGCAGAATAAGTATACATTTTGATCACTTAAATGGGATTTATAGTACCAGTGGAGGATCCCAATTTCACTGGTAGAAGAATCTGAAATAGTGTGTATATGGTCTTCATTAAATTCATCACAATAATCATCTTTTAAAAGTGAATCCGGGTCTCATAGAAATATATACTGTTAGCTACTATTAAAAGCCAAGAAATTCAATCCAAGAGGTACAACATAACTTTATAGTTTCATCACAAATTACGACACCAGTACGGCTAAGGTTTGGAAACTCTGATAACAAGAAGAGGAAGTCTTATAATACTTGTAGATTAAACTACCCTGTACCGTAATTTTATGGGGTCCCTAGTAAAATATTCTCAGAAATTTCAGAAAATATTCTCAGAAATGTGGGTAGATTTTATTACCAGCTTACCACCTGCCATAAAATCCTTCTGAAATTACAAGTGTATATTGAAGGAAGAAAGTATGTCATAGACCAAATGTTTTATATACACATTTATTTCACTCAACAATGTCATGATAAACTGATTTATGTTACCCTAGTATACTCTGTTTGAATGGTTTGATCATGTTATAGCTATTCAGTTTTCAAGTCATGTAGACTACTGATGGTTTATTCATGGAGGTTTATGGGAGTCTCCATAGTTTATTAAAGCAGATTTGTGACCACAAGCTAAAATGGTCAAATTACCTGAGTTTACATGACAGTTCAAATATGAATAAGGCAGAGCTTGTTCCGTATAATAATAGGTCTTAAAAAATTCAACTAAAATATGAAGTAATAAAAATTCTGTAAACAAAAATCAAATGCATGTACACAAAAAACCAATAACACAGAAACAAATTAAAAGTTAATCTTTTTCATTTGACTTGATAAAAAGTTTCGTCTTATTTATTTTAAAATATGTGACTGCCTAACACAGTGTGTATTTTCTCTTTTCTTTATTTTGTGACTACCTAACACAGTGTGTATTTCCTCTTTTCTTTATTTTTGTGACTGCCTAACACAGTGTACATTTTCTTTTCTTTGTGTGACTGCTTATCCTAATGTATATTTTCTCTCTTCTTTACACATAGGCCTTTTCCTAAGTTTGACATGGGTACAGTAGCAGTGAATGAAACACCCCTGACAAGGATCATCATGCGAAATGAAGAACTGCGAAAATTAATCATAAAAAAATACAAAACTGTATTTGATAAATTTCATTATTGGAAAGGAGGCAAACAGATAAAGAAATAAGAAAGCAGCATATTTATTTTAACATCATTTCTATTTGGTGTTTGATATTGTATATATTTTTAGAATATTGTTTCATTAATTGGCTGTTTTCATTTTTGTATAATTCAGGAAAACAAACATTTAATATCAATACCAAACAAGACTGTCCAGTTTTTATAACACTATTTTCAAGTCCTTTCAATGTAAAATAATATTACAATGATTTTACAAATGTAAATATAAATATTGTATATTTGTTACAAAAGAAATGTTATGGTTATTATGGTTATTAAAACTTGTAAATAATAAATACCCCTAAAAGTTTCCCTTGAATATTTGTTTCTTGTTTGTCTCAATTCAAGGAGTTTTCTTAATTTCACCAGGAGGCTATTATGTTCAATGCTGTGACTTTTACATCTCAAATATTTCACTAATAAACAGCAGATAGGATTCCATCTGCAGTCTTGTAGTTATCAAAATGTTTCTGAAACAATAGCGAAGTACGTCACGAACACGCCAAGTACCTAAAACGAAAGAAAATATATTGTTTGTGTTAGATGGCGCCGTATATCGACACTACGAGCACTACGAAGTGAAAGGGAAAACATTGAAAATACAGATGGACTTGTCCAGAATTATAAAACATGTACCTACCGTAAGAACAAATTCCTTTGTTATGTAAATCAGTCCAAAGATTGAGAATCCAATAGCCGGACCATTTAGTTTAGCCAAAAACATATTGATCTGTTGAAAGAAGAAGAAAAATGTGAACAAATTTACGATTGCACAGCACTGATAAACGAAAACACATGGATGCCTGTAAAGTGTTCTTGGTAGCCATGGTTTCAGCAAGCAATAACCCTTGGTATTTACAGATTGGACATTGCACACTTTACTTTGCCAAAGATAAATACGATAGTTTACCCCCAAAAATGTAAAATATTTGTCATCACTACAACTCCTAGATCGTTGTCACAATCTCCCGCCTGGTGGTCATAGAATGTATGCCTGCTGGCACCAAGTCAAAGTCTCGGTAATCGTTATCTGTACAAACACTGGAATAATACAAATGTAGATAGCTTTGAGATTAAAGCTGAAGATTATAAATAATTGCCCCATGCATACCAATCAAAGATCACATTTTCAATCAAATCATACTCCCCGAAAGTTAATACAAAGAGCATAGGCTTACAGAGAAATAACATGCAACCCCTGTAATTTGATGATTAGTGACTGACTGGGTGAACGCTATAAATGTACTCATTACCTGAATAACCAGTCTGTTATTAGGTTTCGGTGGGATTTTGATATCATGTATAATAGTAACGGCTCCATGGGCCTGCAAACGGAGAAAGAACACACACGTGAGTGTCACCATTCATGTTGCATATGACGTTCAAGGCCACTGCATGCAGAAAATTAAGATTTCATTTAGTTTGATGATACTGAGGTAATTCTCAATCCCAACGTGCATGACATGAGCAAACTGATATATATAGTTGCCAATACGAAAATAGTTCCACATCGTAAGATTACGGACTTTCTCACGGGTCATACACCTTTTTAATATCGAATAAATTATTATATCTCGTATATTGTACTCTAGGGAGATAGCGCTATGCATATGACTTACTTTCTCGTGTGTAGCAGCAGCAAACCAAGTAACCATCGTCAGATAGAAAATAACTGTACCAACCCACATAGAAATGATTGCAGTAGCGGCAGTGAAAGTCTGGGTGTTTCGAATCAAGTTGTATAAAAAGAACCAAGCCAGTGGTAGATTGCTTGAAAGTGTTGAAAACACAAACACTGAGAATACGTCATCGGCAATCTCAACAGCTTTGCACAGATGTTGATGTTCACGTCTGAATAGTTCCAGGTCGCCACTGAAAGTACCATCATCGGCGATCAGTGAGTTTAGTTTATCGTTTAAAGTAGCAAACTGTCGAGATAAAGTCATACAGACAAGAACAAAGAACACCATTGTATATATCCAAGCAGCTGAATGTATTGGAATAAGGCACAGCAACGGATAGATAAAACCATTCGTCTGAAATGGTGTACGGTAAATACTGGTTGCGTTAACTTCGCTCCATGGACCAATGTAATAAACAAAAAAACTCATCCAATTATACAGGATGATTGCGAATCCTAGAATTACTAGAACTAAAACTCGACGTTTTAACCATTGTTCATCAATGGCAAGACCTAAAGCTTTACTTTGAGGAGATTCACAGTGTTTGTACCAATGATTAAGAAATTTTGAGAACTTGTTTGCACGGGCAAAAACAACGAAACAAAACGTGCCATTAACAGCACATTGGAGGTACCATACTTCGGTGTTAATTTTCGTCACTAAAGAACCATCCTTAATATTTCCAACCGACCAAAATGCAGTCAGGTATCGAAAACAGTCACACCAGTGTAAAATAATTGTGAGAATACAATAAGTGCGTAGACTGAATAGTTTACGAAGGCTAATAGTGGTACAACTCCTCTTACTGTTCGTCATCTTGTCTTCTTTGTCCTCAAGGTTTGGAGGATGAAAACATCCAAAGATAGC
Source organism: Glandiceps talaboti (assembly GCF_964340395.1). Classification (NCBI taxonomy): domain Eukaryota; kingdom Metazoa; phylum Hemichordata; class Enteropneusta; family Spengelidae; genus Glandiceps; species Glandiceps talaboti. The sequence goes on from NC_135550.1 coordinate 24,336,695, forward strand.
CATAACTTTAAACAACATCTTGAACGATCTATAAAGGGTTATGTCTTCTTTCGTCTGTGTCTTATCAACAGTTTCTATCCCGGTGTCTACATCGTCTTTTTCCTCACCGTATAGTTCCACAAAAGAAAGTCGTGGATTAACTTTTCGTTCCGTCTTCTCAAAGGGTACTTCAAATGGAATACTCGGACCCTGGGTTACGCTCTCCATTTTGTCTGTTAAATACGAGTACAGGAATCTGCAGTCAACGGTCTAGTCGTACCTGTACGCACATCATGTGTTCAGATCAGCGAACAAAGTCAGTAGTAAACCCGAGCATTTAAGTGATATCATTTTTAAAAGAGCTTGCAGTGATCCATAACAATGTACACATTTATTCCTTTGTATATGCTGACCGCAATGTTTGTGGAAGACTTTGTTAATAATGTGGAAATGTGTTTGGGATTAGATTTATATATGGATGTGTTTGCTGTTTATTGTTATAAACGGTAGCCTGGTCACTCTCCACTCAAGTACTCGTAGTAATTAGTGCTTGATTATCAAACCAATCGATTCCGCGTTTCACGTGATAATATTTGCAGCAATGAATACACACATTGAATGTATTTCTCTATTTCTTACATATAACTCCTACATATATTTAAAAGTTAATACCATAGCCTTTAGTCCAGAGACATGGCTATCATACATACTGACTTGACTGACTTGTCGTTCTGTTGAATGACATTTTCTGTCATTCTCTGGGCTACATGGCCTTCAAGTCTAATCGACGTATGTGATGTATATGTAATATATACAATAATACCACTATAGAATGTGATATATCATTTAGTGATATCATGGAGGTAGTTCTATGGTGAAATTGACAACCCAGGTTTGGGTGAATTTGTATTTTACATGTAAATGTATGATCATGTGAGTGTCTCTGTGTGTGTACGTGTCAGTACGTGATTGATTGATTGATTGATTGACTGACTGACTGACTGACTGACTGACTGACTGACTGACTGACTGACTGACTGATTGATTGATTGATTGATTGATTGATTGATTGATTGATTGATTGATTGATTGATTGATTGATTGATTGATTGATTGATTGATTGAAAATGTTTATGTTAATATGTCATTAAGTGTTACGAATTGTACGTAAATGATTGTATCTGAATAACCTTACATTGTTCTGGTATCAATTCTTCGCAGAAATAATTGTCAAATTGAAAATACCATCCAAACTGAAATTTAAAACATGTCAAGGCGCGAGATTAAATTCGCACATTGATAGTTTCCTTAATATTCCTTACATGTACTTATTACAGCAAATCCAATATGTCCGTTCACATATCCTTATCTGTTCATATACATGTATGTATTAGTCAACCTACTAAAAGCCCCCTGTGATTTCTCCACCTCTAATACTACATCTATATCAATTACAATTGGGAAGTACAATATTGAAACCGAAACACATACATATATAGCTGTCACAATGTGGCATGTATCCGTAGTCAATGCTGTCTTATTTTGAGCTGCACCATTTATAAATTGTCCATTTCAATAATGTAATCCGTAATTGACAAGCAAGTACTATACACAAGTGACATTATTATAACATTGTATTTGTACATAGTTGCCATTATCCATAATGCGGCAACATTAGCTTATACGACGTAGGCATTCAATCAGAGCCTAGGTTACTATGTGTAGTTTGTTTATATTACTATATATTATTGAACTGAACATTTCTTTTTATTTTATTATATAATAATGTAATATTTCGGCTGAAAAGAAATAGGTACGCCACAGGAATTTCGAAAGAATCTAGCACGAGATAATTATGTATTCTATGAGTCTACGGTCATGGGTGATGGACTGCATTAAGTATTAAAAACAGTATCGTATCATTTATTTGATCGTATAAATACATAAAATACAGTAGGAAAGCTGAATCCGTAAAATGACATACTGACATTGATCCATATAACAGTGGTATATTCTGTCATAAACCTATCATTTATCAATCCTTTCGATATTGTGTCCAATGTTGCAAACCCAAATTAGTTCTTGTATTTGGCAAGGTGACTTACCCTTTTAACGAATTCTAGGTCCATGTGAACATCGAAAATATGTACATGAGTGCATGATCATGAATAGATCTGAACATAAAAATCGGAACTAACGAGTTAGTTATATTTACCACTCAGTCCTCTCCATACACAGTGACGGGGGGGGGACATCAGCTATTTATTGAGAGTAAATCAAACGGCTTGCACTGCTCTTCCTGTAGTTTGAGTTTTATCTTACACAGGGAAATATGCGTTAAAGTGTCAATTACTAGTATGATGGTGGGTTTAGAATTGCCGCGAAGTCTTTGCAATGCATTTTTGCACAAATTGAGTTATGTTAATGTGCTCAAAGTACTTATTATTCTATTTGCGGTATATTCACTGCACAGACTTCACAAATTCAGATCATGAAAGAGAAACGCGAAGCTGATACAACGTTAACGATATCAAAATCATGGAAGGTGTCATCAAACAGTTTACAATTTCGTCATGGTTATCTTCATCCTAAGAGTAACATATGAACCTACTGGACAGAATGTAAAGTGATAACGAATCGATAAAAACAACTCAAGTCGACTTTCCGAGATGAGAAAGTAATCACCTCGTATTCGTATTACCATAATATAAATCGTTGCTCAAGTCAAGTTAGATTGAAGATTATAGCGAATCCGAAGTCTCGAGAGAGAGCAGCTTTTTTTTCCAGAGAAGACCGACAAAGCATTTAGCCTACATGTTGTGTGATGTTTGCAATCTGTATTATAAGTCATCGAATTAATTCCGTCGTCTTAGTACATTGGAGGTTCAGTTTTATCCGAACTCAACGGGCCGTGTGATTTCTAGTGAAAACGATGAAACGTACCGTTTTACCCAGACCCGGAATCTCTCGAATTACACCACTGGGTCAATCTCAGCTGAGTCCTTTCGGCAGCAAAAATGACAGAACTCGAACACTCGTCGTTAAAGTGGAAAACTCTGAAAAGACTGGCCATGAAACAACGGAAGCTTCAACAGACACACCACTATACTTAAACGTGAAGACTCTGTTCATCACAATGGGGATACTAGGACTGTATCACCAGTCAGCAACAAGAAGTTGTGTTGGAGGGAATGGAATATTGAGAAGGGTTATCAACGGCATTTTCAACACTCGATTTTACTGTCTGATAATCTGTTTAGTTTTATGGTTCTGCTTTGTGAGATTTTTTCCAGCTATGTGGACATACTACGACAGAGATAAAGACGTCTTTATACTCAAGGTAGCTACATTGGTATGGTATTTTCACTGTGCTTGCAACTCAACCGTTTGTTTCATGGCGTGTTATCGAGAAAAGGGTCTCTCAAGGTTCCTCGATTATTTCAACGAACATTGTCAAGGTGACAGGAGTCTGAAACTAGGGCTGGCATTAGATGAAAAATGGTTACGCAAAACAACCATTTTGGGAGTTATTAGTTGCTTGGTCTTCACTTTCGCAAACGCTTTCCTCATCACCTACTCGTGTGTTGGGCCGTCTGAGAAATTAAAAAACGAATCTATTTATTTCACTGAACCGTTTGGCGACCGTTTTGTTCCTGCTGTTACCATCTTGATAATTTACTGTAGTTCAGCATGGACATTTCTTCCAACACAGTTTGCCATCGTATGCTGCATCCTTTCTAAACAATTTGAGAAACTTAGCCAAATACTTGGTCAACAAGTTCAACGCAACAAAATTCCCATGGGACAACTACAAACGTTTGCTGAAGAGCATCAAGAGTTGTGTAATGCGGTCTCTTACGCTGATGATGTCTACGCACCGTATTGTATGGTTGCCATAGCAACAGATTTAGTGACAGAAATGTTTCTACTTTACGAGTTACTGAAACTTTACAATGAGATAACATCGACTACGTTGTTAATTGCGTTGTTTTGGTTGCTTTCTACCTTCATCAATTTAACCATTATCTCCTGGTTTGCCGCTGTACTTCACGACAAGGTAAAAGCATCCCTATCTTTCAGTGCCATCTTCCCTTTTCCAGTGTTATCAACTCAACAAATTTTCACCAATCGTGATCGCTTTCACAATTTATCTTGTAAAGAAACTCTGTCGACAGTTTCTGTATACAGTTAGGTATTAATAACACATTCTATATACATTGACATATAGCACAGTTTCTCGTATATTTTACCTAAACTCGCTTTAATATCTCATTTTGTAGTAAGACTTATATCCAATTTAGTTGCAACAATATTCACTCTCCCTCTCATATTACCTAGTAATTTATGGTTCGTATGTATTTCACTTCCAATCATGAACACGACGAACTAAGTAATCATTTTGGCTAAAGCAATTTACAGTCGTTGGCCTGTGATTTGCATCGTAATATATTGTTGTTCATTGATTAATGGTCTGTTCTTCTAGAGCGACATGTCTTGCACTAACGTTCCTAATTTTGGAGATAAAAACAACAATTTTATATTTGAACTTAAGATAAACAAGATCGAGTCATGCACAGCACATTAGTTTGCTACTCGACATTATAATATCAAGTATTTTAATAAATCTTTGGATGTAATCAAATATCAAATAATTTTTTTTTCAATTTACAGATGATCCTAAATATTTCATCTGTCTTAGCCAGTCTTAGGTCTATATTTAACCCGTGACTCAAGAAAACAAATATGATTTTCAAAAGAGGGCTATGTATTCAGCAGAAACAACAAATCTTCACCAGCATTTATGATAATACATTTTTCAAACTGTCCACATGCAGCTACACCCTACCTTCCACACACAAACACACACTCAAAAACACGAGCACGCAGACAGACACACGCGCGCGCACACATATACACACACACACGCGCGCGCGCGCGCACATACACACACACACACACACACACACACACACACACACACACACACACACGCACACGCACACACACACACACACTTCTTAAAATGCCCCGTCCATGCGTCCTATTCAGTGGTCGTTACTGGCGATCAAATGACGGCGTAATTAAACACGAAATCTTTAAGGCGTGCTGGGTGTTCATTGCAAGCAATATACATGGCGTATTTTATCTATATATTCTATGTAAGCGTCTAGACGATGTAAAACTATTTACATGTTTTGTACAAATACACCATAACACTTTAGTACGCTTTGCTTTATACGTATACATTATCAGCCACTGACTTTCCGGCTATACTGACGTGTGATACCCATTTGTAGATGTTTCTAATTTACCACACACTATTGAATCCAAAATGAAATTTAGAACGAATAATTCACATTTTCAAAATCAATCCTCTAAAATGAAACACACTTTGTTAACCTATCCAATATATTTCCTTCTCGACATATTAAAAGATAATTATTATGTGAGAGGGTTCAAGCCATCTAAATACGGTGGCAGTAATTGGAAACACATTACAAAACATAGAATGTTGATAATGCAATGCCTGTGTGTTCTTCTCCCTGTGGAATCTAACTCCATTGAAAAAACCCTCTACTGAGATTTGATTAGAGAAGAGGCTTGCAACTAAATTACACGCAAATCTGTTGTTGGCTTTAATCTTTTCTATTTTACAGGCACATTCTCCCTTGCAACACCTTCATAACATGACCCTTGAAGATAATCCGACAAACAATGTGATATTACTGGTGAGCAAGGACATTATTAATCTTACCAATGATATAAATTAAATGCATTCATCAACTACTTTCAGATACTGACAGCTGTCATTAGTTCGTATATTTGTATGCGGAGAAATGAGAACTATATTGCGTGCATGATAAAATATACACATTCAAGATAGTTACACTTACATTAGACAATTGTGTAGCCGAGACATCAAAAGTGTCAAAGGAGATTCTAAAAATTTCTAGTTACTACAATGTGCCAAGTAAACTGTCTTTTCATTGAATGGGAATTTCCATCAGACTGGGCAAAGTTTACGCAAATAATTTACAAGTCTGTAATTTGATTTTAGCATTGATGGATCATGACAGCAACGTTTCATTTAAGTATAAATTCTTCTTTCGATTACATGTCCTCAGGTGAACCGATTGCTGTTCAAACTACACACCGGCAACATAGGATTCTCTTTATGGGGCGTGACTTGTATCTCCAAGGAGTTCCTAGTAACGGTATTTAAGTCTTCCTGTTTTGTCATATCTAACTGTAGTCTTTTTTTGTTTATTTGTTTATGTCTGTTTTCTTTGATTATAATGTAATGTAAAGCCGTGGTATGGGAATAATACGAAGCAGACGTGTATGAATTAGTATGGCTATCCAATGTAGACTCAGACAGCATTCTTTGATGAGTGACGATTCCATTAGTTTTAGTCGCTGCTTCAAAGCTAGGAATGTGCGAAATGTCAGACTGCACTTCCTCTGGCACTCATAGAGTAATATATAGGACATTACGAGAGTACTACTAAACAATAAAGGTAGACCTTTTTCACACAAAAAAAAACTTGTCCTTAATTTTCCAGAAGATATTAAAAATCTGTTTAGCAATATATTAAGCTATGATAATACTTTATGTACCGATTATTTTTAATTGAAATCCAATCATCATGAAGCAAATCATTCCAGTCACATACCTAACAGACGTGCTAGTAAGTTGAGATGACTTTCTTACCCCTTCGGCATTTCTCTCTCTAATTTGTTATTTACTATTTTATCTTTCAGATCTTCGGAGTGTTTGTAACATACTTTGCACTGGTTGTGCAGATGTTGTAACAAGGATAGTTTCATGGAATAAATCTCTGGATGACACCGTTACTATTCAATACATGACATTATCTTTACGTCTAGGGCTTATAGAGATTTCTCACGATAGAGTTATAATGTTTGGCCATTTGTGATTTGTTCCACATACGACGAAGAACAGTTACTCATTTGTATGCAAAGCTGCTCAACACGCTTGTCGACATCTTCTCAGTGATAGCTATCTTCCTAATGTGTTTTGCATGTTGGACATTTCAATGATAAATATGTGGATTAAGGAAGTGAATCCTTAAAAAAACTAACTTTAATTCGTTCTTTTGTAGGAAGTATGAATATAGCACAATTTAACAACAGTGCTAGAGACATGGCGAAATGTCTGTCTGTCTGTCTGTCTGTCTGTCTGTCTGTCTGTCTGTATTGTGTGTGTGTATTGTGTGTGTGTGTGTGTGTGTGTGTGTGTGTGTGTGTGTGTGTGTGTGTGTGTGTGTGTGTGTGTGTGTACGAATGACGGTATGTCAAATTGACCACCTTGTATGAACATTCCCATTACATGTAATGGACAACAGTCAGAACAGACAGTCATGTCAATCGCTCTAAAATGTCAGACTGGCCATAAACGCACACTTGAAAAGTACAGGCAATATATACAAATTTGAAAAGGTATGGAATTGAAATTAGTTTTATACTGTCAATCTGTAATATTATGTATGTATAGAGAGAATGTAAGTGTTTAAGAAATATGTGATGTGAGATAAACCCTAATGCGAATCCGTTGTCTTCTTTAAAATGTAAAAAAAAACTAGGCAAATCAGTACAGTGAAACCGTAGTCACGGTCAAATAGAGATTACATTTGGTATTTGAAAGGGAAATACATTTTACATGAAGGATTGGTAAACGTTAGAAACTGGCCGGACAATATAATTGTATATATATAATTGTATATATATATGTATATATATATATATATATATATATATATATATATAAAGTCGTTACTCAGAGTTTCACGCTTCCTCAACCGTCATCAGGCAACTGATACATTGAAATTGAGATGGTCAAGGTCGATATCTACACGTAAATGTCGACCTTGACAATTTCATTTTCAATGTATCAATCGCTTGATGATCGCTGAGGAAGCGTGAAACTCGAGCTCTGAGTAACGACTTATAACATCTTTATAACTTGGATTAAGTCTAGAACGCTCTTTTACTAATATTGCATTGAGCACTGTTCTTCCATATATATATACACACATCACATCTCACATCACATATTTCTTAAACACTTACATTCCATATATATTATATATATATATATTATATATATATATATATATATATATATATATATATATATGTGTGTGTGTGTGTGTGTGTGTGTGTGTGTGTGTGTGTGTGTGTGGTGTATGGATGATAATTGTAAACTAGAAGAACCATTCGTCGCCAATTATAGGACTGTGTTTTTAGAAAATTGGCTTCAAAGTATAGTCTCCATATATATGAGACAGCCAGAGTTTTATTAAGTTATTATGTCAAAAGTACACCATGGAAACAAAAGATGCAGTTAATTGAATCAAATTCTTCTAATTGTCGTAAATAAGATGAAACCCTGTGAAATTGTCAGCTTTTTAGATAGTTTGATGTCCTGTCATTAAGAAGTCATTGGTTACTATGCTTAAAGGGATGGTTTGACTATCTGTAGGACAATACCAGAAGGCTTTCATTCTATCTTATATATTATATGTATGGTGCATGTACACTTATTAAGCATCCATTTGTAAAGGCCGTGGTTGTGATTGCTCAGGACACACATCATAAAATTGGACTTCCTTGTACCATTGTACTAGTAGTTTAATGTAATCAGTTATGCTACGCTGATCATTGGCTACACTATTATTGAATTTACCCATGAAAGATGGGGGAATAATTCTAAGACCACACACTTTATGGAGTAGAAAATCCACATAACAATTGCATGGTGTCAGGAATCTATCACAAGATTGCAATCCTTTATTAAAGTAATATATTGATATCCGCCATTATATCCTGTCCAATCCATCTAGCTCGGATTTGTAGTTTGTTCGGAAAAAGATGAAAGACACCTTCCGACACTTTGGCTTTAACCCGTCATATGTCATGTTAGTTCCTGGTGAGATTTTACAAGTAAGAATGGACAAATACATACCATTATTCATTGGAAAAATAAAGTGTCATGCGATTATTATGCTCCGTTGAGTAGAAACAAACTGCCTCCAGATTATATGTGGATATTTTTATTCTGTTAGGGTTACCCTGAAATAAGGTAATCTCAAATGATGCATGCATTCATTCATTGAATGATCGTTAACAATACCATGTAGACTATTTGAAAAGGTCAATGTGGTTGGATGGATGTTCTTTTTATGTCAGTTGTACACGAAATGTTGTCAACTGTATCACATCGTCTTTCACTTTCACCATCAACCATTAATGTCATTTTAGGAAAACATGTCCAAATACTGAAAGTGATGGCGCTTGGCGCCAGTTGAAGTACAAGCTGCCTTTTATGACACTAATGGCATCACTAATAGTCATTCAGCTAATTACGTTTCTAATTTGAGTTTTGCTATTGATTGAAGTCAATGGTGTCATGTCTGCAGTGTATGTTGTTGTTGTCTCACAAAACATAGCATAGTACCCCATAACTTGCCATTGAAAATAGCAAAATGAAAAGCAATGGAGCCTTGTTGTATAACTATATTCCTGGAAGAACTAATAGTTGTTTGCTATTCATAGGTAAGACTATTAAAAAGGACATGTTTTTGTTAACTTACAGCACAGAACCACGGGAGTCGTCTGAAACAGTAATTAGCTTACATCTTGGATATAATGAGAACAGTTACTGTTATCAGAATGGGATATTTTAGATGAGAGATGTCGTTATTTTTATGTAGGTTCTGTGGACTACATCCAATTACATTTTACTCTCGGTTGCCCGTCTAACAATTACAGAAACTGCAACAGTAACTGTCGAGGACATTTTACTAACCCATTACACTGTTACTCCTTTATGTGTTGCAATCCGCTAACTTTTGTCCACTGTAAGTGAAAAGCTATCATGATTTTCTAGACTACCTTATGTCAATTAGCGGGAATTACAAATGTACATAATATTTTCAAATGTCTTTGTTTTTGTTCGGTCTGTGTATCTGTCTGAACTGATAGTTTAGTATTAGTTACTATATCAGAGACTGTTGGTAAATTCACATGAATTTAGATTGAAATATATATATTTTTATTGTATCGATGAAAGTACTTACTGAATTGTTACTGGATACTGTGAACTACTGAATTCCACGAGTGAACCGTGAGTGGGTTGGTAATTCTGTTTGAGATACCCGACAGTGTAGAAAAAATCCTAAATAGCGCTAATTGCCGGGTTAAGTAAGGGGCCGGCCCACTTTTAACAGGAGGGGGGTCATTGTTTTGAAGTTGAACCAGGATTTTCTCAAAGTGAACCACCACCACCCCCATCCCCAGTCCAGTAAAGCCCACGTTTTCCAAAGTGACCCCCGCCCCGGCTAATATCATGATAATTATTGATCGACATAAATTTTAATAAACGTTGACTGGAAGCAACATAAACTATCTTCTAATAATGCTATCTATGGTACATGTACATGGTTGTTGTATCATGCATTATGAAATGTTAATTCACATTTAGCGGAAATTGCCTATCAAGTCTCATACGTCACTTCCGCCGCAAATTCGGAATGATGCCAACTTCTTTCTGATAAGTGACATTGAATGAAAGTAACATTTTATCTCATGTAATATTAAATGTTTTATGAAACAACATGAATTGACAAAGTATCGTTCCCATGTAAGCACTAATTTATGATTTATGGAGCTGTATGGACTCTATAGAAAGTTAATGTTTGACCTCTTGATATGGACTGACGACAGTAAGCATTTTTTTCTAACTGGCAAGCATTTCACTGATCTTTTTACAGCAAAATAAAGATCGCCATGCACGATGAATCTCAAAATTCCTTTTTTATTGTCTACTAATAATGGCGACTTTGTCCATTTAAGGTGTATGTGCATTCTAACAGATTTAGGAACAGTACATTAAATTTGATGGGGTGTGGTCAGATCATCAGTGTCTATTAGTAAGGATGACATTGTCCATTTGATAGGTGCATCTGCATTCTACCAGATTCAGGGATAGTACATTTGATTTGATGGGGTGTGGTTAGATCATCAGTGTATACTATGGTAAATTCAATTACTTCATTGACACCACCCTGTAAAGTTAAGATGACGTCACCAGTATACGTCATGATGTCAAGCACACGTTGTGGTGACATCTTCACCCACTTGGCCAATTCACCAAGGATCAGAACACGTTGGGAGCTGTTTCAAGATAAAAGGCATGGAAAAATTGTCATTGTTTTAACGATCTACAAATTAAACTTTCGAACTTACAAAAGACACAATCAAAAAAGACCGACTAGCGCTTATATTGTTATAGAATAGAAATTGATACTGAAGCCATTATATGTAGGGATAAAGGTTTTTTTTGGAATCTAGTTTGAAGGGACTACGTTGCTATCGTCCGAATCATTCAGACACCATCGGCGTAATGATGTGAAGCCATCTGATGTTCTCAAAGGCCACTTCAGACAAAACGTTACACTTACAGCAATAGGGGAACTTCTAAAACCAACGGGACACACACTAACATGACAGAACTCAAACGTCCTCTCTGCAGCGAAGAAGATAAATACTGGCTCAAGAAAATACGCAAATCCATCGAAATTCGAGATCGTCATACATCTCTCAACCGTGACAGAGGTTACAACTTTTTACCTATGTCCAATAATCTACTGTCAATTGACTCCACGAGGGGTCATCTGGCCAGATGGCTTAACATCATTGCGCTGTTTTTGTATCCCTACATAAAAAGGAAAGAGGCTATCAGTTTGTTCTTTGTTTCCTTGTATAAAAACAAAAGATGTTCTCAAGAAGAGCAAATACCTTTTTGGAACAGCTATTTCTGGTACTGTATGCCAAAGACCAAAGTCTGCTTTACCACATTTATGTTGGTTCAATGGATTCTGTTCATCAAATTTCACCAATGTCTTCACTGGATCTCTGTCACTGAATGCATAGCCGGAATCAAACTAGGTATGATAGAAATATATTGTCACTCTGTTATCATAATATGTATATAATGAACCAATAAAAAAAGTGCATGCTTTAATAGAATTGTTTTGTTTTTTTCAGTAATTTTTTATTTTACGAAAATGTGTAGTAAAACACTGATACACACATGTGAAATTAGTGTATCATGTATCTTGATATTCCTACCTGATCAAATCCAGCTTGCTTTGGTGTTATCGGATAAGGCGTCTTCACGTTTGCCCAGAACAAGGTGCCATACTGATAGCCAGCGATTGTACTAAATGTAGACCAAACTTCACCATCAGGACCACCAGAGCCAAGTGATATCTAAGAATAGAATTACAAGACTTGTAAATGTCACTAGTCTTCTCCACGATAGAGACTAATATCAGCTAGAATTTGTTTTAACAATCAGAGCCATCACACCACCACCACCACCACCATCGTCGTCGTCGTCTTCGTGGTGGTGGTGGTGGTGGTGGTGGGGGGGTGTGTGGTTGTTGTTGTTGTCGTCGTCTTCGTCATGTTAACCAGTCAACCAGCGCCATACTAACATAATTAATCATCACGTGGCCTTCCTGCTATCAATCCATCATAGATAATCGACATGTCCATTCTCTGTAACTGTCTCTTACCTGTAGTATTTGTAGATCGATGGACGTAGCTGGCTGGGAAGGTTTTAATAACAATCCATCCGAGTTGCAGGACCTGTGGTTGTAATTGCAAATACAATTAAAGTTGGCTGAAGTTACTTTATGGATTGTTCAACATATATCCTTCACATTAGAATTGTCATCATAGAAAGGGATCAAATTCACATATACTACACTAGTTTTAATAGTGACTATTTATGTACTTACGTGACGCAAACTGAGTGTAACACTTACCTCATGATGAGTGAGACGTTGGAATATTGAATTTTATCACTTGGTCCAACAGGTCCTGTACTTAGAGTTGAAACCAATGCTTGCAGCTCAGTATACGGCTCCCGTTTATCTGAAACATAATTCATTCAAATTGAATGGACGTCTGTGTTTCTACCTTTTGTCAACTCTCAGAGCAAATGTATTTTATATGTCTTGAAAAGTAATATCACTGAAAGAATAGTAATCCGTTTCATACAATACAGCGCATGTAACTCACGGTAAGTGTTCCCTGGTTGGTCTGTTATCGTCCAAAAAGTGTCTTTAAACGGTGCCAAGCCAACAGCGTGGTTCAGAATTGAACTAAGTCCGATTCTCCATTGATCGTTACCAGCCTTGTAGTCACCACTAGCCCGGACCTTTAAAGAAAGACTGGACTAATTACTATTCATGGTTGTTTACTAAACCCACATTAGTTCTTAGTTCATGCCATTAGCACATGTAAGATGTGTAGCAAGTTTCATTACAAAATTAATGAAACAGTTTTAAGATATCGTGTTCACAGACAGACAGACAGACAGACAGACAGACAGACAGACAGACAGACAGACAGACAAGAACATATCATAACCTCCCACACACGCCTTCAAGCTCATTCGATCCAAATTGAGACATGCATATGTCGATATATGGTATTCTGAATAAATAGATAAACGTACCGTTACGACAGCTGGTACTTCAACACTTTGTAATATATGTCTGGGCATTGGCATGCAATATAGAATGGTGATGTCATTCATGGATGCGCCGTTACCCATTTGAATCAACCAATTTCTGCCCACTGTGACATTCGACAGGGTTGCATTCATATATTCGAATTCGTTATTTAACCAATCCTTGAGGGAATTTAAAAAAACGACATACTTTATGCTAAAGGTTACAGATACAGACATGTGAAGATGGAAACAATAAAAGATACTACATAAAAGAAGAGAATAAAAAAGAAAGATCACTATCACACACCGTGCTCTACTCAGACAGAAAGTAAAGCGATGGTAACAAACTCAATACCTGGCGATAGTTGGTGATTATGAATTTGTATTGCAGATGCAATGGATTTTTATAGCGTGGTGTTATTGTAGATGTCACTCTAAACCTATTATAGTAATAAATGATTCAAATTCACGTGTGAATTGGATTTGTTAGCAAAAGTAATGTTTCTACTTTTGGTGATACCTCTGGAATCAAAAGTTCCCCGAGCCTTTCTTATTAATAGTCTATTGATATTCTTTCTTTGTTCTAGTTGGAAATATATAAAATTAAGCCTTGATATTTATACTTTAAAGTTTCTCTCCGAACAAATGGGACTGGCACTTACTAGGGAAGTACTTGATAAGTAGATTTTGCCCATACTGTGAAGGGCGTGGTGTGTATATTGTTGAAGATGAGTGTCATTTTCTCTTATTTTGCCCTTTATATGACATATTTAGACATGCACTCATTCCCGATAAATATAGCAACTTTCCAACTAGAGAGAAATGTTTTTTCTTACTGTCTTGTACGAATAATACTGTTCAATTTAAACTAGCACTATTTATACATAAGTCTTTTAAATGACGTCAAGAATTCGTAGCCACTCTGTAACTCTTTCACTCTCTGTATCTTGTTTTGTATATTTTGTTGTGCGATGGGCTAAGGCCTTAGCATGTTTACAATAAACTTATAACTTAACTTACTTGATAAGTAAAAGAACAACATGCAAAGGTATGTATTTGGCCTATGAAGATGTTCAAGTTAGACCAATGAAATATTCCCCAAAGATATGCGGCACAGCTTCATGTGTATTTTAATAATTATTTAACTAATTCAGCGCAGCAAGCTTACGCTTCAACTGTATATGTAACTCTTTCATTTTAATTCTATATCTGTTACCTGTTCATACAGCACAAGTCCCCAGAGTCTGGACGTCTTCATCAAATAATCCCAAAATCCCTGAAAGGAAAGGGAAAACCTTTTAAACAAATAGTTAATATAATAAAAGAGATTCAATACATATAACGAAAGTCACAACTTTTACCGGTGACCTTTTCAAAGTGTACTGTTTCCAATGTAAAAGATTACTAACAAAATATACTTACTGCATCTTGAGGTATAGCGTATCCTTTATACTTTTCAACGATAAAATCCCATTCTCCGCCATTCACTTTAGCATAGTCAGTTGTAGCAGTCCTGTATTTAACCAGATATGTAAAAATAATGAAAATACAAGCGACAGATTTAGTGTTTGGAATCTGGATGAAATCCTCTCAAACCAGTCACGAAATATGAAATTAGTTTGCTATGTTATTGTGTGTTACTTTCGAACTAGAGGGAGTATACAGTTTCAGTAATTAGGTGGCACAATGTTTATTACTTCTCACGCTATTTTTTTTACAAACTACACAAACAAAATGCAGACA
This sequence comes from Glandiceps talaboti, assembly GCF_964340395.1. Classification (NCBI taxonomy): domain Eukaryota; kingdom Metazoa; phylum Hemichordata; class Enteropneusta; family Spengelidae; genus Glandiceps; species Glandiceps talaboti. The sequence goes on from NC_135550.1 coordinate 24,351,963, forward strand.
GTGGTAGAGCTCATGCACATAAAAATGTTACATTTTATCTCACTGTGAACACAAATAAACACAGTTTTGCAGTTTTGTGTTTAATCTGCCTTGTTTCATCCGACAGTGACATCGATTTGTGTTCAAGGTGAGATCAAATCTATCATTTTATATGCGGTATTTTGTTTTATGTAATCGTAACAAAGAACACTGTGTGAGACGTAAAAAACACAGTGCCCTTAATAGAAACTCTGGTCTATAGTCTCTCTAGTTTGGTAGTAGTATAATTCAAGGCATAATGTAGATAAATAGACAATAACGTTGGTAGCCGATATCAACTTACCACCATCTATTGTGGGCTCCAAGTGGTACATTAATATTGTTGTACAGGTATCTGATAAGAGTAAATGTTATTAGCTCTATTTAGTGTCATATCAATCAAAATTGTTATATTATCGCATATGTATGGGTAGTTATCCTCACATTGCGCATCTTTAGGAGAGTAACAAGGTCATCGAGAACATACAGCAATGCTGGATATTGGGGTTTAGGATCTCACAGGCCGAAGCTAATATATCTATCTAAACAGTAAACTTTGCTGAAAATACTGGTAACAACAGTTTATCACAGCAAGATGATGTCTACATAGCTAACAACATAGATTCAACATACTTACTGCAGGCCATGAGGGAAGAGATCTGGCATGGCCGTCCAGTTTTTACAACCACCATTTTCACCCTTGAAGTAAAAGAACGAGTCCAACTGAAAATACCTAGAGAGATGACAAAATCAAGAAATTTGAGACTACGGAAATAATGGCAATCTGTTACTGAGATCCCAAATGTTCCAAATACAAATGTTAAAAAATCCAATGTTGTATGTTGATTATTTGATCAAAGTAATGTTTTTGTGTGTAGGAGACAATTAAGTTGGTGTTAAAGTCATCGGGACTTTACCTGTATGGAAGACCAACTGAGTCCGTATACTTTTTAACATCCAGCATGGTGTCTTCGTAGTTTTTTCCTGGTTCTGTGTTGTAGTAATAAAATGCACCTAGAAACACAAATATTTAATGTTGTTATTTAGGGAATGAGAAGAATTTACGGAGGGGAGGGAGCTGAGGAAAAAAATCGGTTAAGCTATGAAATGGAATGGTTGGTCATACTTACCTCCATCAGTCCAGTATCCTAGATAATTTAGAGGAAACGCCGTGTCCCTGGTGTCGGTTTGTTTGCCATGATATCTTGTCAACGTCCTACCCATTCCATGAATTGCCTGTATTGTAATGCACCAACGGTATTACATGTAACAGTGTACATTGACGTGTTATCGACCCTTTCTGTGCTACTGGGGAGTACCACCAAGCCGATGATATATTGACCAGTTTTTGAAAAACTCAATGACAATTTATGCAAGACAAGGTCATGACATACAAAATATCAAATTCATAGATAAACAAAGTTAACAAACAAAAAGCCTCTAAGATCTTATCAATACGATTCATCAACAAATTCAAAGCAGAAACATACGATGGCACTTAAGTGACAAGACAAAACATAAATTTTCATCGACAAACACGATACTATAAGATGCGTATGTGTACCTTGTTGATTCCTTTGTCAAAATAAACAATAGTTTGGAAGTTAAATCCTTTTGGGATCTCCATGATACTTCCCATCAAACCATAGTTGATCGTACCGGTCATAAATTGCAGTGAACCCGCCATGAACTCACTGAATGGTGAGATGACTACAGTATTCAAAGATTTGTCAAAAATAGCTAAAGGTCCACCATAAAGACCAAAATTGATCGCACTGGTGCCGACATTCCATCTAAATAGACAACAAATTGATATTTATGGATGTTGTAATATAGTTGATTGACTATTCCAACATGACCATAACATTTCGTACACTGGTCTATCTATTATTTACATGTCATGTATTTTAAATTTTCGATTGTTCTATTCACTAGACATTGACTCTATATATAGCAGCATAGACGCACAGACAAGGAAGAAATTTCTTCTTTTCTGTGATAGACCATAGACTGATCTAATCCAGGGACTATGCACTAACATTCTAAAAACAACTTGAGCGTTGTAGATTGGAGCTTTGCATTTCATGATGGTAAATGAAAAGAAAAGAAACATAAAATCTACGTTTTAGAAATAAAATATGCCCTTGTCTAAATTTATTCTGAAAAGGTAGGCTTAGACCTTCCTTACGTTCCAACAGTGGTGTCATCCAGAAAAGTTCCGCCGTATGAAATGTAACCTTTGTCGCCTTTCTTGCCTTCCACCTTGAATGCTGGGAAGGCTGTACATACACCTTCTGTGAAGTCAATGCTGGTTCCTTCCAGGGTTTGCGGGTAATACTGAGAAATAATTGAGAATAATTTAATATAGTGTTTTTATAATGTGCGTCGGTTTAAGTTTGAAAAGAAGGAGAAAACTAACAAAAATAAAATGATTATGTGCGGTTTCTTACAGGGCAAACTTTGTCAAGTATATTTTAAGGGGTCGAGCTTCTGTGATATGTTCTGCACATATCTCTGAGTTACCTCTCTCCTGTTAACTTCGAAAAAGGATTTTAATTGAGTCACACGTCATGAAAATGGGCAACATAAGACAGTCATGGCGTTCCATAGTATACTATTATATGAATGTTTGATGAATCAAACCTCAGAAGTAAGGATGTTATTGGTTCCATGGACCAGAGGGGCTGTTGCTGTTTGGTATGCATTAATAGACTAAAACTATCAACAACAAATCTACACAAATATCTGCTTTTATCAATCTGAATGATATTGCGTCTGACATTGCTTCCAGGCTGTTTACAGAAACTTATCTACGTGGAGATGATACCTGATCAACTTCGTCATAAAATCCCTCAAGCCTTTATAGATCAGAATTGAGAATGAATTGAACTTCTACAGAACCAAATCACAACAGACGACTGGTTTAAGACCTTTATTTCTGTGTATCATAACTACGTTGATACTCACCTGTGAGAAAACGATAGCCGACACATTCTGATACGCCCGTATCTCTGTCAGTACTTGTTTAGTACCAGACTTAGCCTTAGCTTGCCAAGTCAAGATCCAATATTCAAACCTTCCAAGCACGTCATTTCCGTAGATGGGATTACTGATGTTTGTTAGTATCAGGTTGCCTGGACTTGAGAACTTGGCGTTGTCGATGAAGAAAAACGTCGGTGCACTATTCAACCATGTTTCACCATTGTTACTGATGGAGTACTGTCCGTCTGATTTCAGATCGATCGTCAGTCCATTGGCAGCTTTTAAGGTGCTTACGTCGACTGCACCTAAACATAGATAAATGTCTTACATTTACTACTTTGATAATGTTAATTTCTACAAGCAAAACTACTTATAAAGAGAATTCTATGAGATGTATGAAGTACAGTTCTGTAACAGTAGTCACGTGAACATTGCGTATCATTTTGTTATTTTCATGGTGTAAATATTAGCTTGAAAACATAATGTATTTTTGACATCTTGTAGATAGATTGGATGTGTGTGTGTGTGCGTGCGCGTGCGTGCGCATGTGTGTGTAAGTTGTGTAGAATGTGGTGCGTTACTGATATAAAGAGTTTGTAAAAGATCAAAATGACTGCAAATGAAAAGACTCATACAATTGTAAAGTACAGTATTAGAGGTTTTGAGTATTGGTCTCTATGGACCCTAATTTGTTATATTTTAACATGGTCCCTGATTTCTTATCAGAAGATGTGAACAAACTATTACCAATGAATACAGACAACGTGTTATCACAAGTGATGACCCTTACTTGCAACGTGATTCTATAGTCAATCTTTAGTCTAATTCTGTAACATGTAACACAGTCATGACGACAAAATAAATAAAATAATTTTGGTACCAAAAAGAGTTTGTGATATATTTTGTAGTTCAGTAATTTACACCGATTTGTCTCTTTTGAGTAATTTTAAAGAACCACCTTATTTGTACACTCCTTATAAAACTGTGTTGAATGTATGATATCCTAAACATTGGTTACTTGCAGTTCAGATCATATTCCTGTTGACGACTCTTATATGGGGCAATGCGTGTATAATTTTAAATCATATAACTTGACCAAGTACAAACCATGGAATGGAACTTTGTAGGGTCAATGGGTCAATGCATACATGTGTAAATGGTAATCATAGGGTCAGTTAAGGCCACAAACAACACTTTGATTGTACGAGGAGTTCAAACCTACCTGTACAAATCGAGTGTGTGCAACAATGTTACCGTCATGAAACAGATGACAAACTTTTTAACCATGAGGCGCCAAAAGGTGTCGAGAAATATTTTGCATCTTTTTAAACAACTATGATACTAAAATAGGATGAGACACGAACGAAAAGACAAAGCTTTATCATCGTTGTTTTTCATTTAGACCACTGTGCGCACAATCTGACAATTTTTACATTATATATAACTTAGATCAAAAGACGTCATACCATGTGGACTGACCTGCTGTAACAAGAAGTAAAGAGGCTATCACCATAAACTTGACCATAACTAACATTGGTTACCACTACTTATCGAAGTGACACTAGATACACCGATACAGGTACCGGTTCCGATGAGGGCGAGGGTGAGGTCTGGGTCGACAACCGTGGAACTGACCAAAGTGCAAAGTTCGCCATCATTCGCTTGATTCATATACTATCGAAAATGTTCGGGTGTTTGAAATAATGTTTTAGTCTAGAAACGGCCATACGACGTCGTGTAAACCACCTGTTTATGTTTGAAGGCAATGCGTTCTCACTTGATCCGTAGGCATAGTCAGAGCTTGATAGCAAAAAACAAAAACCGATTAAAAAATATCATTTGCAAGGTACTTTTTGAGTTCTAGGTTTTGGACCAGTAATGACATTATTCTTTGCCTATTTAAATGTCAAGGATCTGATTATGTTTCACCTTATCTTCCCATCAAGTACCAAAAGTCAATCTATAGCCAGTACTTTTTTTTAAGTTTCAGACATTTCTTAGCCAAATTTACATACAAAGAATGGGTCATCGTGCCAAGAACAATTCTTCAGTTGCACACCAAACCTCCTCACAGAATATCGCAATCTGCCCAATAGTTATGGACTTTTTGACCAAATTCATACTGTTGACCTAATCTGCATATAACAAATAGGGTCCAAACAAACATACACATTCTCCACACACTGATGAACCTTAATTCAGTCGTGCTAAAAACAAAAAGAAAATCTTAAGGGTATATTAATTCATTACACCGAGCACAGAGAGGTGAGTGTATCAAATTGACAAACACAGATTTATTTTCTTTCTGCTTTACAACAAAAGAAATAAAGCATATAGACAAATTTAAACATTTATTTTATAAGCCTAAAGTACATGTCAGGTGTTTCTGTAATATCAGAAATGATAATTAGATCATCGAACGTTGTGTCAAATTGTAACCTGGCCCTATAGAGGTGACAACGTCCATTTGGAAGTTGGATGTGCATTCTACAAGATTCAGTGGTGATGCATTTAATTTCATAGGGGAAGTTATTGTCAGATCATTGGTGTATACTAATAAGGGTGACATTGTCCATTTGATACGTGCATCTGCATTCTACCAGATTCAGGAATAGTACATTTGATTTGATGGGGTGTGGTTAGATCATCAGTGTATACTATGGTAAATTCAATTACTTCATTGACACCACCCTGTAAAGTTAAGACGACGTCACCAGTATATGTCACGATGTCAAGCACACGTTGTGGTGACATCTTCACCCACTTCGCCAACTCACCAAGGATCAGGACAGACCTGGTAAAATGTAACATCAACATTTCTGGATTAATAAAATTTGCAATAGCTCTTTGTTTATCTGTTTATCTGTTTGTTCGTTCGTCTGTCTGTCTGTCTGTCTGTCTGTCTGTCTTTTAAGAGCACGGCTTGAACAAGAAATGTTGAATCTTGACATAATGATAACCATCACTTGAGGTATTCCTTATTAAGTTCATTGATCTTGCTAATGAAATTACAATAGTACTTTTAGGGCAAATATCACCATCGTTTCTTGTCCGTGTGAGGATTTGAAGTCGACCTTACCTGTCACTGAATTTGATTTCTGGTACTGTATGCCAAAGACCAAAGTCTCCTTTACCACATTTGTGTTGGTTCAATGGATTCTGTTCATCAAATTTCACCAATGTCTTCACTGGATCTCTGTCACTGAATGCATAACTGGCACCAAGCTGTATAAAAATCGCACCATTTTCCATCTTATGACATATACCTGGAGTTTTGCATTAGAATTAATTGTTCACTTTTGTCAATGTAACTCATCGTCGTGAAATCACACCCCTCTTTACGGCACCATCCGATACTTTGTCAGTGAAAAATTATGCCCTGGCTTCATTTTCGCAAGACACAGCAACGCAACGTATTGTGGGTACCAAGCTTATTGTGTTGTAGGGCAAGACATATATGAGCTTACTTTGCCGTATTACATTTGCAGTGTTCTGAGATATAGTATAAAATTGCTAAAGCCAGCTTGTAGTGGTGTAAACCCAGCATTAGTGGACTAGAAGGTTGGGCTGAATCAAATGAACTCACCTTACCAAACCCAGCTTGTTGTGGTGTAATAGGATAGGGAGTTTTTACATTGGCCCATAATAATGTACCAAACTTATAACCAGCAATGTCACTGTATGTAGACCATACTTCACCATCAGGTCCACCACTGCCAAGAGATTTCTGGAGAAAAAACAGTACAGTCCTTGAAAGCAAAAAATTCCTCGTAAATGGCTTAGTCGTCAATAGTTCAATTTTCATGAAACCGGCATATCCTGGAATGTGTATTTTGATTCATAGAGTACGAATTAGATCGGTGAACGAAGTCTTCAAAATATTATCTTACCTGCAGTATTTGAAGATCAATGGAGGTCGCAGGTTTGGAGGCTTTCAACAGCATTCCGTCCGTATTGCATGATCTAGTGTTTCAATAGTTTACGTTATTCCAATAAATGACCAAAATATATATACTATAGATATAAAACAACAGCACTTAATACAAGCAGTAGAAACAACTGAATGAAAAGAAATCTCATATCAATGTATAGTATTTCAAAAAACAGCAGTTTTTCCTGCCACCTTTTGCCAAATGTGATGCCGAAAAGAAATTTAAGGTACAGTTGTATGTAGATCTACCTCATGATGAGTGAAACGTTGGAATACTTGATCTTGTCACTTGGGCCTACTGGTCCTGTACTTAGAGTTGACACAACACTCTGCAGTTCAGTGTATGGTTCTCTTGATTCTGAAACAGAAGGGGTAACACTGTTCTGAAAATATATCACCTCTTGTTATATGACTTTGCTTGGCATGACACAAATCATGTTATCATATTCGTGATGTTCAGTTACGTTTCTCGTTTTCTGTTACACCGAACTCTTTTACCGTTATATCAACAGCTTGGTCATGAAACTCACTGTAAGTATTTCCTGGCTGGTCTGGTATCGTCCAGAAAGTGTCTTTGAAAGGTGCCAAGCCGACGGCATGGTCAAGAATTGAACTAAGTCCGATTCTCCATTGATCGTTACCAGCCTTGTAGTCACCACTAGCACGAACCTGAAAGGAAACATTACTGAAAAGATAATTAAGGATATCAATATTCAATATATTGACTTGTATTTAGTTTTACCTTGAGTCGCTCTCTTTATACGTTTCCCACAACACAACGACCCTACATATATGGAATCTGGCAAATTTTTGTTCTGAAAAATGTAACATCACTACGTACAAACACCTAACTGGGTGAAAATTAAGCTCATCGTGCATCATTACCTGTAAAAATTAAAAGTGTTCATCGTCCATCTGACTTTAATTTCACCCATATAAATTAAAGATACGATCATTAATTGAAAGCCTTAAGAATATGTACTCACATTTCCTCTTTTTGCAGGAAAAACAACAACGAATCATTTGATAAAGTTGCCATTTACATTAACTGTTGTTTCTGTCCGATATCGTTAACATGAGAATATTTATGATCAATGACGATGTATCTTTTTTATTTATTTTTTTATCATTTGTATCCATGTATACCCGATTTGAAAGTATGTGGAGGACTGACCCTATCTATTCTTTTGTCTCGCATTGTAACATATTAAAAAGTGTACGCCCAGTCGTTTAAAAAAAAGGAAAAGTTAAAGAAAAAAAAGAGGAAATGTGTGCACAATTTGGTGATGTTTTCAATTTATAATCACACTTTTGATAATCTGGATGTCTTACAAATGACAAAAAGTCAGACGGATACTATGAACAATTTGAGTTATGAAAGGCCGTAATAATCAATCATTTTCGCCCAAGCGATCAGTACTTGTTTTGCTCAATTCATGCGCCTATCGTCTACATAGCAGTAATTACATGTGATCTAAAAACACACCGTTACGACGGCTGGTATCTCGACACTCTGCAGAATATGCCGTGGCATCGGCATGCAGTATAGAATATTTATGTCATTCAGAGAAGCTCCTTTGCCCATTTGGATCAACCAGTTCCTGGCGACAGAGATGTTCTTTACCGTACTATGCATAAATTCCACTTCGTTATCCAACCAATCCTGTATTAAAGATGCCATTGGTTATAAACATCTGTAATAATGTATCTTCATGCAAACAAATCGCAAGAGGATGCATTATAGCCAATGTGTTGGTATTCATGCATCATCAACCAGCCAGGTTCAAGAGATGTCTGTGTCATTAGAAGTAAGTGTATTTACATATATCAGTAGTCCATATACTTGAGAATATATGTCATTGGATTATTTTAATTTGATTTAAATGTCATTTACAATATATAAGAATTCATATAAATGTTGACCCAATGTCATATGGAAGTTAAACCACAAACTAATAGTCACCTGTTCGTACAAAATGAGCCCCCATTCTCTAGATGTCTTCATCAGATAGTTCCAGAATTCCTAATCAATAAATGAATACAGAGAAAGGTGTGTTGATATGAAGTGTGAATAACAAAAGGTTAGAATGAACAGGTACTAGTAGACAGTAGACATTTAAATATGCATGATATGTGCAAGTCATTGATGTTGTCTCCATGAAATAAGTCAGGGATACTCTTGGGAGTGTCTGGTAAAAGTCAGGTTATTTCCTCTCAAGTAACATCGCAGTGAGTTAAATTCAGTCTCGTCTGCAACAGCGTTATTTTTCATGAACAATTAGAAATGTTATGCTCTAATCAAATTGCTTACCTGGTCTTGTGGTATGGCAAATTTATCGTCTTTTTCAACAATGAAATCCCACTTTCCACCATTCACCTTGGCGTAATCTGTTTCATAACTCCTATGAGAACAAAAGAGTTTGGATTTTCGTGCAATGGAATTTATGTCAGTTTCGCTTCTATATTTTAGACGTTAGTTTATATTACGAGTAACCATCTCATGATGTGTATAAAATCACCAACAAAAATAAATAGTATGCTGGCCGTACAATATCAGTCGATTGCACAGCTAAGTCATGGAAAATAGACATTTTATTTCTAAATGTTTGTAGTGTACATGAATCAAGTGTGTTCATGGTGATTAGTACTGTTTACATCTAGAATATAACAAGATGGCTGCCTATGAAACTTTATTTTTTATCTTTAAAAAATAGACAACTCACCACCATCGGTTGTGTGCGCTCATGGGTAGATTAATCTTATTGTAAAGGTACCTGTTAGGAAGCGAAAAATGGATGAATAGCAGTCTATTTCGGTGTAACGGACATATTTATTCATGAATGTTGCGAAAAACGTTTACGTTGCAACTTCTCATTTTGCATACTTGTATGGTAACTAATGCAATTGAATATCAGAGCCCGACGATGTTAATCTCACCCGAAATGAAATATTACAAAATACTCGGTATCCGTGTTCTTTCCCTTCCTCTTCACGTTTACGGTATCAATTATTGCATTACGATCAGACTACCAACAATCGGCCAGTCTTTCATCTATGTGTATCCTATCAAGTTTTACTTACTCCAGTCCGTGAGGGAAGACTTCGGGCATTGCAGTCCAATTTTTACACCCCTTATTGTCACCCTTAAAATACCACCAAGAATCTAATTGGAAATATCTTGAACAATAAAAGAAGAGAAATTAAGGAAAAGGATTCAAAACTGAGATGCTAAAAGAGATAAAATGCGTTGATTTCATTCCCTTTCACTTTACGCGATATGTCGCTGGCATCGATCAGAACTTACGCGGAAGTGACGTATATATAGCCCATGCTAGGTAACTTCCGTTAAACGTGTTGTCGAATGTTTCTATTGTTATAGTAATTGTAATTGTAATAATAACAGATAAATATACAACAAAAGAATGTCACCACCATCTCAACCTTCAATCTTTTAACGTTCGTACCCTTGCTATTAGAAATAAGTATTACTAAGTGCAACTTTTAGAACGAAAAGGTACAAGATATAGAATGCGTTTCTCTGACAAAGCAAGCCATGATTCGTTAGTGAGACCATGGCAAAATGAAAAGTCTGACATTTGATAAATCATACATACTAGTAAATCCATAGACATTTTCCATGCAGTGGTCATGATTTAATTAAAAAACATATCAATGGATGTAAACACCCACTGCAGTAGTCGAATTTAATTTGATTATATTGTATTTCAATCAAATTAGTACCGTTTGCTCTTTGAACACAAATAAATGAAAACATCTTCCATTGGTGTACAATGTATTATTAAAATAATTAACCTGTATGGAATGCTAACATCATCTGTATACTTCTTAACATCCAGCATGGTGTCTTCATAGTTCTTGCCTGGTTCTGTGTTGTAGTAATAAAATGCACCTAAGCAAAGAAAACCATGTTGTTGTAAAAATATGGACACGTTTTGTCGTGAAAAATGGCTTACCACGTTTATGTAATTTAAATCTATTTTCAGTTATTTATGAGTAAACATTCAAAACATGTATGCAAATACCCCTAGCAACCATGATTACGCCCACAGTAACAGCCCAATGGTGGTGTATTTCACAAAGATAACAACAGGGATTCGTAGACAAGTGAACAAACATTCATAAAAGTATATGCAAATATGCCTAGCAACAAGACCACGCCCATGGCAACAGCCAAATGATCACGTATATTATAAAGATAACAACAGGGATTAATAGACAAAGGAATAAACATTGAAAAATGTATGCAAATATACCTTGCAACAAGACCACGCTCATAGAAACAGTCAAATGTATATAGCAAAGATAACATCAGGGATTCATAGACAAGTGAACGAACATTCAAAAAATGTATGCAAATATGTCTAGCAACATATCTCGGCGATTAAATTACAAATATTTTTTTTTTTTCAATATATCATGGCGATTTAATAATTCAGTATTCATAAACTATGTTTGCTTTTCACCCTAAATATCACTTAACTGTGACCACTTGTTTTGTCCAATGTTTAATCCAGATATAAAGTAAATACTACCCAAATGAAGGAAACCTTCTTAGATTTACAGTGTTTTACCACAAATGCTCTAATATCTCTGATTGTAAAGTATAGCTAAATTATTTAGGCTCTTTATACATGGAGTCTTTTATTGTATTACTATTAAATAATATAACGCTAATTAACGCTTTCAAACTACAAGATTACCTCCATCAGTCCAGTAGCCTAAGTAATTAAGAGTGAAGTCGGCGTCTCTGAGGTCGGTATGTTTGCCGTAGTATTTTCTCAGGGTCTCTCCCATTCCATGAACAGCCTGCAAAACGAAACTGCAGAAATCAAATACGCTATTACTGTTACATTATGTGTTTGGCTAGTTCCTAGAGAGTTTCGCTTGAACCTCTTGTACGTATAGGGCGGGGCTAGCGAAGTATCACTCGGATGGTGAGGTATCAGGCACAGCAGTTTCAGTGAGATCACTTTTAATTCTGATGTTGATTGTAACATTTAGTCGGTACAATATCTTAAAGGAATGGACTCCATTACACGGATTTCGTCCCGAAAAGTCGACTTGACAACGACAGTAACTCTAAATGCCAATCTGTTCGCAGGCAAGCATGAGTAAATGAAATTCTTTCGATGTCCTTCTGTGATATTACATTCATCTGACACATATATATCATGAAATGTATGTATTAATCTCACCTTGTTAATGCCTTGGTCGTAGTAGATGATGGTTTGCATATTGAAATCCTGAGGTATTTCAGTAATACTACCCAGTACACCATAACTGAGCGACCCGTCCTTTAACTCCACAGAACCTGCCATGAATTCACTGAATATTGAAACTACCACAGTGTGGAGATTCTTGTCGAATATTGCCAATGGTCCACTGTAAAGACCGGAATTAATACCACTTGCATTGTTGTTCCACCTACCAAGTAAAAAAAAAACCGAAGTCATCCTTATCCATTATTTCATGTGTTAAAAAAATTACAAAGAATATTGCATTTTTAATTTCTTAATATCCAAGACTGCATTCATCTGCACATCCCATGACGCAAACTTGAAGATTTTGTAGCTTATTTATGAGTATTTAAATGAAGAACGTGTCACTCATATAAAATTTGTACATGTACTCTCCCATTCTCAATCCTACTTTATACAGATTTTAGATTTAGATTTACTATAAAACTACACCCTTACTTTCCAACTGTCGTGTCGTCTAGGAATTCCCCGCCATATGATAGGTAGCCTTTGTCACCCTTCTCGCCTTCAACTTTGAATGCCGGAAATGACGTACAAACACCATCATGGGACTGCATACTCGTGCCTTGTAGAGTTTGTGGGAAATACTGTTGTATTTAAGATGGAAAAAAAGTGATTGTCAATGGATTGATTTAATTCTTTGGTATTTTTCATTTTGTTATATATTATTTGGTCGTTGTATATATCCTCACTTGTTTTGTACTGAATACATCATACATAAAAGTGTATGGATGTAAGAATTTTATGTTCAAATTACAGAAGCGCCAAACAAGTTTATGACATGAAATTAAATAGTTCTATTAATTACTAACCTGCGAGAAAACAATTGCTGAGATGTCTTTGTACACTCTGATTACTGTTGTTACATGTTTAGTGTCAGACTTAGTCTCAGCCTGCCATTCCAACGTTCTATACTCGAATGTGCCTAACGTGTCCTCTCCTTGGCCTACGCTACTGATGTTTGTTAGTACCAGGCTGCCCGGACTGGAGAACTTTGCGTCGTCGATGAAGAAAAACGTCGGTGCACTATTCAACCATGTTTCACCATTGATACTGATGGAGTACTGTCCGTCTGGTTGCAGATCGATCATCAATCCATTGTCAGCTTTTAAGGTTTTTGCTTCCCCTGTGTCAATAAATGGGAGACCAGCAAATTTGTATTTATAATTACTCGTGGCCACTACTAATATAAATACTGCTTTTACGACAAATCATAATAGACGTGCTTACACGATGAACAATGGTCTTAAAACGAAAATTTCAAAAAATAAAACTTCAAATGGACATACTTTTGGTGTGTGTTTTACATTCAGGACAAATGTTGCTTCATATCCATAGTACTTATCTTTATTTTTATTGGTGTTCATGTTCTCTGACAACTTGTGAGACATAATCACCGACTACTTCTATTTTACTATACTACAATTCATTCAATGATAAAAAACAAACTGATAATAATAATTATAATGCTATTCACCTGGCTCAAATTTCGCCTTTGATCATACCAATAACCTGATACGTACATATTGCTTTACAATCCTTCCCACCATAATGGGTCGACCATACATTTCGATGGTTAAATACTACATGTTTTTGGTCCGAGGCATAAGTGTGCTAATTATTTTCTTACCAACCTTAGCAATTAATCACAAAGTCGATACATGATCAAACCCGTTCATCGAATTGAGAACGGTGGTAAATGGTCCCCTGCATTAATCATTCAGTACAGCAAATGTGTGGCTAGTAAACTAGTATTGTCTGCTGTTGCTTGGCAACATGATTACTTTAACCATGTCGTCAAAGATAGAAAGGTCATGCAATATGTACATCAGTTCACTGAATGAACAGTTCAAACTTATTCACGATAGTGGGTGTACAAAGGGGCAAAGATCGGGAACATTTTTACAATGGCCATTACTGTTGGTAGTATTTTAGTCGTGTACAAAGTTGAAAACTCAAACTCCATTACACCTTTATATATAGCCATCTTTATATCAACAGCTGGTTTTTGACAGTTTTAAATTCGTATGAACCTCAATTTGTAAAAATTATAGAAAAATCAAATTTTATGCATTAGCAAAGCTAACAAAATGAATAATTACAATGCTATTGACTTATATCACTAGTCAGCTTACCTAATACACCAGTGGTCAATACGAAGACAAGTGAAAAGACTTCTTTGCAGGGAAGCATTCTGAATAAACTGGTAATGGTATGTACTTGGTTCTTGTGACGGAGATCAAGGACCTTTGCTTTGGTTGGGATGGTGCGATCCAACTTTTGATAAAAATTACGCCTCCTGTGATGTGTCAGGAAAAACTGTTGTTTTTATTGTTTTTATACGTGTGGTCCCTTGTATTAAAATGGAACACGATGATCTGGTAAACTCTACTGTTGAGTTCGTATCCATGAAGTTTCAGCACGGTGCCAAGAAGATCGGATATTTAAGAAACTACATAATGGCTCTTTTCATTTATGAGCAAAAATCACGTTGGGCATCCAAACATAAAGGAAAGTAATATATGTATGCACAAAAATAAAGTTTCATTCATTGTACAGTTTATTGCGACTTCTAAATTTTATACAAATACAAGATTTCTTGGTTGTTAAAGGTACAATAAGTAGGACAAAAATGTGTTCCATAGTAATGGAATTGTTGAGCTTGATTCAACAAATTTAGTTCACCATAATAAAGTAATCTACATTCTGAGCTTGTTCAAAACGTACAGTGATTTAGTACTGTATATCAATAATATCAAATTTTGTTAATCTGGTATATTTGGCTGAAATGACACCAGATATAGTATATACATAGTATATAAAGATTGTGATTCCATATACAGTATTCTCCAAGTCTTAGGTTCATCACTGTACTGACAGTATTTACAGTTCTAATCACCATGGTAAATATTCTATTGCACAATACCATCATACATAAATCTGAAATATAGAACTAAAAATAACATTCAATTCTCCACCATTTCTCTATTTATAACTTTTAATAGAATTATCATCTTAGAAAAATATCTTTATAAGTACCGTTTAAAACTAGTTTCTTCAACTATACAAATTACCTAATTACATATACATATTTCATTAAATAAATTTACAAGGGAAAGACATCTTCAAAAGCATTGGGTGCATGTGCATTCTACCAGATTCAGTGCATTAAATTTGATGTGCTGTGGTCAGATCATCAGTGTATACTAATAAGGGTGACATTGTCCATTTGATAGGTGCATCTGCATTCTACCAGATTCAGGGATAGTACATTTGATTTGACGGGGTGTGGTTAGATCATTGGTGTATACTATGGTAAATTCAATTACTTCATTGACACCACCCTGTAAAGTTAAGATGACGTCACCAGTATATGTCATGATGTCAAGCACACGTTGTGGTGACATCTTCACCCACTTGGCCAATTCACCAAGGATCAGGACAGACCTGAGTAAGAAATGGGAAGCAAAGGGTAGTAAAAATGACATATTCTTTATTTTTATTCCTCTTACCCTCAACATCAAGAACTGACAGTTTCCAATTAAAAACTGGAAATATACCCATATTAGCAATTGATTATCACAATGCAAGACAAGATAAATTTGTACATTTTATAGGCTTTATTATTCATAAAAGGTCTACCTCTAAATTCAGGGCAAAATTGTCAGATATGATATTATTACTAGACTATACTACTAGACTAATGAATTTATTACACTAGACCTTTACTCAGAATGTGACAACAAATTCTACCATGATAAAGACAGATAAAAGATATGTATTGCATGGTTGGAAAGATGAATTTGGTGTGGTGTTGCAGGCTAAAGATTTGTCTGAAATTAAAACGTTTACTCTGAAACTTATCTAGGAGAGAAATGTAAAGTCAACTAAAAGTGTTTGTGAAGTAACATTACAATACAACTATGTTCATTAGATTCCTCCACTCCAAATTCTCATTTTCACATTTGAATATGATTGACTCTGTAGTTGATGAAAGTGGAACTTGGAACTTCGTTTCTTACCTGTCATTAAATTTGATTTCTGGTACTGTATGCCAAAGACCAAAGTCTCCTTTACCACATTTGTGTTGGTTCAATGGATTCTGTTCATCAAATTTCACCAATGTCTTCACTGGATCTCTGTCACTGAATGCATAACTGGCACCACGCTGTAGAGATGATAAGTTTATAGCTGTTGTTATTTTTGTAGTAGATACAAAATTTGAAATGTAAGCTGCTCTTCAAAGATTTTGTACAACATGAAAGCATAAGTAGGCTGTCTTGAACAACTTATACCGTAATGGTAATGATTATGTTATAGAAAGTAACCTTGCCAAACCACGTTTGTTGTGTTACAGGGTAAGATGTATGAACTCATTTTGTTGTATCAAGTTTGTGGTGTTCTTGGATATAGTAAAAAGTTTCCAAAACCCAGTTTGTAGTGGACACTGTAAAAGATGAGGTGTTTGAAATGTAAAAGGTAAACACAGTACATCTTGTCTTGCCAAACCCAGCACTAGTGGACTAGAAGGTTGGGTTGAATCAAATAAACTCACCTTACCAAACCCAGCTTGTTGTGGTGTAATAGGATAGGGAGTTTTTACATTGACCCATAATAAAGTACCAAACTTATAACCAGCAATGTCACTGTATGTAGACCATACTTCACCATCAGGTCCACCAGAACCTATGGCTCCCTGTAAATCAACATTCTCCATGTGAATTATAATGGTTTAACAGTGTTTTATTCACAAATGATAGATATATCATTTATAGTTGCTTATTTGTTGCTTATCCTCTTGGTTTTCAGACAAATTAAATATTTTGATCTGTGGCAATTTTCAGGTAGTGTCTTATTCTATTTAATTATTGTTTTGTAAATTAGAACTGATTAATTATCATCCCATTAGTCAAATCAGCCCATAATGTTTGGTAATCATAAATAGCTACAGACAGACAGACAGACAGACAGATGGACGGACGGACAGACGGACGGACGGACGGATGGACGGACGGACGGACGGACGGACGGAAGGACGGACAGACAGACAGACAGACAGACAGACAGACAGACAGACAGACAGACAGACAGACAGACAGACAGACTAACCAAACAGCTCCATACCTAATGAAATTAAACTAGCAAAGCAGAAACCTACCTTGTATATTTGTAAATCAATGGCTGTAGCTGGTTTGGATGGTTTCAGTAGTAAGCCATCTTCATTACAGGTTCTAGAAAACAAAGTAATTAAGGTAATCTGTGAATACTATGTTTTAAGTTTATGGTTTTAAAAACTCCAACAAAAGTATTTTGCATATAGCTGCTGTCATAAATCAATACAGCAGACTTTCTTTCAGTCGTAGGTCTGGAAACCATTAATATAACTGTGACTGACCGATGGCCACAACTTAGCTGGGTGCTTATTACATATTCAGAATCACACGAGTCAAACGAAACAAAGCAAAAAAACACATATTCATAACAAAATTCTGTCCTTATTTGAAGGAGAAGCAAGCAAATTATAGTCATCTATAGCTTTGGCACTTGATGGATACAAACATCTTCCACTTAAATCATCCTATCATTTGATTGTCTAAATTGGGTACAAAATCAGGACTTAAAACATACAAGCTTCTTACCTCATGATGAGTGATTTATTCATATACCCTATTTTATCACCAGGACCTACAGGACCAGTACTTAGTATTGATACAACACTTTGTAGTTCAACAAAAGGTTCTGAACCATCTATAAAGTAGAGAGTATATAACAGTTTTTTTACAATAGCTTTTACAATATATTTGACAACATCATTGAAGAGGTGTACTGAACCACGTCATCCGAATTTGTAAAATGTTGTTAAGATAAACTATCCCAAGTCAAAATATGTTGAAAATAGTTGACCTCTCTGTTCTGGATGAACCCTTCAAAGAATTCATATCATAAGATTTATCCTAAATAATTTCAGAAGTGTGAAAACTTAGTTAATCCCAAAATATCAGCTATTTTCAATTTTTATTTGGACTGGGGACATTTTATCTGAAAAAGCTTCTATCATATGCCAGTCTTAGCAATATTTACATAATTAGATTTTTATTACAATTTGTATATCATTTTAAACATCCATATGTTGAATAACTGAAATGCTAACTTACTGAAATATGGATCTCCAGGTTGAGAGACACTAGTCCAATGAGTGTCTTTGTATGGGGCCATTCCCAAGGCATAATGGAGAATGGAGCTTAATCCAATTCTCCAGTTATCGTTACCAGGGTGATAGTCATTACTGGCTCTGATCTAAAAGTAAAGATAGAATTATAAGAATCTGAGCTGCAATTTCCAAGATTCACCAATAAAATTTTAAAAATAAGTTAAACAATGCCTTGATTTTTCAGAACAAAAAGTCATCAGTTAATTGTTTTCAGGTACTCTACCTCACCACTTTATCACTTAATATTATTGAATCGATTACTCCATGGTTCAGAGGCGTTCTAATCAAATTTCACCACACTTAAGTTTTGTTTAATTTTCTAATTAATTTAATCTAATAACGATAAATATATAAAATGATAAAAATTGTATTCAATCATTGAATATCCTCAGTTTAAGCCTGTCAAAGCATACAATAATATTCAGAAACAAACACAAACATTGTCTGAAAGTGATGTAATATGAAACAAAGTTGGATGAAATATTTTGGCAGGTTGAGAATGCCACCAACATTTCCAGTGAAATATTGGGAGATGATGATTTCATCAATGGGGGATGTAACACTAAGCATGAGACTAAACTATCATGGCCCTCACTTCTGGTCAAACGCTGTCCTTGAACAGCACCCCTAGTGGCCAAATTACATAGTCTTTTGTTTTTCTGATAACTGACACATGTATTGATGACATTTTGCACTGTGGGTGAGTACATTTTAACAAGTATCATATATGCATTTACATATATTTCTACCTGTGTTACAGCTGGTACTTCAACTGACTGCAGTACATGTCATAAATTCTAACCTGTGTTACAGCTGGTATTTCAACTGACTGCAGTACATGTCATACATTCTAACCTGTGTTGCAGCTGGTATTTCAACTGACTGCAGTACATGTCATACATTCTAACCTATGTTACAGTTGGTACTTCAGCTGACTGCAGTACACATCATACATTCTAACCTGTGTTACAGCTGGTATTTCAACTGACTGCAGTACATGTCATACATTCTAACCTGTGTTACAGCTGGTATTTCAACTGACTGCAGTACATGTCATACATTCTAACCTGTGTTACAGCTGGTACTTCAGCTGACTGCAGTACACATCATACATTCTAACCTGTGTTACAGCTGGTATTTCAACTGACTGCAGTACATCCTACCTGTGTTACAGCTGGTATTTCAACTGACTGCAGTACATGTCATACATTCTAACCTGTGTTACAGCTGGTACTTCAACTGACTGCAGTACATCCTACCTGTGTTATAGCTGGTACTTCAACTGACTGCAGTACATCCTACCTGTGTTACAGCTGGTACTTCAACTGACTGCAGTACATGTCTTGGCATGGGCATACAGTATTGTATTGTCATATCATTCTTTGATGCACCATGACCCATTTGTAGCAACCATGTACGACCAACTTTAACATCATTCTGTGTTACATGCATATGATCCACTTGTTGGTTTAACCAGTCCTACCAATTTAAACAGTTCAACATTTTCCTTTTGCTGTATTATTAGTCACCAATTGCTTACTTCACACACAGGTTTTGAAATGAAGTACAAGCAAACTGCAAAGAAGCTGCAGCTATTATGCTCAATATCAAACTGACTGGACAACACATTTTTAGCACACTGCCAGGCTACTCAGATTCTAGCATACCATATTTCAGTCTTGTTTAAGTCAGAGTATTTCATACCTGTCAATTAGTTTCCGCATTGATATTATTACGTACACAGTACTGGTGTTGGGAAATGGCAGCTACGGATGTAACATTTAATAGTATCAAATATTTTGATTAAAAATAAAAGTAATCAGACATGATAAAGATATAGGCACATATCTAAATCGATATAAATTTGAAAGTGTATAAACAAAACTGACAAGTCTGACCTGTTCATAGACAATAAGTCCCCATTCTCTTGAAGTCTTCAACAAGTAAGTCCAAAATTCCTAAAAAATCAAACATTTATGAATAAATTAGGAAAAACCACTGACATTTAAATAGCTGAAATACGGTACATAATATTCAAATTTTGCACCCTGCAGAGATTTCTAAATATTCCTGTGTGATTTCAATTTTTCAATAATTCAAGGCAATTTTCAAAATGGACAAGACGTATACTTTACATCATCCATTGGGAGCGCATACTCTGTGTCCTTCTCAATAATAAAGTCAAACTGTCCACCATTTTGTTTTGCATAATCAGTATCACCAGACCTACAGAAAGAAGATAATTGTAGAAAGAATGAATTTTGATTTGTAACATTTCTAATGCAAAAATTATTTCACTATGTTGTCAGAAATTTGTGTAAAATTTGGCATCAAAAATAGATTATTTTGATATACAAAAGGACAAAAAGATATGATTTGTCAGAAATAACTTGGTATGGATCGATATACATACCACCATCTGTTGTGTGCCTGTATAGGGAGATCGATCTTATCAGACAGGTACCTGAAAAATACAAGAGCAGATCATCAAAATAGGCGAGGAAAAAGTAAAAACGTGGAAGGCTTTTCACAATATACCATTAGATACCAGTAGTTTGTGCCTTGAGTAATACCATATGAATACTATCATAGACAGTGGAGAAGATTTATTGTCCACTGTCTATTATTCTGTATAATACTGCTTACTGTTGCTTTACACTCACTTCCCTTGTCATGGTGGAATGCTAACATAAGAAACGATGTGGGGGGGGGGGGAGTAATTGGTTTCTTTTAGTATTAATTTATTTTTTAAATGTACTACTTTGTCATCAATAAATATGTACAAACTTACATCAGTCCATGTGGAAATATATCTGGCATTGCTGTCCAGTTCTTGCAGCCACCCCGTTCTCCTTTAAAATACCACCATGAGTCTATCATCCAATATCTGAAATACATCAAATAATTGAATAAACTTCAACTCAACTGAAATGTTATACATGTATTACTATCAACTATCAAACCTATTTCCCAAGAATTAGTTGTGGTATTAAAATCTTATAACATTTCTTAAACCAAATTTGCATTTTCTATCTAATAATTTACCATCTACACATCCCAACATATATCTCCACCAAACTGCAGAGCAGTCTACTCAGTAGAGTTCAGGAATTTAAACATTTTGTTTACCCACATTATGGGATATCTTCACTCTATGTTATGCAAATGTAGATATTGTATTCTGGGATATATTTACCTGTATGGAATACCCACTGAATCTGCATATATTTTGGCATCCAGCATTGTGTCTTCATAGTTTTTGTTAGGTTCAGTGTGGTAGTAGTAGAAGGCACCTGATAATTATACAAATAGTACAAGTCAATCAGTCAGCTTACAATAGCTTAGTAATACTATCTACATATTTCATGTTCAAACTACAATTGATTGATTGTTTGGTATAACGTAAAGTACACAAGTTCTGAGAAAATTTTTATAGAAAATATTTAATTATGCGATTCAAATAAATCACCTTCATGATAGATATGTCAACTGTTATTTTATTTGACTTTTATAAGTTTATTTTCATTTGATGAATAGTCATGATAGTACTAAGGTTGTAGAAGGTCAAAGGTCAGCATATTCAAATATGGAATTTAATAAATCGCTACGTTCCTGATACCTACCCATGTTTAGTGAATCAAAATGACAAGGTTATCAAAAATCTAACTTTCTCCATTAAAATAGTATCAGACAGATTATTGCTAACTTTCAAAAAGTTATTACACAGTAATAAAACAAGAATTTACCATTGTCAGTATAGTAGCCTAGATAGTTCACCATCAGATCTGACTTCATGGCTGCCTTAGTTTTCCCATAATACCTCAGTAAAACATCACCCCATTCATAGATCGCCTGTAAGTTATTTAAATAGAAATATTGATTAATAATCAGATAAATTTTTTGAATCTGTAACATTTTGGGAAACTTCATTCTGTTCATGAATGTATGACTACAGTTGTATTCTGAAAATATAAACTTCTTGTTTCAATGCGGTAAATTTCAATACCACCATGTACAGAGACAAAATGTCAGCATTTTCCAACTGTTGATTTGGGTGTAAAAATATGATGCTTGCACCTGATTAACGCCTTGACCATAATACACAATAGTCTGGTAGTTGAAGTCTTTGGGTATCATGCTGGCATTACCCATAATTCCATAGCTGATGTAGTTACCAGGAAGTTGGAGATGGTGGGAGCCAGCCATGAACTCAGTGAAGGATGAAATCACCACAGTGTTGAGGGCATTGTCAAAAAGTGCAAGTGGACCTCCATAAAGTCCGTCCTCAATGCCTACAATTCCATCATGCCACCTTTGAAATTAAAAAAACCATAAGATTTGGGTTTGTGAGGTCATTTCAACAGAACATACCTTTACATCGTTGTATTCAATCATACCATAAACAACAAGTCAATGTTAGCAATCAAATATTTGTTGACATGGGGGTGGGGGAGAGAGTTGGGGTAACAGCCCCTGAAGAACAATTTTACTTGTGCCTATAGGGTCCTCACGGTGATTTTTACACCAAATATGGCCACTAATCAGTAAATAATTACATAAGCAGCTAACATGATGCATTTGCTATTCATGTCAGAGATGTGGCTGCACATGGACACATGAATGGAAACAAACATTGAAGCACGGACACACAACCCCCCCCCCCCCCCCCCCCCCCCGTGTGAGAGCACCCCCACCAACCCACCCATCACCAAATGGATAAACTATCACCAGATGAAAGGGGGAAGGAGGGGGGGGGGTTAAAATAGGCTTGAAGCAAATGTAGAAAAAATGGAAATTCATACCAACTTACCCTCCCATGTCTGTTGTTTCCAAAAAGAGACCACCGAACGACAGGAATCCCTTTTCACCCTTCTTGCCCTCAATTTTGAAACTAGGAAACCCTGTACATACTCCATTTGACCAGTTGATGCTTGTGCCTTCCAACTCTTCTGGAAAGTACTGTGTGATAGTGTACAAAACAATGTGGCTTTATTTTGTGTTTTTAGTTTGTTGACAGTTTGATCTTTTCTGGATAAAAAGTCTAAAACTTACCATTCTCGCAAACCAGAGTTATTATTTCTACCACTACATTTCGAAATGTAGTGGTAGAAATAGCGAGAATGTTATAAGCTAATGTTGGCAGTATCATCACATTTACTAAATACAACCAACTAAATGTGACCTTTGACCTACATGGAGTGGTCTGGCGAGGTGACATATCCATCTGTTACAACATGCACAAGTAATGTCAACTCAAACAAAGTGAAAGATGTAGTTATTGTATGCAAATACATCTGACATATATCACAGGGTATGTAAGTGACATTGACAAGTACTTGACAAGTATTAATGAAATTTAATATTTGAGTTTCAATATTTCATATACCTCAGAAGACAGAAATATTCCAATAGCAGTAATACGTTAATCCACACCCATATGCTAAACCATCTTCCGACCGCATGGGGGCGGGCTTCAATATACATTCTCCACACAAACTTTTTCTTCCACATATAAATTTTGTAAATGTTGTCTCACCTGTGCAAACACAATAGCAGAGATGTCCTGATACACTCTCACACTAGTTCTGATTGTCTTAGTCCCAGACTTAGCTGACGCTTGCCAAATCAGTGTCTGCAATTCAAACCTTCCTAATACATCACTCCCAGAGGATGGGTTGGTAATGTTTATCAATTTCAAACTCTTGTCGGCACTGGTAAACATACTGCCTTCAATGTTGAAGAATGTTGGTCCACTGTTCAACCATGTTTTGTTGTTGATGGTGATGGAATACTGGCCATCAGGGGTTAGTGTAATACTTATCCCATCGCTATTGGTCAGGGCAGAACAATAAATAGAACCTGCAATTAAATAAAAGTTTGTTCATGTTGATATTTGTAGGTATGCATAAGTAATACAGAGTACTTCCCCAGAGAATTACATTCACTCTGTACATGGATGTGCCAGGCATTTTACCGGGATCGCGTATTTCGAATCTAACCCAGTCTGTATTTATCAATTCGCTACGGGGTCTACGTAAATTTATACAGAGCTGCTCGACCCCGGTGTCAGACTGTCGTACGATTGAATGATTGCAGTGATACAATCAACTTTTCACGATGCTTCTACATCGCGTATTAAACTCGCGTATCTGTCTGCTACAACCATGCTCTGATTGCATGCTACCAAATAGTACCATGTACCACTTACCAGTGAAAACTGCGACAAGGGACAAAAATTGCTGCACATTCATGTTGAGAATGAGTTAAGTCGGAAGCCTGTGCGAACGAACTTTTGATGTTATCACCAATCAATCAGTACAACAACGCATGCAATGACTAAAGGTTGATAAGAGGTCACCAGTCGACCCTTGACCCTTGATCTGCAAATTGAATATTACCAAAGGCTATGCGTGTGAGTATTGGAAACTCTATAATATTAGCTCCGGTAGAGGACTGCTAATCCCGTACATGTCATACAATGTGTCAACATTATGACAGATAAAGGGCATAAGAAGCCATATAGGGGTCTCCAAGTACGTGACATATGGAATATCATCGTTTCGACTAACGTGGACTAAATTTGTCACGGATTGGTCATCACGGTACTCGTGATGGTGCCATACCACCTGTCATCTATCATGGCTATACTAGTCTAGTATTGGTTGTATTCATAAATTATCTTTACATGTAGTGTGGGTCGAAAGTCTTGAAAGTCTTGTGCGATATCATGGGAATGAAATATCTTTCCACCTATCTCTGGATTTATACGCTACGGGGTTTCGACACGTTTTCTCCCACTCCGAGGAGACGTGTCAAAACCCCGTAGCTATAAATCCAGAGCTACTTTCCACCAAGAAATTACTATAACAGGTACGTAATTGTTACTCCAATTAAATATTGATGGCTACAAAGAATGCAAACCAATTTTGACCGTGAAACACAGTTGTACAAAGTCTCTAAGAAATATAGAAGACTAATACCTAATACGTGACTGTTTTGTACTCATTGTATGCAAATAGTATTGATGATGTATATGTAATTATCTCATTTGGCGTTCGAAAGATTGGTTTAATAGGTTCACATTTTGCGATTTGGTGCACTGACATTGTCTTACAGAAAACTATAGTGAACCATGTCTAAGCATCACTAGACATGTAAGATAGCCTAAAGGATGCACCATCTTACCCTCTGGAATGTAAATACATTTCTAAGGTCGGCAGCTTACACTAGGGTCAGTCGGGTTACCGGTAACACTATAATTTTTATTTGGCCTAATCAGTGATTGATATGATTGACTCACGAAATAAAGTCTTTTCTATTTCTTTTCCACAACAGTTGACTTGGTGTTATGTTTTGATATTTGACAGCTGACTTGGTGTTATGTTTTAATAATTTGATATAAATGTTGTCGTTGTAGGGAACTCCCTTTTTCCTTTAAGATTATGTGGCATTCAAGTTCTTGTCATTTAACAGCTTTTAACAGAGTAGGGACAGTAATAAACATTGCTGTTCAGACACTATCATGCTATATAGAAATGAATTGTTCTATCACAAACCCCAAAACATAGGACCTCTCCCTATTACACTCCCTCACAAACAGGATGACACCCCTCCACACTGTGGTTAGAAACCACAGTTGGCATCCAGACTGCCCCCACACGCACACACGCACGTACGTACATACACAAACATACATACATACATACATACATACATACATACATACATACATACATACATACATACATACATACATACATACATACATACATACATACATACATACATACATACATGCATGCATGCATGCATGCATGCATGCATACACACACACATACACATACATACATACATACATACATACATACATACATACATACATACATACATACATACACACACACACTTCAAATAGTTCAGTCCACTGACCTCATCCCCACCCCACCCCAAAGCAGAAGAACCCGACTGGTCCCTTACCTTGGAATCAATGCTGTTCGTTGATAGTAGCAACGAAATCATAATAGCTAGAATCTCGTGTAATGTTATAATGTGGCTGTGAATTAAATGGAAAAAAATAGGGCGTTGTCTTAATGAATGAATGAATTAATTAATGAAAACTTATAATCTACCTAACATGTTCAATATCTTATATTCATTATGTCTTGACCACACAATGCGAGAGGAGTTAGGGTATGAATGAATGAAACATCAGTGTTTTTATAAACTTATTTGGACCGATATCATTTTATCATACCCATATCTACAGTTTACAAGTAATGGTTTTTTTTGACCATGAAATAATGAAACCTTTATGTTTTGTAATCATTCATGTATGTATAACAAAGATACTCAATGTAGTACGTATATGCCATGTGTGGGAAGTGCATTCAGTTTACACACTGTCATACACCCTGTGTGTGTAGTTACTTTTACGATCAGAAATGAAGCGAAAAAGTGACTCTTCAATCTATGGTCAATCAAATATCATTTGACTATTTTTTTCTAATGTTCCATTTTTTTTTATTTTTTTTTTATTTATTTATTTATTTATTTTTTTATTTATTTATTTATTTATTTATTTTATTTATTTATTTTTTTTTTTTTTGGGGGGGGGAGTTACATGGAATGAGATCAGATCATAATCACATTCCAATACCATG
Organism: Glandiceps talaboti; assembly: GCF_964340395.1. Taxonomy (NCBI): domain Eukaryota; kingdom Metazoa; phylum Hemichordata; class Enteropneusta; family Spengelidae; genus Glandiceps; species Glandiceps talaboti. The sequence continues at coordinate 24,379,044 of NC_135550.1, forward strand.
AGGACAAGATATTTTGTACCGGTCTTGGTTGGGTTGACTCGCTGGTCCAGGATCAAATTGGTTCTCAAAATTTCGATTGATACAGATTTGTAGACATCGTTTATATTTCACACATGACACAAATACATGACACACATCCAACTCCGCGAAAGGCCATCAAGCTTAAAAATACCATTTCTTATCATGGTGAACTATGTTAATTGTCCTCGTCGCAAATAAATATAATTACTAATAAACTATCCCTGAAAGTGGATGTTTATGGCGTCAACGACAAGTGTGAACAAGGTAGTTTTATGAGTAGATGCGTTCGCCCTATGGAATGTATGTAATATAGGTATTAAACATTGGTATTCTAGTTATTTGTTATATTAGTCACGTGACGTATATGAGGTATTGGCGGTGCACCTACGCTCCTTCAAAACCTGTGTTTCACAACAAGCCAATCAAATTGCGTGATACCTATTAATGTCGATCAATCATTAGCCAGACCAAAGTTCAACGTAACAGAAAACAAACTCAGAGATATCGCCTTCAAAATGGCTGCTTCTGTTTCATTGCGTGGTTTGGATGATATTTGAAGTTGGAAACTAGAACTTCCTATTTTTGTCTTTCGTGGATCATCCCCAAGTTTTTGGTTTAAAACTGAACTTCGTACGATACTAGTGTGGTTAGTTTACAAGCCTCCGTGTTACAGAAAGAATAGACAGGAGGGAGTTGGCGACTGATAATTACGTTAAGGTGAGTACAGCTACAGGTACTCAGAGATACAATGAAGTATGTGTTACACTTAGTAATCCTATAGTTGTTATCTCCTATGAGTCCAAACTTACGCCATATTTAACCACCTGTTTCTACTGCAGTGTAGTGTACTGCGATACGGAATGTGCACGTAAACATCGTTATTTCGTGTATCCTTACTCCAAATTAAAGTAGGGCGAGGTTGCAGTCAACGCCAGAGTGTTATGTATGATTTGCGTGCATACTTCAGAAGATATAAACCCGTTTAAATGTGTTGACTTTACCGTTTTTGGTATCTCTACATAAAGAGATAGTAAACTCACATTACGCTATGTTGATAAATAGAACTTCGTTGGTGGAGGGTCTATGGTTGAAACTGGACTGTGTGGACCATGGCTCATCTACACATACAGTCACTTGTGAGCTAATATTCTATTCAATGATGACCATACTAGTAATACAAAACAATTTCGTAGATATTTACGAATATTCAAAAAATACCGTCCCAGGTGTTGGCACTTAAAAGCGATATCGTATTAAAACTGTGTCGTTCTTAAGTGCAGACACCGGTGACGTCATTTTTTGAATATTCGTATATACCTAGTATAAACTGTATATACGCCATTATTTTGTATTATGACCATCCCACCTTGAATAGAATATTAACTCACAAGTAACTGTGCCCATCTAATATACCTGGTAGTATACACGAAGTATATACGAAGTTCGGGTAACCAAAGTCACCAACAGAACACATAATACATTACAAAGTACCAAAAATAGCAGGGAAAATTTATAGTTTTTCTAAAGTTTGTCAATTACAAAATTACCTCGTATACCATTATGAAGCAGGCCATCTTTCACGTGCTAACCCGTATTGAGTCCAGTTTCTGTTGGTATCAACTGGGTGTTAATATTTACGTACCCACCCTTACAATGTGATGATATATATCCGGTTTACGTGAGTGTAGGTTTGTTTACCAATGGTAATTAACACGATAGTGATAAATGAATTAAAAGGCGTGAAGTTGTTTGAACAAATCAATATTTTTAGCAAAACATAGCAAACATAATTTCCCTCAACAAAACACTTCGCAAGTCTTTTACAGCTGTTATTTATTGTAGAATGATTCACACAGAATAAACAGCAAAGACAATAAAAAACGTTCAAATTTATCTACAACATTTAGGCCCATAATTCATTTAATGTACATTGTGTATATGACGTAATATTAATTTCAAAATTTCAACGAAAGAAGCCCTTTGAAATGTTCAAGTTGCATGTAAAATGACTGAATACGCGCCAAAACTAAGTCACAATGACCTTTCACCCACATAAATCCAAATATTATAGCATGTCGTGACGTCATCATGATTGGCAGTACAGCTGTGGCACTGAATGATCAAACGATATCAAAGTACACGTTGGTACTGTCAACAGGCAACACTGTACGACTGTAGCGTCATATTCCATTCCCTTTTTTACTTCCACTCTTAGCATAACCAAAATAAATCACACGTATCTGAAATTTTACTGAGTATTTACTGAATATTAAGTATATCCGATTTATCTGGTCTTAATAAGAACGGTTGGCATAAACTCAGACCACTAGTGGTCTGGGGTATAAATTATTGATGTAATAGAACTCGTCAAACTCAGGTGAGCCGTAGGTCAATATGAACTAGTTTTGATGTCTTCGGAATCACTAGGTTGGTACTACCGTTGGTATCGTTTAGTACGTGCATGGTGTAAGTTTATGTTAGATTGGCGATGGAATCTCACTGAAAACTGAATAGTAGCTACTTTACTTTTCTTATCTAGCTTAGCGGCGTAATTCAGTTGTTCTTCTGACTACGTAATATATTCCTTAATTAATATTTATTTGTTTGTTTGTTTGTTTATTTATTTATTTATATCTATTAAGTTAAGTATCAACAGGCTAAAAACCAACGTACAGTACTGCTATCGTTATTAACAAATATTTGTTTGTTTACTGGCAAATCATGTGATAACATTATTGGGCCTGTCCATATCCTGTACTATGGAATAAATGTCAATGCATCGAAGTCATGTGAAGAAATTTTTGTTCGATGTATTAGCATAGGAAATACCATACCATAGGGGCGCGTCAGTTGACAGGTTTAGTACATGCTCAAAATATAATCGAAACGCTGTCACGAGCATCCCATTCAACTTTATGTAAATCTCTTTACAACTGTCATTATATTTTGTATCACTATGGAAACGAGTATAAATATGTTCTGTTTTTAATAATAGATTTTTTAGCAAACGTTTTCAAAGTAGTCAATATGTGATGGTACTTTACTTATGAGACGCTCTCAAATTTAAACATGATAAATTTCATAGCATGTTTGTATGAAAACATCAGATTGTTTTATATAGCATTGGGCCGTTTTGAAATAACTTCATTAACTTAATTTTAGAAAAAATCATTTGTGGTATTAACTTGCGTAAATATTTACTAAAAATACTGGATACCTATGATAATATATCAGAAATGTTTTCATATGAACAATTCATTGTACATGTGTTGGTATATCAACATTGGGCAAATCAGACTTAACATGGTCGCCGTCAAATAGGTTTGACAAGATCTACTACTTCAATCTGTAATTCGGCCACTAGCTGTCGATTCCTTCATTTACCGGCCATGTTGTGGGATATAATACTATACTATACTATATGCATGACAGTACAAATTTCGAATTTGAATCCCAGTCTTGATCATTCTTTATATTAAACTGGACTGCATTTTTTTCACAGGTCATGGTCCATTCATGTTTATGAATAGTGGCTAAATTTCGAGGTTCCTGGAGGTATATATAGGACTGTATCTTTCTTGAAGAAAACTGTGATATTGACGACGGACTCATCATGGCAAACGGTAATGAAAATGACATGGCAGTGGTCAAACACGGCAAACCTGGTCCAAAACGTCGCAGCGGAATACGGGACATTTTCGGCAAATTTATATATGGTGAAAAAACGTATAAGAAAATGCAGTTGGTCCAAACAAGTCCAAAGAAAGACGAAAGGAGGAAATCAAAGACTGCTACAAGAAGTCCAGTAAAAGATACCAAGTCACCTAGGTCCCACGCAGCAAAGCAAGCACCACCGAGGTCAAAGGGTAAATCGCCTGGAAAACCACAAACTAAGTCACCAAGACAGAAGTCGTCGGCGAAGTTAGCAGAAAAGGAGTCGACAGCAAAATCGCTATCGGCAAATAACAACGAGGAAAACGTTGCAAATCTTAAAAAGCCGGTCACCTCGAAAACTAGTGACAAGGCGCCCTCAACGCCAAAAGACAATCCTATCATAATTGTAAACGACGCATCTGATGACTGCATACCACAAAATGAAGAAAAGATATCAAACGATATTAAAGGTACTAAAGTAGTATACAGGCCACCTAACAAATACAGACGTTCTGGCAGCTTCGCTGGATTTGCCCGAAATTCGGGTTTAGTGGTAGCTGCTGGGAGTACCGACAGTCTAAAATCTCTTAAACTTAGTGCACCAGGATCAGACCCTACAATCCGAAGATACACGACTAAATCCCCAAACTGGGCAAGAAAACCTATCAAACCAAGCCAGGGAAAGAAAATAAAAACAACTTCCAGCACCATCTTAAAATCGAAGGTTTACCGAAACCTTGCTCGGGAAGAAAGTCAAACTGACAACGAAACTAGCACAGATGCCAGTATGACGTCACCAAGCCAAGAATCCATTCCAAAATTTGTAGTGCGCAAAGCAACAGACTCGGAGTATGAAAGCAGAAATATTGAATATTCAGTTGAAAAGTTGGTTTTCGAGAGCACAGAGATAAGTGATAGGGAAGCAAGCTCCGAAAGTAATGATGCTCATCATCTTGGCAACGATACAGAGGTGAACAGTGGGAAGTCTGGGGTTGGCACCCTAGAATTCGATCCCATTACTTTTCAACCGGAAGACGAATGTGTGACAAATGATGGTTTAGCGTATAGTGACGTCACGAAAGGGGGCCTCGAGAGCTCTGAAGTGGGCGACAAGTCTGAAAGGGAAGTTGACAATGACGTGCTGACGACATGCACTGATTATGTCAGTGATTCACGTCCAGACACCGAAGGTCAGTCACCAACTCACAGTGACAACAGGTATCCAGTCGCTAGAGACGAGACTTTCGAAAGTGGCGTTGTTGAAGTTGTGGAATCTGTCCCAAATGAAGATAGACTAGGGCGAGTAGAAACGACACAAGAGAAAGGTGGTGTGAGCGCAGAAACTAGACTGAACAGTGTACCTGTTGTTAATGTTGAAGTGGATCACGGATCAAATGACCTTGGAGCTGACACAGTAGACGGGGAATGGTTATCGAGACAAGATCCTATAGTTTCAGTCACGACCGATACCATGAAAGAAACAAAAGACAGAGCCACCGATATAGCAAAGGGCCACCCCAGGTTTAAGAATAATATCACACGTGAGGAAAGCGAACCCATTCCCGTGGGTTATGTCGAAAAGGTGACTTGTTCAGACAAGCTCCATACTGAGAAATACATTGGTTCTACTGACGATGAAGTGTTCCTGGACGACTCTGCTTGTTTCAATGACAAGAGTGAAGATTTTTCTACGGAATTGATACAAATCTGGGCGTCGAAAGTAAGCGAAACCAGATCTGAGGGAAGCGAAAGTTCATGTAACGATGACCAACCCTGCCAGGAAGTTGCTGAATGTATGAGTAATATCAAAATTACGGAAGTGCCTAATGTGGAAGTAACTCCTGCTACAACTGATAACGACTCAAGTACTGGGTTTGACTTCGAGGACAAGGAAGAGAACACCGATTCTAGTGAAGCAGAAGACATGGATAATGTATATCGACGACAAACTAGCAGGTATTTGAAACCACCGGTGCTGTTTTTACCGACTTTAGCAGAGATGAGAGACGAGGGAACTTATGCTAGTGTCAAAGGGTGCGGTTCGCCTCGCGGTGTCATGCAATACATGCCGTCCGTTCAGCGAATGACTAGTTTAAGAAGAAAAAGGTCCTCACACAGTTCGAGATCATCATCTTCATTGTCCTGTATCGGCGAGGATAAATGTTTGCCGCGCACTCCGTTGACGGGTGGATCTGTTACGTCTGCGGCGTACTTTGCCGATAATGAACTTTCCACTACACCCTTTACCCCTCATTCGCCCTCTTTCGTTTATATGGAACAGCGCCACCGTTCCCGGTCCTGGGACAATGTCACAACGAACTCTGAATATTCTATGAATTCCATGCCGGAGTCTATACATGTTGGTTCTTTCGCAGAGTCGGCGAACCCGTCGCAGTATGATTCTGTGGAGCCAAGCATTGCGAGCAGTTACACGGGCCATAGAACCGGATCAAGTGAAGATGATTCGATGAATGTAGAAACAGCCGAGTCCACTGCAGAAGCTTCCGAATTCTCAGTTGAAATTGTTTCTGCTCGTGAAGAAATTATTAGCGAGTACAAGGAAATAACCAACATTATGAGAAGAGCCACCAAAATTCTGGAGGAAGTTTTACCGAAAGCTGAGAAACATTTCTCGGAGAATAAGGAGTATTTGGACATTTTACGTACCACAAAACAAGCTGCCATTCTCATAAACGAAATGCTGGACAATGAAGTAGACCTGAGTAGTAATTTTACCCTGGAAGATTTTAAAGCACTTTTAAAACTAACATTGCTAGCTACAAACGTGTTAATGGAAGATAAACAGTCTCCCCCAGATACAGACACAGATGGATCTCGCGTGTATATGCATCTTATCCAACTGTTGATACTCGCAACAGAAACATTGCAAGGTGGACTTGATATCTGTATGAAAAGGGCAGCGCGATTCGAAAGTTTGACATCTCTCGAAACACAGAGCACCGAGTGGTCTGTTGATACAAGGGAAACAAAATAGAACCTTTCCAATATATTATCAAAAGAAAAGAGAGTTTTTGGTTTTGTTCAAAACGCTTGGTTTCCCCATTTATTTTTCTAATGACAAAGGTATTGGTTCACATTTTGTTTTATTTCTTCCATTGTTCTCAAATCAAAAGTCTAAAAATAAAAGTAGTATAAGTTAGAGTTTCATATAGCAACGGAATGTTGCCTAGCACAAGTAGAAGGTCTCTTAAAATATCGCTTGGTTTCCCTAAATCATGGATGTAAATTTACAATGTTTACTCACGAATATACAGTCAAACATACAAAAAACAATTGTGTAAGTATTACTGGAATGGTACTGGCATCATGCATGTTGTAATATTATAAATATAACATACGAATGAAAGATTTGGATTTTAGAAACTTTCTGTTAAACGACGTGTACTGTTACTGATTTAATAAAAACGATACTCTATTCCATATGCTGTTTCTTAGGATATTTTTCTCAGTATGTTTCATCTTGGATAAATATTATTTTTAATTCCCCAATAACTCCTCACAAGCAATAGCAGTGTCACATTTATTGGCAACCAAACACCAGTGATCTCCCGATACAAATAAAATGAGCTTTACAATGTATTAGAAAAAGTGTATTTCCAAACCCACCATCTTTAAATTATCCGAGTGGTGAGTTCAAGTTATGGGAAATGTGGTGTGTGAAAGAATTACAGTAACTGCATTTTTCATCATCAAATAACCAAAGACTATAGAAATTGGTCATTTATTTGTAAAAAGACATTGTGTCTGTTAATTAGTGGTCAATATTATCTGTAGGTAGTGTAATAACAAGTTTAAATCTTGAACGAAAGTTTGGTTTTGAGTCTGTCACCATGTTGAAGGTGTACTGTTGTAACTAGAGTATAATTTTTCGATCAGACAACCACAAAGTATTCACTAAAAATTGTTAAAATACCAACAATTAGACATGTTAACCAGTGGTTGATATGATCCATAAGCTGTACAGAAACAGGTTGAAATCGTGATCGCCTCTAAGGGCTCTGATTTTTGGATGCGGACCCAAAAATCAATTTAATGTGATTTTTCGTGTATACGTATGCAACTACAAAAAACGTTTATCCACAGGTACTAGGTACGTGATGCGGTGTACGATATTACCAGTAAGTTATTTTGATTTCCTTTTTTTCAATTACTAGTCATTCCCCAAGGAGGGCTTACACTGTCACCCGACTGTTTCGCAATCACTCACTCCACGATTCACACAAATTTAAAAACAAGAAGAAGATTATTGTACTCCAAAAAAGAATTAATAAAGCCTGGAGACTTGAGCAAGTCTAGTTGTAACCATAAATGAATGTATTTTAGTTTTTGCTAGTACTCAAACCCAGGAGACCACCATCCTATGTCCTTATAGTCATGACAATGCGGTACTATCTAATATCGTATTAAATGATACCACAACTGTAAATATTATATTTTATAAAATGCCCGCAGTCTTTAGGATGTAAACATGTCAGCGTGGATTGCATGTTATCCATCGTACCGTCGTGTGGGTAAAATGTACTCCTGAGTTGACAGACTACGCACTTCGATTTCTACCTGACTGGCATCCGAAACTACGTATACTACCAGTAAATAAAGACGTGATGGTTTACAGATTATATATGTTAGGTCGGTGTGTTTCAATACTTGGTGGTTGGTGGGTGTGAAATGTCTTCCTGAATTCAATGTATCAAATTGTGTAAGAACCGTCAGTAATTTTAAACTAGTTGCTCAAGGTTAGCAATTAGCGGAAGTATTTTAAACCAGTCTTTCACATCCACGTACAGTCATTGTGTATCTCTTTGTTGTACATGGCGTGACAAAGGAGGAGGGTTTCGAAGTTGAAAATATATGCATATGTATACTGGTTACACATACGTAAGAATTTTAAGTAATCAATCAATCAATCAATCAATCAATCAATCAATCAATCAATCAATCAATCAATCAATCAATCAATCAATCAATCAATCAATCAATCAATCAATCAATCAATCAACCAACCAACCAATCAATCAATCAATCAATCAATATGTATGTATGTATGTATATATGTATGTATGTATGTATGTATGTATGTATGTATGTATGTATGTATGTATGTATGTATGTATGTATGTATGTATGTATGTATGTATAGAGCACCTGTATCCACCTGTATACGAAGTAAAAGTTCAGAGGCACTGTACACTTATATATTGAAAACTTTGGCGAATAAGTATGTTAAAGTGAAGGTAATGTAGTAAGGGCAATTGTAATGATTGCCTTATATTTTTTTACCTCCTGTAAGGGGAGGTTATGTTATATTTATGTCTGTCTGTCTGTCTGTCTGTCTGTCTGTCTGTCTGTCTGTCTGTCTGTGTCTGTCTGTGAACACAAATCTCAAAAACTACTGAGTCGATTCTAATGAAACTTGCTACACTTCTTCAATAAGGTAAGGGAACCTTCGTTAATTACATTAAGGGGAGAGGGCCGGGAAAATCAGGCCAGGCTGTTACATAAAATGTTACCCTCCCCTGATTCCAGCATGCTAAAAGGTGGCCCTCCCCAACTTTCTGTCTCTAAAAGATGACCCCCCCCCCTATTAAAGTACTGTAGTTCAAAATGAGAGTTAAATGCTGACAGATATGTGAAAGGATGTGAGTCCCAGAATCAATGGTAAGGACATTGGTTATTTTCCACTACTACCACCATATGGATGTATGTGAAGGCACGCTTACTGCAGTAATACATACCTGTGTTTGTATCTCATTGGCTGAGCTGAAGGCCACAATTCAACTGCCAAAGATAAGATTGGCATGCTCCTGGTGTTGTCAGGAGCGAGGTCAACATGTCAATAACCCTACTATCTTACCCAGCTGCTCCTGTTTTATACCTGTGAGACCCACTCCGCTCCTCACACCACAACTGACAATTGATTTTATAACATGGTTTTATAACAATTTGCTTGATATAGGCTGATATCGTGGTACCTAACCCTAACCCTTACACTAATCCTAACCCGAATGGCAGCAATAGGATTTGGAACTGGTGGCAGCAATGGGATGGCAAACAAACCAAAATAATTCAGTGTTACACAATACAATACAATACAATAGAATACAATACAATAGAATACAATAGAATACAATACAATACAATACAATACAATACAATACAATACAATACAATACAATACAATACAATACAATACAATACAATACAATACAATACAATACAATACAAAGCAAAAATGTGACCCTCCCCTAATTTGCATTTTCTAAAATATGGCACTCCCCTAATTTCCCTGCACCATGGTGGTAGTAGTAGAAAACAACCAAAGTTGGTTTTTATACACATAGTATGTGCCCAAAGTGCTATGACGTATTTGAACAGGGAGGGTCATGTTTTACGCAGCAGATATGGCTTGACTTCCCCCCCCCCCGGTAAAAATTTGGGCCTGACGAGATGATTACACTTGTATTGCCTACAGAGGTCGCTGTTACTTGGTGAGTGAAATGCAGCCAAATTTATATTGTCTTGTAGAGGTCGCTGTTTATTGACCATCGTCGCAAACCACGGCCTGTTTTACGGCAACGTTCTTAACGAGCCTCCCACAGGCTTGTGTGGCTGTCGAATGTGTAAATATGAAATATCGGACAGTAAATTAGAATGTCAAATTCTCAAATTAAACGTTGCAGAAGTAATTTCTTGCATGGATTGGACATTGGCTGTTGTCAGTACTGTCATAGGTACACTGGGGGCGGGGTGGATGAAAAATATACCCCTTCTCATAGCGTATGAACACAAAAACACCCCTTTCCGGCGGACTCTCCCCGTATGGTCGTCTATGGTTGTCCGCCCCCCCCCTCACTCTACCGTTAAATGTTAAATATACATGTAACTAAATTATGCCATGGACAACCACCATTTGACATCCGACATACATATCATGACAGGCACGTTTTGGTCTGTATTCAGAACGTTATGTGTATCATGTATATCCTGATACTACATTGTAATTCCCTAAAACAAAAAAGTGACCGTTTCAAATAGAAAAGTCTGTTTTGCATTTTGGCAATTAGGCTACATGTATTTGTAATGTAAATCAATGCACTTTCACTCATTTGTTTTTGTATTGGTGCCACTGGCGAGTTTTCTAATTGGGTACAGTTTACATGTAATATCGTACAGTAAAGTTTGACTTGGAGGTGAAATAGGCTATCTGATCCAACATAAAGGCTCGAGCTCGAAACGTATCTGCCGAGCGCCATAACATCTCCGTTTACCTTACTAAGGGACTGTTGCCCCCCCCCCCCCCACCGTCTCTTTGCTAGAGGGACATGGCTGCGTTTCTATATAGTTTCACATCAGACTTCTGCATGTACAGCGTTGTATTTGTCTTTATCAAAACGGATTAGAAAAAACAACCATGATCATTCCTTGAGAGTTGGTAACTTGTTTTGTGTATAGATTACCAATTTTAGGAAAAACATCCAATATAGTGATGCACCTTGAATCCATGCGTCACAAAATTATAAACGAAGGAAGTTAAAGAATAGGCCATTGGCGCTTATCGAAAGAAGGCTAGATAGATCACAGCAGCTCTGGATCACAGACAACCAACGTTAGGACTAGTAGGGTTAGGGTTTAGGGTTAGTTGAATTTTTACTAATAGGCCATAAAACTTATAAAACGGACGAAATTGTGAGATCGTGTATGGTATTGTACCCATCATCCGTCTAGGTCCCTGCCCTACTGTTCTTCCTAGTCATGTGTTAATTAGTTCTACCTTGGAGGAATTATACTGACAGTCAGTATAATTCCTCCAAGGTTCTACAAAGTAACCGCAGGTGGGAAGGGTAGACCATAGACCCATTCGGGTCTATGGTTAGACATCATGAATTTGTAATTACTGTGTTTAGGTTCAGACATGACACCGTTTATATCTTTTATAGCGATGGCTCACATGGGTGTCAAGACAATAAGTACACTAATATCGTATGTAGAGAGCCTCAAACGACTACATGTAAGTAATTTGTCTGAGAAGCGTGTAATTTGCTTTTGTCATGTTTATCGTCAGTCTGAGCAGGTGTAGTGTAGTTACACGGCGTATGCCTCGCGTACGTGACTTGTGAGTAACCCATTTCAGTATGACACGACTTGTCTATAATATTGACGTGATTTTAACCCTGATTTTAACGATAAATCTGGTGTGTGAAATAGAAAGAATGCAACATCCACAGTTTCAAAAGGACCGCGAAATCATTTCTTCTTCCTGCTAGTTCAATTTCGCAGTCCTAGAATCTCTATCAGGCTATAACATCAATGTCATCGATAGCTATATAGTTTACTGCGTCCTGAATCAAATCATGTGTCGTGGGTAAGCTTAGTGGGTCTTCAGACTTTTAATTTTCTCAATGAATGAAGAAGAAAAAACGTATTTTCCTAGCTGTCCCCACCGTAAGAAAAACTTTTGAAAGTTTCATGTGACTTTGCTCGTACTAGAACTAGTATTGGCTGAGTCAGGCTGACTACGGTTGCATTGTATTGTACGTACGTATGTACGGGTTCGGATAGCGAAACAAACAAAAGAACGTAGTCGTAGCTGTGGTCACCGGGCCCCAGTGCAAGCGCGTCACGTCAAAATACTTTGCTTTCTTGTTGCTATATGACGTCACAACTCCTCTGTGGAGATCACAGCGAGGCTGTACGTGTGTTATCATGGCGGAGTTACGTGTAACGAGAGAATAGTGTCTTGTACAAAAACTGTTCTGTGAGTCAAAAAAAGCTTGCGGTGGACTATTTTATTCCGGTGAATTAAGGTTAACTAGATTTCATGTGCGCCCGTTTACTTTGCTACGCATTGTTGAAGTTCAAAGAGTAGCAGAGGTCACTGGTCAAACTTTAGGCACGCTCCCGATTCCGGGGTAAGTTGAAGAAGTTGTTCACGGTGACAGTTTTATCACATACAACTCTTTGTCTGGAAAAATAGAAACTGTCAGCGTGTCGTCAGAATGTTTGTATTGATAGACATGCAGAGTTTTCTTTTCTTTTCAAGTCTTGTGCTACAAGAGGGTGAAAACTGTCAGTGTTACCTAATATTGCATACCACTGATCTAGGATACTTGGTTGGCGTTCGATACCACCATGGTTCTATGATATCACATACGTACCACGCATATCCACAAAGCGTGGGTGAACATAAACGCACTGTCAGTGTAACTACATAGAACTTATAACGTCGTAAAAATTATGTTTGCTATTAGTAATACTAGTAATGTAAACATGAAATGTCTGTATTATGGTTTTACATATACACATTGTTGTCACCAAATGTTACGAATATAAAGCTATAAAATGACGTTTCGATCAGTATTTGGTACATAAATACAGCGTTACGTTATATTCATTTGAGTACTGTTTTCCAACAAATCGATTTGTGATGCTTCGTGTTTCATCGCTATGAACAACACTTTGTTGCCCGCAGATTCGGCGTAGAATTTCAGCACGGCGCCTCTTCAAGACTTCGAGGATGGCACAGCCAACGTGTAAAGGATCAACATTGACATCAAAATTCCTCGATCAGTGGTGAAAACGCTCCGGCAGTCGCCGGAACCCGATCTACCTCCAGTGGCGAACGTGTCGAAGGCGGCAGTTGTAGAAAGAGGTGTCATGTTTACCATTTCCAGCGGTGTAGCAATGTCGACCCGACCCGACGTTAATTCAACTCGGGACAACTGCGACTCACCGCGGGTTCGAAATATGACTGGGGTCTACCTTGGCACCGTAAGTATTTATCAAACTGTTTACTTTGTAATTTCTCCACTACTCCAGTACCTAGAGCTAGAGTAAATTATATTGTAAAATGTATGTGCTTCCAAAACGTTCTGATATTGTCTTCGATCTCTTCTCAATGTTCTTTTCCTTTCTTTTTTCTCCACAATTTTTAGACCTTGTAAACTGTTTAGACAAAGAAATTATAAACATTAGTTTCCAGTTTAGATATTCACTGGCCTGTTCATTTTCATTCCTGCCTCAACAAAGAGCTTGAGTTTCAGACACAACCTACATGTGTTATGTCTCATTGTCTAATATTTAAACAAAAATAAATAGACTTTTCAAAAGTATTGGAAAATAACAAATAGATGATATGTGAACTGTTTCCTCAAAATCCTGATCATTGTAAATTGTATATGGTGGACTTTCCTTATTGAAAGCCCAATAAGAGCACATGCAGTGCCAGTTGCCTGTTTGAGTACACCTGCACATAGATGTCATAAGAATGGAGCACAAATACACATGGATTGTTTTGTCCACTGCCTATGGGCATACTATTACTAGCATAATGAGCATATTACATGTAAGACGTGGAGTGGGTCAGTGGGTTTGATGGAAAAAAAAACCCCAGATATACTATATGGTAAACCATATTACATCCAGGGACTGCATCAATATTGTTTTTTTTTTTTATTAATGACAATTTGCTCATTTAAATTAAGTTAGTTTAATCTCAATTTTTATAAGCTTATAAATAACGTAAAAATTAATCATATGGACAAGAGTTTTTACTTTGAATATTTCCATTTTCTGTAAACATGGTATGTTGTGATGGGGTGAAATCACAAAGCATACAATCTGCACTTCATTACTAATAATACTATGGTTTTGTATTGATTTTGTATGCTTCATATAAAGTAATTTGAATAGACATTAGAAAAATCTTCAAAAAAATTCAATTCAACTGGATGATTTTTTGGAGTCAATTTTCTTCAAAAGCCTTTCTAAGAAGTACAGCATTTTGCTTCATGCAGGAGTAGTTTGATGTACGAAAACACTGTAAAATTTCACTTTCTGTCATATTTTCTGTCACTTTGTATTGAAAAGCAAGCCAGAATTCATACTGCACTCCGAAGGACTAATGAATCGCAACCCTAAATGTCATCTCAGGTTATGTCTGTCTTGGAATAGATTTGTACTTTTAATAGACTAGACACAGCAGACATTTTGATATCCAGTACTACCTAGAGTATTGTACAGTTTTTTGTTGTGATTTATAGCAATTATCTCTGAAATGGTACTATATGATTAAATGTCATAATAGAAAATATCAGTATTGAATGTTACCTTGGCAACTGACTATGTTGCTTTGTTCAGGACTAGTCTTATCACTTTAGGCATTCTTTGCTAATCCTTTTCTGGAATGTGTATTTTTATGATTTGTCTGAAAGTTTATTGCACTACTAGTCTAGTCACTGTCTACTATACAAGTAATTCAAAGTGTTCAGTCAGCCCAAATGACAATGCTATTTGAAAGTTTTGATAATTTCCATGTTGTACATGATGTTTGCTATATTATTCTAATTCTTAATATTTTACCTGAACTATGGCAATGTGTACCAAGTTAAAAGTAGTTTTATTCTAACTGATCTATTTTGTAATTTTCCGATGTCGCAGATTATTTATTTAATATTTATTTGTAGTAGTTTGCGAGACCTCAGATTTCTTTTGCCATGTTAGAATTACCCAGTACTTCTATTCTAACAAGTTTTTGTTTTGTTGATTATTGTATGCTGTAACAAATTGTATTTATTACAAAATGTATTTGATAGAAATATATTTGATAGCAAAATTTCTAATCATGATTTTGAAAGATACAAATCTATTTAATGATTGTCAATTGACCTTCAAAATTCTCCAAGACAGTCACAAAATGTATACGAAAACATGTCTGTACATGTAGATGAACTCTTTTAAGACATATGTTATTATAATATTTTTATTATTAATTTATTAACTTTATTTCAAGATAAAGGTGGACAAGGTTCCATAATCCCATAAAAAAAACTTGTTAAAATACATTATGACAAACATTAACAATGTGTAAAAAGAAAGGAATTAAAATTAAAATGTCTTGAATAAATTCAAAGATTAAAAAATACTTAGATTAATATACATTAGAAATAGAATAAAAAATGAGGGTGCTAAAATGAACACATTACTGTAGTGCTGTTGTTTGATTTTTCAGAGAAAATATACATGTGACAGAAGCCACAAATATTTGCATAAAAACTTCTAAAAAAGACATGTATTAGATGGAACAAAATGAAAACTTGTAAAAATTTATCAGATATACATTTTGTAAAAAAACATTTTGCTTCATTCATGGGGCCTTTGTCATATTGGGAAGACTGTCAGACAAAGCATAATACATATATATATCTCCAGGTTCATGCAAGGTGATTTATATGCAACCTGCGATGGGTTCCCACCTAGCCTCAGTTACCAAGGCAAATACATGTATTTAATCCCAAAGGATATACCATCCCCAAGAATTCTTTATTGTTATTATATTATACTGATATATTGAAATTTGCAGCAAAGCTGTAGAAAAATAGGAAAACAAAGTAGTTTGGAGTGGCAGTAAATTGCAGGTATAGATTGGCCCCGGGGTCTGAATATGTAATTGTATTAGTTAATGGTGTGATGCCTTGCAATACTGTGTGTAAATGTCAGATCACTATTTCTGCTATGTGAAGTCACTATTTTAAACTTGCATTTGAATGTTGAACTGTTTGTTTGAGTTCATAGAATGTATGTACATGTAGTTGTGTATTTTGTACAGAGGAAAATTCATTTGTGAATTGTCTGAAGCTACCATAGGTTGTTTTTGTGGCAGATTATGTATATGATCTGCCTTGCTGTATCTACTTTTTATCGTGGGATCAGAACAATGTGATAGGCCTATGCTGAGCTGCCCTGTGGCAATGGTTTTGAAAAGATCAGCCAATTTTGGGGCTTTTGGAAATCTCATTCATTTCCCCTTAATGAAAGAAGATATAATCAATGTTTGACATGTATAACTTTGTGTTGTGCGTGTGATCAACGGTTCAGATTATTGCATTCATGATGGATGCAGACAATATCGATCAACCATCAAATATCAGTATACTATTCTCATTCAGGGCCTCTTGGAGGCATGCCAACTGTGCTAAAATAGTGATATAGCACAGTTATTTTAATGTCTAAATCAATAAGATCGCTAGATTTGCGCCATCAATACTGGTGTAATATCATGCATATTAGCAGTTGTTTTACTAAAGAAATGAAATTTTCCAGTGTGCAAATATAGTAGTGATACCATGAGTGACTATTTAGAGTTTCACCAGTACATTGGTAAAGTAATCAAACCAGTGATGATTGACCAGTGAGGCTAAATGAGTAATATTGTTGATACAAATAGTAAAAGTGGGTCATGCTTTCTGCATTAACTTAATGATTTGTGGCTGAGCCACCGGAAAGGGAAGGTCTCCAATGAGTTCAATATGTCATATGCTATGAAACCTTGTACCAGTTTCTTATTTATTTAAACTTCTGTTTCTCACTTGTTGCATTTATTTGGTGTATGCTTTGACTTGTACTTGTATATATGATAGGGAACCTTGTCGTGAATATGATATAATTATATAATATCACAGTTGTGATACAATACATCACTATACATCATTATTGCCAATTTTTACTTTGTTGCTGTCTGTGTCAATCAAAAACTCTTTCATTCAACATTCATTCTGTGTCAGAATTATTATTACCGGTAGTTTATTAAATGTTTGACCCCCGAAAAAAGGAAATATGTGCTTGTCAAATTTCTCTGGATTTTGATGTATGTCAGAATTATTTTATTTCATTAAAATGTGAAAGAGAATGGTATTTTTGTGATGTCAGTGTGAATTTTTGCAACAGTTTTGATAAAAGTTGGTTATTACTATAAAATGACAATACTCTCTGTTGTGTGAGGTTTGTTATTGTTTTTCTTCCCATGGGTAAATTATGGTTGAATGGCCATCTTCATATCTTATCTGTTTGACAAGATTATTTTGAGATGGCAACTCAAACCTTCAAGGTTTAATCCAATACAATTGTACACGTAAATAGTGAACTATACAGGAGGGTTCAGAATATATCAGTGTAGACCCCATGCAAAGGCTATCTATCATTCCAGGACATCACATTTGATCAGTGTCTGTAAAACGAATCTAGGATTGGGTTACCAAAACATGCCAATGAAAGAGGAGATTGTACCATGTACAATGTAAATGCTCAGTGGACTTAGATATCCCCAAGACACCCAGTATATTGACAAGCAATTTTCATGTATAGTCAGCCATGCTGATGTCCTCAACTGAGGAATGAAAACTAATTAAAAAGAAATGCGACACACATCAACCCTAATTTCTCTCTGTCGCTGGAGCAAGAACTGCCTTTCAGTTGTTTAGTTTTTATGGTTTTGAAAGAAAACAAAATTGTTTCAAGATGTCAATAGCAGCTACATCTTGTCATGTCAACTCTGTCAGGTTTGCTATCATATTACAATGATTTTATCTACTGGAGCAAAGTTGATTATTTTATTAACAATGGTAATACATTGGTATATGCACTTACTTAATAGAATACAGGAAGTCTAACGGCACATCTGAGGATTCAGATGATCAGAGTTTATGCTCAGAATGATTGAACATGGGGATCTTTATCTTTAGAAATGATATTGTCCCAGTGGTCCTCTTTATTTGTCTGTTGAGGCATTATATAATGGAACATATTCCAATACAAAGAAGGAAGGTTCTATATTTGACTTGGAACCAAGAGTTCAAGTTCCCTGATGAATTCATTTCTGGATCAGAAATAATCACAGAACAAATGAAATAATTTAGAGAAAGAAGTATCCCAAGTGCACATTTTGTAGTAAATTTTTACAGAATTGGGTCAGCGCCTGAATTTTGCAAATATATACATGTAATGTATAGCCATTTATGAAATTTTCTTGCCATTCATGGCATTGATTGTGTTGGTTGTCTGAGATAAACTATAATACATGTAGGAAGTACAAGAAGCATTTATTTTGTGTGTGTTGAAAAAAAATGTTGGAAAATATGTCTAAATGAAGGAGGTGTGATTGTTTTCAATTTGTTATTTTCTGTACAGGAGGTGAGAGGTGTTCACAAGAGTAAACCACGTCACAATATTCCACCGCTAGCCCGTCTAAGAACTTCCCATCAACTCAGACACCAGGGGGAGTTGGAAAGACATGTAAGTATAGTTGAATTTGATATGGTTTCAGTTATGGCATGAGTGTGATTGTATCATTTCAAGAATAGATAATCAGGTTTTCTTTCCAATCGTAATGCTGAAAAGTCAATAATGTATGATTAAGCCAGATTAGTATTCAGAATACTATAAAGAACACATACACCACCAGTAGTGAAGTATTCCAGTGTTTTACATCAATAATTCTGTAACATAATTAAATTTTGTAGTATAGTACTTTTACATACCTTAGCAATCCATATCCCAGGTGATTTTACTGTAGCATGGATACCATTTTTAGACTTATTGAAAGTCATAGCTTGTCCTGTTTTGTTAAAAGACCACTACTATACCCCCCACACCCTTAGTTACAAGAATGTTTGAAATAACAATATCCATTGTTTTTAAATTTTACATATATGTGGATAGCGATCCATTAGTAGAACAAAATGAAATTTCTTGTACTAGTTCATGCCATTTGCATGCTACATATTTAAAAAAGTAAACTGCATTGTACATCACAGAAATAGATAATGAAATGATTAAACAAATTGTATGGATAATGAGTAAATAAACAGTAAATAAGTAGATACATGTACCATACAGTAACATATCACAAAATGCAGTGTAAAGAGCAGCAAAACCAGGGTGAACAATTATTGAGAGCTTGAGACCATTATACTATAATAGCAGCCAGTACTCCAAAATTACTGATTCAACATGTTGGCAAACAATGTATTGTATTTCTTTCCTAGAGTACTTAATGAATCTATTGAATTGTACAACACACATAATGTACTTTCAGAATTGCAATAAAACACCTTCAGATTTTTTAACTGATGAAAATTCATTGACAAACTGAAATGTAAATATGATGTATACTCCAAAACTTTAATTTAAACAATTTCTGCATTTATAGAAAAGTTAAATTATGTATAGAATGTTTCACCAGAAATTAGTAGACAATAAAGTTCTTTGTTGAAGCATAATAGGAAAGTTGATATGAGGAGAAATTTGATTTGAAGTCAACTATTGCTTTGCTCCACCCCAAACTTATCCATGCAGGTCTCTCTTATCAGACTCTAAGTTACCTATACTTGGAACATTGTACAGTGTAAACATAATGTTTTACTAGAGATATAGTTCAGACAACTTTTGGTGGTGATGAATTCAAAAAATTGTTGACAAGCTGTGATGTAGTATTAATATTATTATTATTATTTGATTTCTTAAAAGCACACTACACTACATCTCAGTACTCTTTACACAATAAAGAGGATTGCATATAAAAGGTACCGATTAATAAAATACTAAAAATTGCCATACAATAAAGTACTAAAATGTGTCATACAAAAAAAATAATGTCGACATAATGTCGACACAATCTGAGAAATTGAATTAAAATGCATGTAATAAGTAGACAGCATTTTACAGCATAATGAGACAGGTGCATTGAATTGGCTTCAGATAATTGATGACTAAAGTAATACTGTTGAAACTCATAAATGTATCCACATTGAATGAATTATGAAATATATCAAATCCATATATCTCAACAACGTTGGAGATATAGTAACAAATGTCACATCAAATCAGCTAAGCTCCGATCAATACAATGAGTTATATGTGGTTCACAAGATGACCTCATGAAAAAGTCTCGAAATGAAACATGGCGTTGATTGAAAATGGTTTTCATAATGTTGTAACAACTTTCTTTATATCAGATTTGAACTCAGTCTGTCAAATATTTTCACATTACAATTCAAATGAATGGTACACACCACAGAATTCATAGAATTTCAAACAAAACATTATCAGACTTGTAATCTAATATTTTCTGTAAAGCCTGTGATGTCAAAACTTTCTTACACGTTGTATAATAATTTAATAAGTTTATATCGATAAACGTGATGCCGTTGGTGAATTTTATTATTAAAACATTCATTACATACTATGAGAATGGCTGTAAAATACCATACTGCTGCTAGTGGTACATATAGTTGAAGAGATAAATCAGAGAATCAAAGGGGAAACCAATTTACCTAACCTACAATGTTAGATGCATGTGATCATATGTAGTTTTGAAAGGTTTATCATCAGACCCTCACATATGCAAAACAGTAATCAAATTGTAATTATCTAAGAATACACACACTCACACTCACACTCACACACACAACACATAACACATAAACAAATACCATACACACACACACAAACAAACAAACACAAACACACCTACCTACCTACCTACCTACCTACCTTAATACCTACCTACATGCATGCATACATACATACATACATACATACATATATTTTTAATTGTTAATTTATAAAACAATTTTATCATGACATCCTACTCAAAAAATCAATGTGAAACAACATTTGTAACTCAATACAATGCACAAAGCTAAAAAATGTGTAAAGTATGTGTACAGTAACAATTATTTTATCAATCTTATGCAATTTATTGAGTTACAAACAAGGACTTAAAGGCATATGTTGTTTCACATTGATTTTTCAAGTAGGACGTCATGATAAAATTGTTTTATGAATTAAAAATCAAAAATGAATAGTAAATACCCAATCCTCATTCATGTGGCCCCATTAATCTAAAAATTCACATAACAGAATGTCACATATAACATATTCAATAGGAATGATGGAAAAATGAATTAATTATTGTGGGATAAACATGATTGAAAATTGATACCTCTTACATGGGAAATGAATTAAAAGTGTGCATATAAATTTGGTAGCTTGTGAATACTTTGCAAATCTTGTTAGTCTCTTTATCTCAATTTACCTCTTGTTATCGTCATGTACGTACATTGTACAAATGTTTCTATTCAAGTGTCAGTAGGCTGTTGTACCAAGTCATGTTGTTGCCATGACAACACTGCGAGCCTGAAGAAAAGTTCTAAATTCTAGCCAGGGGATGAGTTCATTCACTATTGTGTCATTTGACAAGAGTAGTGTTGTCTGCCTGAGTAAATGTTTTCTTTAGAATCCCTCTACATTTTGTGAGCACTTCTATAGATGTCATGCAGTGTCTCTGCTTCTAAAAATGGAACTCAGTGAGCATGCAAAACCTTTTAAGATGTATTTTCTCAATAAGCACCACATGGGCAGTAATGCTACCCCACTGGTCTTCGTAAATGAGTCATTGAGGACAAGAAAGAAATGCCATCAGTGGAGGTACAAAATTGTAAGCAAAAGCAATTTATTTGTAACTTAATCTATCTTTCAAGGTTTATGTCCTCTCTGAATCTTTATTAGTATCACAGAACAAGATGAGGACTTGAAATTTGAAAATATAAAAATGTGGCAACAATCGACTCTTTGTTTTGACTAACAAGGTTTTCAAATTTGTACATGTAATGATAAAAAATCAGTCTGATTTAATGCTGAATTTTAATTTTAAGAAAACACATTTTTTTTTTCAAATCAATATTTCTGTCAAGTGAAATCTTGTGATATTCTACAAAGTAATGCAGTCCAGTGTTACATAGAAGTCAACGTGGCATTTTAATAATATGATGTTACGTACATAATCAACTTCACTTTCCCCAAAAAAAATTACAAAAAAAAAGGCATGAAAAGCTTCTCTTCTGTGTGGATTTGGGTCTTGCATACATGGACATATTTAAAGAATATACAATGTACATATATATGTACATTTGTATATACGATAAGACCATACTGTAAACCGGGAAATTTTCACCAAAGATTTATTTTTACTTTGCTCAACAACAAAAACGCAAACACAAGTAGTGACTAAAATGCCTTCTTGTACATGAACACAATGTGCCAGTCTGGTAATTAGTAAAAAATAGTCTGTCAGAACTGGCTGAAGACTGTAAAAAAAATCACAAAATTTCCTAGTGGCAAAATTATCTAGGTTTACAATAAAAAAAATATCATGCATGTTATCCCATATAAATAGACCATTACTAATGGAATTCTCTAAATAGATATATACCATGAACTGCGTCCTTTAGATTTTAGTGGTTTATTTATAATTCCACCTCTGATAGAGACATTGGAATTTCTGAGACAGCACCCACGCACAGTATTCTGATTGACCTACAATGTGTTATTTATACACAGCTTTGTAGTACATATATACGTACATACTTGTACCTGTGTGACAGAGAATCATTCTAAACACATTAGTCAGGCATGTAAAATGAATAAAATTTGTGCTGATCAGGGTTTGAATTTCAAGTCAAAAATAGGTATTTCTGTA
Source organism: Glandiceps talaboti (assembly GCF_964340395.1). Taxonomy (NCBI): domain Eukaryota; kingdom Metazoa; phylum Hemichordata; class Enteropneusta; family Spengelidae; genus Glandiceps; species Glandiceps talaboti. The sequence continues at coordinate 24,402,052 of NC_135550.1, forward strand.
GTATATTATGAAATGTAATTAAGTTATGAGTGTGGGGACATGTTATAGGTCTCTCTGTGTAACACAAAACACCACGGAAAGCTTCATTTTCACATCATTTTAGCACAACTGGACCTCAGTTCAGTTGTGCTATAGGCATGGTGAATTGTCTGCCAGTGTGTGTGTGTGTGTGTGTGTGTGTGTGTGTGTGTGTGTCTGTGTCTGTGTGTGTGTCTGTGTGTGTGTCTGTCTTGCTGTCTGTCTGTCTCTGTCTGTCTGTCTGTCCGTCTGTGTGTGTGTGTGTGTGTGTGTGTGTGTGTGTGTGTGTGTGTGTGTGTGTGTGTGTGTGTGTCTGTGTGTGTGGGATATTTCTAGGGATTTGTAGCAGATGTGTAGCAGAATTGAAGAACCGTGTTATGGATTGAAAGACAAGTGATGTGAAAATTAGGTCTAAAATGTGAAGTTAGGTCAAAAAGTTATGTCTCAAAATCAACTGGGTGGCCATGGATGGAGCTGAAATTCTGTGTATGTGTGTGTGTTCTAGAAGTGTCAATGATCAGAGGAACGTTGTACAAGACATTGACACACATGTCCCTCCTAGCAAATATGTGACTGGACCCTTAGAAATAGTGAAATACCTACATTTTGACAAGATCACACCCAGTACCCACAGCAACAATCATATGATAGTGCATATTGCAAAGGTAACAGCAGAGATGGGTTGGCAAGTGGATAAACATTCAAAAACAACATATGTATGCCTCGCAACAAGACCATACTCATAACAAGAGTAAAATGATGATCTATATTGCAAAAAAAATAAACAGGTATGGGTAGGCAAGTGGAGAAACATCCGAAAGTAAATGCATATAAGCTTAGCAACAAGATCATGTCCATAGCAACATTCACATAATAGCGTTTATTGCAAAGATAAAAATAGGGATGGATAGGCATATGAACACATTGTATGCCTAGCAACAAGACTATGCCCATAGCAACATTAACTATTAGTATTACCTCATCAATCATTGCCTAAACCACTAATGTGTTCTTGGATGCCATTGGTGTGACTTCTTTTTCTTTCTTTGTTTTTTTTTTGCGAGGGGGGGAGCTATTTTGGGCTCCCTTTCCACTAGAATATTAAAGATGTCGATTGGCCTTCCCTTTGATACTTGGATTTATCATATATCTCTTCTAAAAATTTAGTTCTATCAAAAATAAGGAAATGATATTGATACATATATACAGGCATAATAATAACTAACTTCCATTTTCAACGAAAATAAAAACTCTTGAGTATATTACTGCACAAGAGTGAAGACAATGTCATTGTCTAACATTCAACAAACCCACAACAGCTAGTACCTAAAATAGATATGTTATATAACTTTTGTGTGTGCCTTGAGCTATCAGCAGATTTTACTACATGTACATGTTGACTTAGTAGTCAATAGTTTTACTAGTAAAAGCAACAAACTGTAAACACAAACATTTAGTATATTGTAAGTACTACTTGTATTAGCAAACATTAGTCTGCACTACCTTAAAAGGAAACAATTGTTATTTTGTTATGTGATGTAATAAATGAAAATATGTATACCTGTATCTCCCAACTACAGAAATCACCTGGTTGATATGGCAAGGTAATGTACTGTATATAGTCTGTTTTTGTTAATTTGGAGCTACATTAGTGTATACATCTAGACTTGATGTTTGTGTATAGTTTAATTAATAGTCCCCAGTACATCACTTAGAGACAAGACATACATGTATAGTATTAGTAGTACAGTAGTCAGGGCTGTATGATTGAGAGAATGGGTGCTTTTGTCTTTTTGTTTTGCAGTATGCATTTTTTGAAACTCGAGATCATGGGACGTGTGCTTATTTTTCTTCCCTCCGTCTACCTAAACCTCTGCCTTCTCGTCATCTTCCTGAACCTATTCTCCTTCCTCGTCTTCCTGCATTCCTTCCCACAATTCCTCACCAGAAAGTGGAGGTGTTGCGAACAAGAGAAGAACAGCGGGGATTCAACCCACTTCCAATCAAGGTGAGTTTTGCATTTGAATTTTGTGAGCGAGAGTACTTTTCTACTCTTCACTTGGAAATGGACTGGGGGAGGTTGCCATCATCATTCAGGCTCAAATCAGCTATGAGGGATCACAGCAATTCTCTTTTGTGAAATCTACATTATAGCATCAACATATTGTACGTTTTATGCCCCAATTTTTTTTTTCAAAAGTAGGGAAACCTCTCTCTTGTCATTGCTGTTAGTGATTTGTTTAAGCTGGACATAATATACTTCTTGTACATTAAAACTTAGAATATAATCCTCTTTTTACAAGATATTCACACTGTCAATAATTGTTTCGCATATATGATACATGAATATTTCAGATAACCTATTTATTTAATAAATGAGAAAAATTTGTAAATAGAAAATTGCTAAGGCTGATGGGTAAGAAAAAGTGATTTGGCAATATATTGATTTCAATATGGAAGTATAATAAGAGTTATTAGCATAGCTTTATTAGTAATTTGTATTTACAATATAGGCAGCTGACATTTATTTAAGTACCAAGAAAACATAAATAACACAGTTGTAAATTTCTGAATTAGCCATGATCACACAGTGTAACCATGGAGACAGCAGTTCCTGAAACATAAAATGATCTGAACAGACTCTATACACATATTGTGTTGTAAATTATTGTACACCTACTGGGGAGGGTTTGTAGCTATGTATGTCAAGGAAATTATATTTTTCATCTGTCGGTGATTTTCTTATCACATCCTTAATGATTATAGATCATCATTAACAAATAACAGTCAACTCTCAGTCAACTCTGTTAGACAGTGGGTTTTTTTTTTATCTCATTGCTACTTTATTAAAATTAATCAATTTTGAAAGAATGATGCAATCTCTATGTTCAAGCTGTATTGCTAAAAAGGAAGAAGCAAAATGCTATTCATTTCACTCAATAGTAGTTATGTCAAACAAGAGGAAACCTGTATAACCCAGATATTGGATGTATGGCCCATAGTTGTATAGTTACTATATATATGCTTCAAGCCATCATAATTTAGGCCAGATAAACATGCTTCACTAAATCTTTATCTGTATTCTGTAAGAAATTAATAGTACTTTTATTTTCCTCTCAATATGTCCATGTGCACTGTACATGTACTATGTCAGTATTTTAAATAGGGTCTTCATACAACAGGACAGTCAACCACTACAGATCTTTTGGATTGGTTTCATGCAAACTACATCATATATATGATGTGGATATATGAACAGTTTCCCCCAAAAATAGAGAAAATAGTTGTCATGAATCTTGATTTTCAAGTGAAAGTTCAACTTTGTGAACAGTGACTGCAATATAAACTCCATGGCAATAATTTTATGTCATGATTCTCAGAAGGAAATTAACAAAAGCAGTTAGTTGTGCTGTAATCTTGATAGAAAGATTGTGATTATGAATTTAATAATATGCAATGGTTTATACTGAAGATTGTATTGAATGAGAACGATGATAAAATGATGACGTTTATGATAACAGTATAAATACAATTATATATCACATGATTAATATAATTATATATATCACATGATAAGTCTATGTCACAGTATAGAATATGTTGTCTGTCAATGTGCTCCAAATCCTGAGTTCACTGACTGGTAAAATCAAATAAATGGAAAGTGCTGCACACAGCAAATGTTATATTAAATTAAGGATGCCATATAACATTAAATGTCAGTCACAGTTTCACTAGCTGGCTAGCTCGATATTGCCTATCCATCTTGAATAATCAATGGATTCTGATTGTATCCCCATTCCATTGCATTAGAGAGTTGAGTTGAGTTGAATCGAGTTTAATAGTCAAAATTTCACTTTCTGTATTTAAAAGTAAAAGGGAGAGAATATAACCTGTGAATTGAGCACAAATAATTATCAATGAATATCTGTTTTCAAGATAAAGCACAAAATTAATACTGAATTATTTAACATTATATCAAGACTGCGAAGAAGAAAAGGAAAGAGTGAAGGGTGGTCTTTGAATTGGAATGTCTTTATTGAATGGTGCATTTGTGTCTCTTTAGTGCTTAGTTGCTACTGTTATTGATTATATTGATGAGTAGACTACTTGACTGCCCTCAATACCCTGTTGCTTGTTTTGCTTCACATACTCTACATATAAAGGTATTGAGTATTGTCAATATCTCTAAATCCAAAATTGTGTACATTAATTGTTTTGAAGAAACTATGACAATTAATGTCCTGTTCTGAACACATGGGGGCGCTCTGTGGTGGGTTGGGGGTCATATGAATTGGTACTTCAAAATAGCAGTGCCTAGTTTGTCCCCATATCACAGCATTTTTATGATCATGGGTCATACTTTGAAATGTAAGTTGGGGAAACAACTTTGGATGAGCACATACCTGTAGCTATTGATATATTTTGCAGTGGAAATCACAGGATCCATTTTGAAACACATTTCATTACATTCTAAATATAAACTATTTCTACAAAAGTTTGTGTACTCAGTACATGAGTGTATATATTCTAAATAAACAGTTGTAATAACCTAACCACCCAACCAGCTTTCCTGTATAACTTGTAATAGTCAGTTCTCTTATTATGATACACAAATATAGGCAAACAATGTCATTTGACACCATCTTTTTGTCTCTATCAACACCATCTTTTTGTCTCTGTCAACTATCATTCTTAACAATTACATTTAAAACCTACAGACTTGCAGGAATCCAATATGATATTACATGTACTGATGACAGTGTTATAAAATTAAAAAAGATCTACCAGAAGTTAATCAAGCAGCCACTAGAATACTACCAGTAGTATTAAGGAGTTTGTAGTGTTGGGGTTTGCTGTTATCCTAGGCATATGAGAAATGTCAAGAACCTTAATCTCAAACTTCGCCTTGTGGATGTCTTTGTCAACAAAAACCCCCATACATGTCACTAAATGACATGTGATGGGAAATCTGCACTTGTTTCCTTGGAGAATACATGTAGTTGTAGTCATTCCAAGTTTAGGCTGTCGGCATGCCGGAAGGTTAATGGGGTTTAGCATATCTGCACGTATAAGATTATGCAGTTATTCACTTCCAATGTGCCAAAAGTTACAAATTCATATAAAGTGATTTAAGTTGGCCAACACGCACATAGTACAGTTGTAGGACTAATTACATACATATACCTCCAGCTGAGTTGACCTTGTCATAGTGAAGGACACTCCTTTCATTCATTCTTGAGAAACAACTTCCTCTTTCCATTAAACCTTGGTACTGTTTGTTGATAGTTTACAGTGTTTTTAGCTCTGTATGTGGTACTTCTCACATTTTGTCTCAGCTACAGTTAGTTGACATAGTTACAGTTTTGTAGCTCTGTACATGTATGTGGTACTTCTTCAGCTAGTTAGAGTAACATAACATAGTTTACAGTGTTTTAGCTCTGTATGTGGTACTTCACAACTACAGTTAGTTGACATAGTTTACAGTGTTGTAGCTCTGTACATGTATGTGGTACTTCTCAACTAGTTAGAGTAACATGACTCATTTATTTAGATTGCAGCCAAACAGAATTTAGAATAATCAACATCCTGTCCCATTTTTTACAATAAAACATATTTCATGCAATATAAACAACACCAAAATTTTGCAAGCTTGCCAAGAGAATTTCGAGAAGCTCCATCATATTCCAAGATAGGCAGTGAAAGGTACTTGGCGTACATCATTGTTTCTGTATCTGTTCTGTATCTATCTGTATCATAGACGTACAGGCACCAAAAGTGGTTGTTGTGTTTGTAGTCAAGGGGAACGTAAAGCAATACAGTACATGTATTATAAAGACTATCAATATATTTAATGGCCCAATGTGGATTCAAATTTAGCTTCTTAGTTGTCTGTTAGAGCTATCTAAAATGAATATCTTGTCTAACTTTTATGGCTCTACTGATGTGATAGCACTATTAAATGCAAGAACCCGGCCTTTAAAGTGAACCCCCAAGTGCATCAAAGAACTGTATTGCTATGATATTCTTTAGATATCTTCGCCATCTAGAAGATGCTTACAGTCAACTTACATTGTCACTGAAGTTTTGTAAAAATAGATATTTCCATGTACCAAATACCGCCTTGTTTACATTATGTGGAACCTCAATGAAATTACAGTACATGTATAATGTATATGTTATTATGAGGGAGAGATTAGCTAATTATGATAAAAGAAATTTAGATAAAAAAGAGTGATGTTTTATCATTTTACCTCAGAAATTAAGATTGAATAGCAAACTATTACAGAGTATAATATTAATGAAACTTATCTCCAATTACCTAAATTACATAAAGAACCACGTAACAAAGTTTTTGTAATGCATATACTATAGAATGATAATAATGAGAAAACTGTGGCAGTAATGTAAGGAATGCAAAGTTTATTTCAGAATTTTGATGTTTGATCAGCAAAAGTTTACAGTTCAACCATTCTTGACATTGATATGGTAAAGTCAGATTAATTATCACAAGAAAGTAATGTGAGATTGATTATGTGTCAAAATGGTCAATTTTTTAAAGTCACAAATACATATATTTATTTGGAAAGTGTAACTTAAAAATTTGATTTGAATGTCAAGTGTACGGAATGTAAACATGACTTTGAAATTAAGATTACAAATTGTAAAAAATTCCAGTACTGTAATCAGTTAGTTTGAGTGAGGCCTTTACTATTAAGAAGGGCGCCCTCACAGCCACATTGTAAGTTATGAGATAATAATAAATTGATATAAAATCTAATCGGAAAGATTGAGCAAGGCAGCTGCAGATTTGATTGGCAGGCCTTTGGAAAATTACCATTTAAGGTCACTTTCCTCTTCATTAGAACTGTAGAGGGAGCACTACAGTTGTTGGATCAGCTATTTTACGTGTACATGTGTCATTGAGAAAATGTTGTTCTTCTGTTTGTAGCGTGGTAGGCCTAGAATAGGAAAGCCAAAGGAAGACCTCGACCCCATATCACCAAGAGGGAGACCAATATCTCCTGATTATAACCAGCTGACAAGGTAGGTTGTCTACCACTATGATATTTCAGATCATTTGTTCAAATGCAGATGCAGGGATTATTGAATATAAAATAGCTGAAGTTGATTCCAGTTTCTATGGAAGACCGGTGAGGACAGTGACCTGCAAGTTGCACAACTGCGACCTGCAAGTTGCAAAACTGCGACATACGAGTTGGAAAACTGACACCTGTGACTTGTCAGCCTCGATTTCTCATTTTCTCGTAATACTAGAGATTAGGGTATTTATTGTTGACAAGGGCGATTTAGCCAATTGGCCATGCAGTTTCGTCCAGACACGAAGGAGCCTCGAAAAGCTGTCTTTATACAACCCCATGACCTAGCTATTTGCCGTACTGTTCGTACTCTCGAAGTGATCTGTGACCTGTGAGTGTGACCTAGCGTTGGGTCAACGCATACTCTGTGGAATAATTAATCTTACCAGTACACATGTATGTTTCGCTCTTGCAAGTGTTGTGGTCAAAAATAAATAATAAAATGACTATGTTATGCGTAATACACTCAAAGTTACATTCGCCAATGCACTGAGTTGGATGATGCACACAGCCTTGGCACAGCACGGCAGCCATCTTTTCGCTGGGCAATTCATAGTACACACGCCAGCGTTATAATTATACGGGAACCATTAGCCGAATTTGCAGGGAATATGCTACCTGACGTGCTGTATCAAGAAGGTGCCCCTAAAATAACCCCAAAAATATCCTAAAGTAAAAAAGAACAATTAAGTCGCAGTTTTGTAACTGGCAGGCACAGGTCCCTGTCCTCACTGGTCTTCCATAGCCCGTTCCATAGGTTTCTTAGTAATTAGAAATGTCAGAGTTCATGTTACAAGTTTATGCATGATAACTCTTCCTTTCTTTCTTTTTAAAAGTTGTTCAAAAGCAGTAATGAACAATTGAATCAATTTCTTCCCTTTTCTGTTTGTCAGGAAAAGCTCTAGGTCTTTCACAATGGTGAAAAACAATGGTGTAAGCCACGTAGAGTACATGGAAGCTAGAGACAGACTGAAGAGTAGTAAGAGTGATAATGGTCTTCCTAACCCACTCGATGAAATTCACCGAGTTGTATCCAGTTCAAGAGATTTACTAGGACTAGATGATGTCTATAACAATGTCTGTAAAGTAAGTTGGGTTGGTCAGTTGCCATGCTGATTTTGCATGTCTTGCTGGTTTGCAGTGTTGCACAATAATAAATTGACTTGTGTGTTTGTTTGTTTCTATTTCATTCCTCTGTGACTATACTAGTGTTCATATTGTTGGCAATGTGGCATTATTACTCAGATTATTAATAATTAGATATTGTATCACAACCAAGGGTTGTAATTACTTTGCAAAAAACGTTAACGATTTTACCCTTTCGTGTTGTCAGGCTTTGTCACAACTGTCCATTTGCAGACTTTACTGCAAGACAGCATTAAAGCCAGCAAACGGACAGTTTGATAAAGTCTGTCAATCGGAACAGGTGAAATGTTTCTTGTAAGTAATTAGAACCCGTGGTCATGATACAGTGGTTTACTATGGTTTAACCTGATGAACACATTTAAGGATACTCAGATTATGTTCAAAAATGAACATTTTTCAGAAAGTTGATTGATTGATTACAAGGTGGTTTGAGGGGTTAATGATTCTTACTGTAGGAAAGTGCACTTGCTACTAGTATGTAGAATAGTGCTTTATAGAAAAGTAACAATTGCATTTACGAACAGTAGCAGTTGATTTTGATTTCAGTAGTTTGCATTACATGTCAACTGAACACAAACCTCCCAAACAGTATTGAATAAGGCAAGAAGTTACTGTTCTGAAAGTCATAAACAAGAGGAAATCAACTCTTTGTGCTAACATTGTTTTGAAATAGATGCAGTTTCATTCAAATTGTTTTCTATTTAAAAAATTTAAGAAAACTTTTTTTTAGTTTGTAGAAATTTTTAAAAAATAATACTTGTAGTGTTGAAAAGAACATAGGATCATTATTAATAGGTCATAACAGAAAAAAACAGAATTAGTTGTGAATCAGACTACAAAAATTTACCAAAGTTAAAGGTCCAAATATTTACTGTAAGTGTAAGGTATGATAACATATAAACCATTTGTTGCTTGAAAGGAACAGTTGAGACTTTGATATTGCATGCTTTTATTTTGAATTCAGATCCAAATCAGGTACAGTCAAGAACAGAGGTACTTGAATTCAGCAAGTAGCAGCAAAACCCTTCCGCATGTAAGCTTATTTACCTACCCATAGTACTATAATCCCAGTCATAGAAATCTATGCATACCATCACGTTTAAGCTTCATTTTCCTTCCATTGCATTAGAACATACTGTTTTTGAAAGTTACAGATGCCATCTGCATGTAGACTTAGCTTTCCTACACATAGAATTTAGTAAAACAAATCTAGTAATCACATCGCCTTCAATCTTGTTTATCCTTCCATTATATAAGGGAATACAATTTTGAGCCCCCTTTTCCAGGCATTGCATGAAGATGGAGCTATAACAATGGAATCCATCCATCTGTCATATCTCTTACATGCAATAGTTGATTTCTTTCAAACTTGATATAAAGGTGAATTACTATAGCAGCTATGTGCACATTGTTTTGTTTCATGACATAAAATTTGTCATAAAAATTTGCAATTTACTGCTATCTCTAAAACACAGTGATACACAGAGACTCTATTCTGGTGTCTATCCTATATTTCTGTTCTAGTGCTAGGTACTTCAGAACAAGAGAACTTCATAGATGCATTATTTTTGGTGCTCATATCACTTTGTAGTACAACTAAAACTATAAGGTTGTACAGTAGCTCAGAAAAAAAAAAGACAGACTACGAGATATTTAATGCAATTATCTGACCATATTACCAGATTTGAGCTTTGGCGGCACCTGTGTCGTTACATTTGACCTCGATCTTCTGGGTCAAATTCAGAAATAAAATTTTATCCATTAAGCACATGGAAATAAATTTATTTAGGGCGAGGGGGCTGTTTTAGAAATTTCTGCATCCCATGTACTTGTATTAGTTGTAAACTTAGTATTTGTACATTTAAATATTTAATAGTTGAAAATTCAGCAAAATCTTCAGCAAGAAACCTCCATTTTTGCTTGTAGAAATTAACTTAAGAAATTCATGCATGCTTTCAAATTTAAGATAACTGCATATTTAGTCTTAGATATTAGTTTTAGAAGTTTCCACATGCCATCTGCTTGTAAGAATGTACATGTAGTATAAAATCCTTACATTCTATCTATATATTGGCTTGGATTTCCAGCTGTTAGAGTTTTAAAGTAGAAATCAATTGATACTGAATTCCATCTATATCTTAGCTAGATTTTCCAATGTGATAGAGATTTTTAAAATGTAAAAATATCCTGTGCATGTTTAGCCTGGTTTAATCTTCGTGTGAATTCAATAGTAGAAAATCCATACGTCTACTGCTTGTAACTTCCATTATCCTGCTGAGTTTAGCTTGAGAAATCTAAGCATTCTTGTGCATGTTGCATGTAGCTTTGTTTTGCTAGCCTTGTAGAACTTAATTTTAGAAACGTAAACACATAGTAGAATCTAGCCATTGACATCCATGTATTATCATTCTAGTGTGTAAGCGTGATTTTTTGGCCATAGATTTTGTTGTAGAATTTTCATGCACACACTTGATGAAAACATTTGAATTTTGAATTCATGGTATTTTAATGTCTAAAGCCATGTCATGTCAATAATTGTAGAGCTATCTTGCCAGAACCATATCCCACATCATCATTACAAGTCAATTGGTGGTTTGACAAAGAAATTCATTGATAAAACTTCAAAATTGTTCCTATAAATGATGAAAATTTCTCTCCTGATTATCTCATAAACTGACTGGTTTCAGGCAATTACACTTTCAATTTCAAACTTTCTAACAAGTTCTACAATCTTAAAGTAGACTTGACACTCGCATAGTTCGAGGTATATTTTTGACTAATAGTCGGCTGATAACATTTAATTAAATTATAACAATAATGTGAAAAATTGTCACAATCTCTCTGAGATATTCTAAGATTCAAAAATTGTTTTAAATTCTGTTGTTAGACCATTCATCACGTTGTAATGATCATATGAGAATGTTATAAAAACAGTACTGTACTGAGCAAACTAAGCTACAGGAATTAATTAAGAGTATTTGGTCAATAATAATGTTTGAGAAATATTACCCAAAAAGCTGGTGCACCAAACTCAAAATTTAAATAGATTTTAAAATGACCACATTAAAAGAAAGGAGAGAACAGATGAAAAGGTCATGGGTAGGGATGATATTTTATGATTCAGTCAGTTAAAATGAAGTCACATCAACCTGCTAACTTCTCTACTGTACCTCTCAGTTATTCATACCAAGTTCCACTATGAAACAGTAATGAAACATCTCATAAATTGTCTAATACCTGATGCCATAAAACAAGTCTCCAAGTCATACTTTAATTAGTGTTAACTCTATTAATATATTGTTGTCTTTCAACATGCTAACTGTTTTAGTTGAGTTTTATTTTCTAACATCTTCTTAATTCATCAGTGTGACATTCAGATTACCAGTAGTGTGTGTTTATGATGCACAAATTCTTTGTTATTGATTTTATCACACCTCGTCCTAACTTACCATCAAACATGAATTTGCTGTTTACGTGTACTTACATGTAACACAAAACAAGGTGAAACGAAACATCTGATGTTCCCATTTCTGTCTAAAAACCAAGTTTTACAGATCCATCATGTAATTAGAATCCAACCTTTGTTGACCCAGATGTATAACAACCAATCTTAATCATACTAGTTCATCTACTACTATAGCAGTGACTTACTTCATGTTGACATCTTTACAGAGAGTAGTTGAACAATGGCTTAGGCTACATTCAATACCCAACTCATTGATATGCTGACAATGCATGTTGACAATGCTGTTGCATGTGAAACTATTGTATGATTCCCTGAGTGACAGTTGGCAATGACATTAATCAAACTAACCATTTTTTACATTCTAGTAGAATTAGAGAAATCTTTATGGACAAGTTGGGCTCCATTTTGCTCTGCTTAAACTTCTCCATGAAGATCTCGCTAATCTATATAGTCAGTAATACGAATTGCATTCAACTTGTTTTAGTTCCATACATTTCATTCAACTTGTAAGTGTATTGTTTACTATCAGTGCCACATGATACATTGCATTTTACTTGTATCACCTCTCATCCTGATATATCGTATTCTCATCTTGATAAATTATATTCATCTATTATTTACTGATATCTAACTTTAATTTTTCATAAGTGTATGCTACAAGAAATACTATTAAAATATTCATTATTGAACATAATATCAACAACATAACACTCTCTATCATAAAACTGTGTATGCATAACTAATTTTATTTTAAGAGTGCAATCAAAATTTCTGTCTTTCTGAAAAAAAGGGAGACACTTTATCTAAATGTGTAGTTTGCAAATAATGTGTAGTGCCAAATATGTAATTTGCATATAGTGTTTATTACTAAAATATCTTATTTGCATTTAATGGTTGTTGCCAGGGTAATGCAGCAATGTTACGTAGTCTACTACCTCAGAGAAGAGTAAACATGGGATCACGCAACCAATCCATAATGGCACCACTCACAGTCAAGTAAGTGACAAAAACAACTCATTCAAATCAAAGACCTTGCTGTATTCTATGACACAGGTGAGAATAGTGTTGGCAAGCACATTTCTCCTGTACCATAACATTATTGGAGAATTCAGTGGTGTTTACTTTCAAATGGAGGGGGGGGGGGGGGGTCAACTTCACATTTTCTCCACATATAGGATACTTTTTTAAAAACAATTTTGTACAAGTACATGTGTATTATGGGTATGAAATTGAATTGAATCTTTATTTACCCATAAAGATCATTGTATACCATGTGTACAACACGATACTAGTACTTGAGTTGTGATGTAAAGAGATAATTCATGATACAAGTACACGAGTTGTGATGTAGAGATGTAACGATACAAGTACACGAGTTGTGATGTAAAGAGATATGTCATGATACAAGTACACTATACTAAGTTCAACACCATAAAATTCCTAACCAAATAGTGCTCTCTTGACTTGTTCAGAAATCTGAGACACTCTCCTAGCTGATATCTCCCACTACAATCTTTCTCTCCCTTACAGAAGTTTTAGGAACCCCCAAAATCCCCATACCGTGATCCAGTATAGTGAAATTGAAAGACCAAAGTCAACTAAGGGACAGCACAGGCCACCAACTGTGCCAGCACCATACTTCTATGATGGCAGAAAAATGATCAGAGCTGCTGATGTAAGCAGTGGCAGAGTTAAAGTGGTAGAATTACCAAGTAAGTGTGATAACGTTAACACTATAGTGAATGTTAGTACTTTTCAGACGTTCAGAATTTTCAATCATTATGTACCACACACACAGCAAAATAGAACAATCCTTGGAACAAACACCATGATACTTACCAACTTGCTGACTACATATTGAAAACAACAAATATTGATAATTGTACACTGAATTTCCTTATGGAAAGTGATTGGTATTTTAAGTTCAGTGGGCATTTTTAGAGTTGATAGTGTTGAATTTTGTTTTTAGCCATTATGAAAAATTATAGTGCCTGCAAGAATTGTGCATATTTTTAGTAAGTCCCCAACAGGCACCACCGGGAGGGAACTTTTACGTTGGGTTCTGTCCATCCCTCCATGTGTGCGTGCATGCATGGGTGCGTGCGTACATTCACCCTCATATCCCTGGCATGCATACTAATTTATGCAGACTAATTTCAACCAAACCTGGCACAAAGGTAACATACTATGTGAGATATATGCACATGATATTGTTTTGTGACTGAATCAAATATGGCCGAATGTCAGCCATATTTGTGAAATTTCACAATATGCATCATAACTTTGGATGTATAATACGTAGTGACTCCATTCAAGTGCCTACACCCATATTATAAAATATAAGCTTTCCTTTAAGCTGTTGACCTTTGATCTTGAAAGTCTTCTTCAAGGTTAAATAGCCAAATTTGGGTTATATTCATATTTTTTTTTAATCAAACATTTCAAGTGATGATGATGATTATTATAATCATAACTTGAGTTTGACTATATGACGCATATGCATGTCACTTAACTTCATGACCTTGACCTGTATAGCAAAATGGCAGCCATATTTGTGATAAAAAAATCACATTTTCCATTATCTCCAAAAGTTTGATACATATGGACATGATTCAAGTGCCTACCCTCATAGTATCAGTGATGAGCTTTCTAATGAGACATTGACATTTGACCTTGACAAACATTTTCAAGGTGAAATGACCAAAATCTTTCTTTCTACATTAACTTAAGAATTTGAGTACACAAAGATTCCACTTAAAATGGCTATACCCAAGGGTAAGCTTTCTAAATCTTGATCTTTGACTTTGATCTCCATAATCAAGGTCAAACAGCAAATCGGTCAATAAATGATGGAGTTTTGTATCTAGAAACCATTCAGATTTGCACAATATCTGCCATATAAAGGCTTGTCATATTTACAGTCATACTGTTACAGAGCAACATATGGAACAAGTTTACTAGAAGTTGCCCCCTCGAGTATCATTCAGTGAACTATAGCATTAAAGATTTGATGTAATCAGTACAAATGGCTCATTAGACATAAAAGAGGTATTTTGAAACTGTACCATGCCCTAGAGGGAGATTTAGGTATGGAACATTTTCACATACAATTTTCAAATCTGCAGTACCTTTTCCCATTTTGTGATTGCCAGTTTTGTAAATGTAAAAGACTATTAGATAATATTAATGTAAATGTCAATCTGTCATGAGCTTATTTTTTTATGAGACATTTCTAGAATACATGCAATCTGCTAGATGATCCTAAGTGTTCTCATTTCCTTTTTTTTTCCATATTTGTAGTTTTATTTTTTGTACTGACGCCTACATATGTGTATTGTATATTACAACACAATAGCTTGATGAGAGACAGGATGTCTGTTAGCCGTGCCCACACATTTTCCAATATCTTCATTAACAGATTTAATCGAGATTTGTCTTGCTGATATTATAATGGTCTCAGACAGAAAAGATGTTTTGTTCCAATGAAATCAGTGAAATAACATTATTAAATTGTCTCGTATTACCTTTCCCATCACAACTATTACATATGTATGAGCTGAAACTGAGAACATTACAAAAATCTATATATTCCATTTTTAGGTTTATCAAATATTACTATTAAAGCAGGGAGTATACACACTACATAGATTCTACGCTTTCTTAATTGAAACTGCCTGTAATGGTAAAATCATTATTGAACCGATTGATCTTGTGAAGGAGAGAGATATCTTGACGTCCTCTTACAGCAAAAAATAATGTTATCTTTAATAAGAAGCACACGAGGGGACATATGGCATATCAAATATTAAAAGTGTCATGATAGAATTTCCTCAAGAGCTTATTAATTTAATTTCACTGTTTTGACATTTACCCCTTTCTTTTGTGGATTCAAACTGCTGCAGTAGTAGACACGTGTACACTTTTTATTCCCCATTGTCTTTTTTTCACAACATTTGGTATATTTTCCACTTTTAACTTACTAAGCTGGCATTCTGCAAATAGTAGTGGCTTATGGACCTGGTAAGAAATTTATGCCAAACACCTGAAATGTTTTGCATCTTTCACTCACCCATAGATTTGACAGTAATCATATCAGTTTGTTTTTCAACCACTCATTTGTGATCATGTTTGACTCTTGATATAGTTCTCCTATTTTGCTTTTCACACTGATTTTTGTTTGCCGTGCGTGTTGTTGTTGTTGTTTTTGCACAAAGCTATGTATCTATTGTATCTTGTTTTATCTGCTGACTAATTTCCTCCTATCATAACTAGCAATTTAAACTTCCCACAAATGCCTATTTCCCCATACACAATCAAAATTACTACTAACACATTACTCATCATAAATGAAATGCATTTTATAGAGTAATCCAACATTCTGCTATCATCCTAGGTGGGCTTTAACCAAAGTTTGATTTTATGATTGCCACAGATATCCTTAGGCCATTGTTTAAAAATAAATGATTTGAAAGTGTATTCAGTTGTGCTGTAATACTGTTGGCACAATTTTTCATTTACACTCATATCTTTTTAAATCTATTATACCTTGGTTAATATATTTGCAACAGTGGGACTCTAATCCCCAACATCTATCCCTACCCTTTGCCATTTCTTTTATTACATGAAGTATTTCATTCTTGTACCTTATTTTTTTTCAATGTTAACTAAACCCATAACTATTTGCAGATACTGTGCATGGTAATGCAAAGATCTTGGCTGCACCTGGGGTTGGTGCCATTTCAAGACAGGCATCATCAAAACATATACGTAAACGACCACCCAGTGTGATTGAAGGTCACCCACCTCCTACAACAAGTAGCAACTCAGACTCTTTACCTAACCTACCAATGATGGACAGAGAACCTTATAAACGTGTTGACTCCCAGGTAGGCTATTATAATTAGATGTTATTCCCCAATATTTTGCTTCGTTCAGCCAAGAAAAATATGAGTGACCTAAGGAGTCCTTGTCACTATCAGTTGTAAGGCGAGTAGTGACAAAACCCTTAGGTCAAGTATTTTCCAGCAGAATGAAGAAATATATTTGAGAATATTATACCTCCCCAAGCATAATTTGTGAAAAAGGGGGGACAATTATGGCAATTTGGAATGATTTTACTCATATTTTAAGCCCACAGAACCAGTAACGTAGATACAGGTTTTCATGATGTAGTATGACCAGGAAATATCCCATATTTCAGTTTAAGACAATGACTTGACTTGTGCATGGTATAAATATTAAATATAGGTGATGCATTGTAGGTTTTTATAGGGCAAGACTGGAAAACACTTGGTCCAGTGTGTGTTTTAGACTATTTGCTTCTTTAAAAGAATCTTACATGCACAAAATACTTGGTGCTTAGGGTTTCATATTGATAATGATGTCAATCCTAGGGGTGTTAAAAATGATCTCTGAGCTATGTTACCATATGAAATTTAGACAGCAAACTGACTGGTTATTTGACTTTGTAATAAACAGTGTTCAATAAAGATGATAGTATTGCAATTAGAAGGTAATGCTTTAACAAGTTTAATAATGATTTCTGATTACTATCAAGTTAATTCATTTCACTACAAGAAAGAGCTTCTACCGGACTGGTGCAAAAATGTATTATCATATCTTAAAGCTTAATTACTTTCACAGATGTGTAGTTTGTAGGTTTACACTTCTGAATCAGTTTCAACAGCCATAACGCCTCAGTCCAGCCATTTCAAATTGAAACACCAAAAATCAAGTGTGCAAGGTGTAATTACAATGGCACAAACACAGTGTATTACTCTCAGTTGATGGTGCAGTTAACCTCTAAATTTTCTGTATGTTTCTTTCTGATTTCTGCGTTACTTTCTGATTCTTTGAACCATACAAGTCCACCAATATAAATGTTTAGACATGAAACACACGAGACTAAAGAAAATAAAATAAAAATTGAATTACAAAATACCATATATACTTATTGTACAAGAAGTCAAACTAAAGCGCAAGATAATTTGCAAGAAGTACGTAGGATGGGTTAGACATTTTGGTTTGAGTCTTTGATATTTTATAATTTGAAATTAGAGTTGTTTGGCCATGTATATTTTAGGAGACCACCAGAGTGGATCCACCAGTGCCTACAGCTACACCTACACAGGAAAGGGGTGGAATGGTTTCCCCTTCACCGTCAGTGACAGAAATGCTAATGAAAGCCCAAGATTCAACAATGCCAGGTAGGTGTTCTTATACGAAATTAAAATCATAAATCTATTTTTTGCTCTTTCATTACACTGATATCCGTTATAGATGAATCCATCCATGTTACCAGTTTTGTTCACAACTTTCATTTTAATTGCCCATGGTTTTTTTTTGTAAGTTATGTACATCATCAAAACAACAAATACGTGTGTCTACATATATCATGTTGCCTACGCATAGAAGCTGCTTCCTGTGTTTGTGATTATCCTACATAGTACATGTATTATTGACGGTCACTACATGTATCTCCACACAAGCTAGCCCTTCCCTGGATCCCACCCACACTTTTTGATCAAATTTTAGTGTACTGCCAACTTTTCAACACATCTCGACACACATTGATGATGTATGAGAAGGTGTCATATTCTTGATTTTAATGTTTTTTTGACAACCACATTAACAAAATAATTGCAATAAAAGACTATAGTTAATCACCTGTAGTCATTAGTGAAGGAACTGACTTTGCTTACAGTTAAATATAAGAAAAAATGAAGATAATAAGATTAACCCTTCACTACAAACTCTCTCATTCTGACCTTATTGAACTCAAGCACATACTATTTAGACTATCTTTGTGTGAGTATAAATTCAGCCGTAAATTCAGTAATTTATCCAAAATGTGAGTTTAAAATGTCTGGTTGAATGATAAATTTGTGTTTTATTTTTATGCTGGTTTGTCTTTATAGCAATAGTTCACATCTGCATGGCTGTCTGTGTAATATGATTGATGATTGATAGAGGAAAAATAGTCACCTTAAAATAGGATGAGATGTAAAAGATTCTGACGTTAATATGCAGTACTTAGTGTACAAATTAATCACTCTCTATGTTGAGATATATAGGGTAGCGATGTTATGATGTGACCCCGGTTAATATCAATATTTAATAACCATCACTTCTAATCCTTTGACAAATTCAATTTTGTTTTCCTCCCCAAGTGTTGCACGTGTCACGCTTACTCTGTGGGTAAGTTAATTGCATAACATTCACTCTGCTCATATACTCGCAAACCAGGAGTCATTTTGCTACTTTAGCAAAATTAGACGAAAAAATTCAAAATGTGTGTGTTGTGAACCAGAATTAAATGTGTGATATCACTGTGTGATGATCTAACTGTATTCAAAATGCACTAAAGCTGATGTAAACCAGGCCTAATCTACCATTGGAATGATTTCTATTTCCACTGTATTTTAGTTTTGTGCATTTGATCATAGACCCTACATGATTTCGTTTAGGGTCTATGATTTGATTACATCATTTGGTTGTGCACTATGTCCTCTCTCTTCCATTAAATCATGTTCCAAATCTTGCATATCGATGGAAATTGTCAGCAAGCTAGTCACCATCTTTCAAATGTATATGGTTGGAATCACAGGTGACACGGACTATTACATTCCAAAGTAGAAAAAAACCAATACCAACACTATGCTTTTGCAAAATATTGTCTAAGCAGCTGACAAGTCCCATGCATGTGATTTACATTGGAAAAAATTTGATTGACAAATATGTGTACACCCAAATAATATAATCAGACAAAGGTCACAAAAATGTGGAATTTGTGAATGGCGATACATAAGGTAAATTAGGCCAGCTCCACTATCAGATTTTAGTCAGATTGATTTCAACTGTGTTTTATTTACTAATTCATAGCGTTGCTGATAGGCATGAAGTGTGTTTGATGAACTAATTTCTGTACATTCAATAACTCTTACATATATATGGAGCTGCCATGCAGGATCCTTTAGTTGATCTTTAAGATCATATATATATATATTATATATATTTTGTGGCCATACATATGAACCATGAACAATGTGTTAAGTGTTAATATATATATATATATATATACAGATACACACATAGATACACACACACACACAC
The DNA here is from genome assembly GCF_964340395.1 of Glandiceps talaboti. NCBI lineage: Eukaryota > Metazoa > Hemichordata > Enteropneusta > Spengelidae > Glandiceps > Glandiceps talaboti. Next base: position 24,421,891 of record NC_135550.1, read on the forward strand.
ACACACACACACACACACACACACACACACACACACACACACACACACACACACACACACACACACACAAAACATACTTTCACCAATATGCCCTGTAGGTCAAGTTCATGTGCCACTGATGCACATCAAATTCTTGTAACAGTTTAAGAAGTTGCCAGTAATTACTGGCATTTGCAGGTGATAAAGGGTTCAATGCAGGTGAATTTTTGTAAATATCTGCATTCAGCAGGTGACATTTTAAATTGACTGGCATTTAACAGGTAAAAATTCAACTTTAACTGCATTTAAGAGACACATTTTGAAGCCCACTTGTATATTGACTATTTTCATGATAATTAGGAATCTTTTCTCTTTTTTTGCAACAAAACTGATGATTATTTTTGTTCAACAGATAAACATGGCATTTGTCGAAATGAATGTTGATAAGAATGAAAGTTTGATATATATATATTTTTTTATTTTATTTTTATTTGCTCCTAAGTTTTATGTTCTAGGAGCATATTGCTCCTAAAAATTTTTGCACAAAGGGTTAACTTCCTAGGCTGTGTATTAAAGTTAACCCACCAAAATTTGGTGACCCCCTATTTGTTATTGTGTGGTGACACAGAAGAAAAGCGTATTTTTATCATTTTGACTAACAACACAAAATGTTGTCTTTCATTAGCGGGCACTCTGCTTTGCACAAATGACCTCGTTTTATGACATAGCTTTATCATCAAAAGCCATCTATAATACATAACGTCAAATCAAATGACTTTCAGATGGTGTGTTTGCTTTGAACACATCATGAACAACACACTGGAGAATTGATATTGTATATTCTATTCACTTTCCTATCATTTTCACTCATTTTCCTATTAAATATTTGAGTTCAACACATCATAAACACTTTTCTTGAAGTTTTGAATTCACAGCCACTGCAACAACTTCAAATGATCGATATACATTATACCTGAACTTATGACATACAACTGCAGAGAGTGACTATAAAAGACTGCATATTGTCCAGTGTTTTATTACACACTAATGACGTCAAAATTGGTTATTTTAGACAAAATAATATGCATTACAGAAAAATCCACTTTGTCATTAAGACTTTATTACTCTGTAATAATGTTTCTAATGCTGTAAGCTGATTTGATATGCAAGGATATCCCAATGGAATATATTCACATATAGAAATCCAATATATTTGATTACACATTTGAATTCATCAATGTAATCTGAGACTGAAATGAACTGAATCTCGACCAAAAAAATATCTTTTTTGTTGTAATTGAGAAGTTAAATTGTTTGATGCTTGTAGGGACATTAAATATTAAACTGTGTAAGGAGACTATTCCCTACCGATTTACGTTATGCTATACAAGTTGTCTCAAGGGACTGGTGTCTTGTACAGCATCAACTCTCTAGACTGTTGTATATATTTATCTGTGTTCTTTATACTTAAATTACTACTTTATTTCAACCACACCTGGCATAAATGCATACATTCTGACATACATTTGTATATGCTAAGCACTGCTATCAGGTCAAAGATGCTGCTGACATGCATTGTCTGGCGCCATGCTTTGTACTAATTAGGCCTATAGGCTAACATTCCTTGACACTGAAAAGGCTCATCCCTGTTATGAACTTGAAACAATGTTATATTCTATCTCAGTTTATGTTACTATATTCTGGTTTTGCACACAAGTTATCAAAAGTACTAAACAATGAATTGCAAAAATTGCTCCAATGACTATGCAGATGAAACATTCTAGCAAGTGCTAGGCAATTCTCTTGAGGCAGTCCTTTTATTGGAGTTGTATCTATACAACTGGAATGCATTGGATCAGAACAGGCATCCGTCAACATACATATGGTATATACACTCATACCATGGATCAGAACAGGCATCTAAACAGGCATCCGTCAACATACATATGGTATACACTCATACCATATTTGATGTCCTTAAATAGCACTTTAATAAACATGAAATTATATTTGTTTATAGTGTTGCAACAATGCACTGTTATTCTCAGTAATTTTAAGTTCAAACGATTCTTTATTTTCTGTGATGGATTACTTACCAGCATTTGCAGAGAAAGACAGTGAGCTGTCACCGATTCAGGATAAGATGTGGATTAAGTCATGTGGGAGTAGGTTTCCATAATGAATCCCATTGGATGAATCCATTTTCTCCCAAAACACCCACCCTCGCAATGTACAGAACAGCATCTATTCACATTTCTTTACATGATGTGGTAGAAGGAACTTCCATTTTCACAGTGTTTCCTGAGATGCTGCATAGTCTTTGAATTATCTATGTTCCCCTTTTATCTTTGCTGAACTTTCCAAATAGTGAGTTTGTAGTGACTGCTGTGTTTGTTAAAGTAATGAATGCTCTCTTTTACAGTGTGGTATTTCGTTTTAATGGCAACTCCACAGAGGATGATGAAGTAAAATAATTCACTGGACATTAATTTTCATGGATTTTTTATTTTGTGTATAGGAGCCTCATCAACCTATAAGGATCCCCTGCAAGAAGATCATGATAAGATGTCTATCTCAGGCAGCATTCAGGTGTCTCTTCCTTCCGTTGATCACATGCAACCAGATTCAAGAGCATCAACCCCACAACTGGTAGAAGAGGAACCTCTGGAAGAAACCAACAACTCTTCTAAACAAAATGAAAATGATAACTATAATTTAGAAGATGCCACCGACAAAAGTGAAAATCTAAAATATGAAGAAAGCACAGATAAAAATGAAAATATATTAAAAAGTGAAGATAGAAATGAACAGGTGCAAGAGACTGGTGAAAATGAAGGACCCATTGTTGAGAAAACAGACTCAAATGATCAGGAACAAGGGTCAAATGCCAAAGTTGATAACTCAATAGCAGAGGATTCTGGGAAAGGTCCCTCTGAAAGTTCAGCAGTGAAAAGTCAGGAAACTTTATCAGAGAATGAAAATAAAAATGCTGAAACAGCAGCTCCTAGTGCAAATCTTCCACAACCCATTATTCTAATTGCAGTGGAAAACGATGATGGTGAAAGTCAGCCTGTTGTGATTGACGATACTCCCACTGAAACAGGTCAGTAAACACTACCTACCTCTTACCATGGTTTAACATACAGATGAAAGTCTGTGATTCTAGGTATTTCCATTTCACAGATCTACTCCTTCTAATCTAATTATAACATAGAGACAGAAAATGTCAACCATTTTATTTAGCCTCAAGTGAAAAGGATTCAAAGCAGTTTATTATAATCTGTAGAATGGATTGAGATAAATCTGTGTGATATTTCCAGTCTTGGTTTTTGCTGTCTATTTCCTTAATTGATTTAGCCAATAGGTAAATTCTCCCACTTTATGACGTAGTTGTATGGTGATCACTAGTCACAATCAACAGTGAGGTCTGATCCACGGTCAATCATGTTTAGTAAATATTTCTATGTCAATATCACAAAGTAATAAAGACCCTTCCTTCTTCACAAAATTTATGGCCATATGTCACTACCTTTTACCTATTTGATGTATAGCTTCCTGTCCAGGCACTTTTCTGATATAACTTGATAGTTTGAACGTCATAGAGGAAGATTACAGAACCCATGATTTCATAAATTCCAAATGTGGATTAATATTCTAACTGTGATACAGTCGTTAATCTCTAAGACTGTGAGTGTCTGGAGTAATGTTGTATCATATATTTCATTAAATAAATTAGTGTGTAGAGATATTGTACACATGTTCTGCCAAACTTGATATTGTAAATATGATTGAAATTTCCTCACCAAACAATATATAGATTTTCATGTATATGCTGTCACACAATATGAGCATGTGCACAAAGTTTGCCACTAGGAATATTCAATGAGAACAGGATTTACGACATCAATAGTAAGTGACTATGGCACAAAAATGCCCCAGTTACAACTTTTTTTTATCACTTAAATTATCAAAAACTAAGAGTTAAAAAAAATCATTTCTCCATATCTTGATTTTTCATGACAGTTAAGATGTGAGCATGCAAAAAATTCATATCTAATTCTTATTGTCAAAGGACATCCTTGACATTGGTGTCTTTATACTACAGGTGATATGGGACAAGGATTATGGATGACTTTAATAATCTTTTCTACAGACTGTTTTCACTCCATTTGACTTGAAATTCTACTTTCAGGATTATGTCTGTTCACTTGAACTCTGTCAAGTCACTACAGGTTATCTTATTAAACTGCGAGAAATTTATCAAATTTTGTTGCCTTGCAAACTAATCAAATCAAAATTACTTTCCAATTTGTATCTATTTCGATAAATATTCATTACTGTCAAGTGGACATGTGAGACAGTTGAGCACAATTTCATGATCACAAAGGGTGCCAAATATTTGCATAGCATGAATATATTTATGATTTCCTTCTAGAAAATCACATACATGCAAATTTTTGGCGAAGCCAGTTCTTTGATATCTTGATACCAGAAATATGGACTTATTAAGTATGACAAAAAGTCCTGCAGTGACTTGAAACAGAGTGTTTGTTTTCAACTTGGTGTGTTTCTATGTACTTTAAACGTTTGTTTTTCATCTTTGTCTGTCATTCACTGTGCTTTCTGCAGGTCAAACTGACAAAGGGGTTTCTCAAAACTCTCACTCTTCTGATGAACAACTGGCTGAGTACATCGTAAGTGAATTAGTTATAAGGGTACCTTACAGTTTCCATACTGGGTTTACTGATTTGAAAAGTTCACACGTCCAATAACAATAATTATCTCTCTATATATGTAGAAGGCAGGAATTATACTAACATCAGATGTACTCAATAATAATAATATACATTAAAGATCATTTGCCTCATCTTTACTCTTCCCATTGAGATAATAATGCCTCTACTTCTAATTCTTTGAGACTAGTGCTCAGGGACATTTTTACGAAGCATATATTTTAATATACCAAGTTCCATCCCCCACTACCTCTGATCTTTATAAATAATTAGCCCCAATAGGCAAAGCCAGATGGGTTGCTACTACAGTACATTATTTCCTGCGTTTCGCTGTTCACTTGCTAAAACATGTATAGGATAGGTCAATTTTAATGAAACGTTCAACAAATGTCAGATACAATTGACAGCAGCATATGTACTTCATTTTATTTCATGACCTTTGCAATAGCAGCTAAATGGTGGCCATATTTTCATAAAAATTCACATTTTGCCCATAAACATTGCAAGCTTATTGATAGATAGACTTTATTCAAGCCTATACCCAGTTATCAATAGCAAGCTTTCTAATGAGACTTTGACCAATGACCTTCATATTCAAGGTCAAATAGGTATAATATTATTAAAGTGTACATGTATATCTCTGACATTTATGACCGATTTCAACCAAACTTGGTACAAATGTCAGATACAGTTGTCCACATATGCGCATTACTTTGTTAATATTTGTATGGCGGCCATACTTTAATACATAAAAATTCAAATTTGCTCTGTAACTCTGGAAGCTTACCAGATATAGACTGCATTTGAGTGCCTATACCCATGATATCCATGCAGCACTTTCATATGTGACCTTGAACTTTGACCTCTATCTTCATAGTCAAAATGTTCAAAGTCTTCATGTATACCTCTGCTGTGCATGGACTGGTTTCAACCAAAACCCACACAACTGTCAGCTACTGTACTTCCATTTGTACACATCACTTTATTTCCTGACTTTCATAATAAATGAATTAGTATAATTTATCATTTAAATGAATTAGTAATAGTACATTGAAATGTTATCAACAAAGACTTGAGACAAGCTAGTATTTCAAGTGTGCTTGACTCCATTCCTGACACACATTAGCAATTTGGCTATATACAGTTTTGATAACTGCATTAATATTAAAGTTACTTGGTCTGCAACTGAATGCTTTTACATTATTTCGATGCACATTAAATACTTACACAAAACTACTCTAGTACAAGTGTAAAAAGGATACATGACGTGAATTGTATGAAAATTCATCTTCCGGCGTTGTTTCTGAGCGATAAAGTTTGAGTTGACCCCACGGCAGAATATGTATGACCCGCCATGATTCAAAACGTTCAGAATCGATCACCTGACAACCACATGTAATGAGCATGCGCAGAAGTAATTTATGCGGTGACCTAGCTCGGTGACCTATGCCCGGCCGGCCCAGGATCGGAACGTGACCCAGCCATGTCAGATGTAAGTATATAAACAAATACACGTGTTTCTAACCAGTGTTTTCGAGATCTTTCCACCACATATTGCAAATCTGTAAATGTGTCATCGCTTGATGAGAATATGTAGACGATTTGTGCAAATAGTAAAATCTTTATTGTGTGTGACATCGTGATGGCATGGGCTCTAGATCTAATAAACTGGTGATTTGTTTGCACAAACCAAGTTTTATGGCCATCAAAGTACAAAAACAATTGCGTTGTGTGAAGGTCAAAGTTATTTGGGACATGTAACGAGCAGAAAGCATTACTTTTGCCGACAAATCGAACCAGAATTTACAAATACAATTGTTTTTTCAGGAAACTTCCATTTGAAATAAATTGTGCAAGAATGCAACTTTTTTGGCTGCAATTTTTGTGCATAGTATTGGTTATTTCCCCAATGTGTGTCATGATACTCATTGATAGGTCCCATACGATTCCAAATGTTTTTTGTTTTATTTTCCTTTAATCTGTCCATTATCAAATGTATGCAAAATATATGTATTGTTTCATTATTTTCAAGTAAATACATGTAATAAAGTACATAAGGGAGTGTCCAGATTTTACTTCAAGGGGGACCCCAGAGGATTTCCACTTTTCCTTGTGTATTTTTTTCAAGCCCCCCCCCCCCCACAAAAACTTGGGAAAAATTGATGCCCCCCTGCAAGTACTTTATTTTTCCATGCCCCCCCCCCCCCCCATAGACTCACACATATACACAAACACACTTTGTGGAGTCATGATGGGTGAATGGTTAGCGTGGCTTGAAATCTACAGATTGCAGGTTCGAGCCCTGTTGCTGCCTGCTGTTTATTTTTGAGTGGCTAAAGTCCTTGGGCAAAATTTGAACCATGACTGTGCCTCAGTCAAACCAACTGTATAACCGGGGACCTGGTGGGATGTAGGTTGCAATGTGAAGGCTTTAATCCTATGTGCTTAAATGGCTGCAATGGATTGTATGCTCCCCAGGGAGTTGAGGAAGACTAAAGGGCCGCTGTGCCGTTTCCGAGCCAGGGATAATAATTAAAGCACTTTGAGCATGGAGTGGGAAAGCACTATATAAGAACATTATTATTACACATACACAACATGTATGTATGTATGTATGTATGTATGTATGTATGTATGTATGTATGTATTTGTGTGTGTGTGTGTGTGTGTGTATGTATGTATGTATGTATGTATGTATGTAAGTGCTACTTTTCTTTCTTCAGGCTAGTTTTAGTGGTTTGGAAGAGGGTGCTGTATGCAGAATGACAGGAAGGGGTAACAGGGTAGGGTTAGGGAAGGTAGTATGCCTACCATTGGTGATATTGACAACCAATTACAAGACAGACAACAAAGAATGGAAGTAAGAACATATGTTCATTTTAACAATAGTACATCATAGAACCTCAAGGGTCTATGAGTACATATATATTTAATAGCTGACCACAGAATGAACATGACATTATTCACATCTCACAAACGCTTCTTTCAAAGCTGCACTAGCAGCTTCTGAAATGTTTGTTGTCCATATTTTTGTTAGATGTAATGACTTCCTAATGATATTGTCCACCCTAATGACCACTATACAATCACAGGTGGTGAAACATACAGTATCTGTACACACACTATAAATCTAAACCAAATAATCTGTTGTTACAATTGTAGTTATCCAATGACATCACAATTTCAACCTAATACTGTACTGCTTTGATGAAAACAATATTACTGATTTCTAATCGTGGGCTGTCCAATAAAAAAAAACATTTCAGTTACAGTTAGTGATGTTTTCATCTCGATCTACATTTACTATTCTGTGTTGTTTACAGTTTTAGTATTACAGGTTGTTAATCAGCTACAAGCACTATTTCAATATTTGTAGTATGACCTCCACCGTGGACCTCTAGTGACAATAAAATTGAAACGAAAGTAAATGTACATTCTCAATGTGATATCCAAGTTTTTTACTGTAAGTCATAAGTTATCAAGGCCTTGAATTAGATTAGGAACCATGCATACAATGCAACAGGAAACAACTATTCTGATATCAAGAGAGACAAACACACATTCACAATTTATGAAGACTATGCTACATTTGAGCATAGATGTTCATGAACTCTGGATTCATTAGTATCTAATGGAAATTTCTACATACAGTAACAATATTTCTTAGAAGCAAATCCCACATTTTCACCGACATCTTGTTAGCACTGTACTACTACCATATGGGCTGTTTGTACCTGTCCAAAGAAATGTGAAACAAGGTGGAGTGGTAAAGCTTATTAAGGATCTGTACATACAAGCTTCCCAAATTAGGGAGCCTTCAGTATTGACAGGGTGAAGGGCCAGAGGAAATCACACATGATCTGTTAAGTAAAACATGACCCCCCTCCCCCCATTTGTAAAAAGTGACCCTCCCCTTTGTCCCATTTTGTAAAACATGACCCTCCCCATGATAATTCCATAAACTGAATGTTAATCAATCTTCCCATTATATGTATACACTCACTGTTGCAGTTTTCGGACAGACTCTGTTTTTGGACAGATATCAACTCGTCCCATGATCCTTGTTGTTTTCTTTTGAACTATCATATTGTCATGCTCAAGCACTCATACGAAAGATTAAGCAATACAAAAGCTTTGATTCAACACTAATTTTGTGGTATCAGTTCTGAGAGCACTAATATTGGTGATCACAAAGTTACCATATGTAACAACACTGTCATAGTTGCCAGTGCTTTTTGCATTGTGAGTGATAAGGTGAGATGGTACAATCAATAAAATGCATCATTTTATACACAATTTTCTTACATTATATGTATTTGTACTTTGGCATGTAAAAGACTCGTAAAAGTAAATGATGAGTGTTCATCTCACTTTTACATCTCAAAACACAAAACAAATTGACAATCATTGAATCTTAAATTTGGTCACAAAACTACAGATTGTAAAATGTGACCCTCCCCTAAACATTACTATCCAAAATATGACCCCCAAGAACAGGTTTGTAAAATGTGACCCACCCCCTGATTCCTTTGGCCCTACCCTACTGATGGCTCCCTTAGTATGTCCTGTGATGTCACAACCTGTTCGTAATCATATCGTGATGATACATGGTACGGCCCATTGCAGTACACCCTAGAAAATACTGACAAGACATCAGAAAAAATTTGGGCCTCACTTCCTAAAAATTATTATCATATTGTGAGCGGCCGTGTCCCTTTGAATGCTGCATGACAGCCATGCACCTTTTCGCAATCATGCTAAATTAGAAGTACCTTCAAGTTCATGAAATCCTGTCATTTAAAAGTAACTGTAATGACAAATGAATAGTAGTCTCTGGTTACATCACAAATGACAGCAGATGATAACATTTGAACTGTGATTCAACCAAAATAACACATCTAAACAAATCAAACTGGATCAATTGAATGGTTTATGAAGATTACACAAACCAAAGTTTGCATAAATGTATTAAATGTAACAAATAAACATGTACATGTACATGAAGTATATGCAGCATTATGGATGGATTCACTTATTGCTATAAAGTTGAAAATCAAAAGAACTGCACTATTCTTCCTTTCAAAATGTCCTATTTCATACCATATAACTCATGATTTTAGACATTGTCCTCCATATAAACTAAAAAAACCTATTTTTTTCCTCTTCCTTTACAGGACTTTAATTTTCTTGTACCAAATGAGGCTGTTCTGGCAATAGCAGAAGATGGCGACAAGAATTTTTGCAGTAGATGATGTTGAAGATAACAATGATGCCAACAGCATGCTGCTTGCACAAATTTTGTTCTTTGGCAACATGGTAGACTAGGGGTTGGCAACCATGTTGTTGTTCCAAGCTGTTGTGTCTGGGTGATAAGGGACAGATACCCTGACCCATTCTTAACATACACTGGATTTAGACCATCCAGACTTCAGTGAATGCATAGTGAATCAAGGTCGTCTCAACACTTGCACTTCAACCAATGATGCTGTTGGGGGTGGAGATATGGGAGCAAGATTTCTTGACAGTCATCTAGGGTCACTGGCTTCCAGTTCCTTCCTTCGCTTCATTCCTTGTCAGTCAAGTAGTCTTGTGTCCACTATTAGTTTCTTCAAGGCAAGCAAATGTGGGTATGTTTTCTCCACTTTGAGAGGTGTGATAGCCCATCTACAACTCTTTTTTTTTTTTGGAATACTCTGTGGTGGCTAAAATTCATAATACAGGAAAAGAGACAAAATTTGTTGTTACAATAAGCATTCATGTTAATGCAGTTTTAGCCTGTGTATGGCACTTGATTTACAATTTTGCTAGTGTCTACTATCCTGCTTGTGCTATTTACAGTTTATTCTATTAGCCACACCTAAACAAATAACATTACAAAAATACATACCTGTATGCTTGTCATATAATCCCCCCCCCCCCCCATCAGCTTACTTTTACTCATACACATAGTATTACTAGCAGGACAGTAGATAGGAGTTACTAAAGTTGCAGACTCAGTGCTGCAGGCATGCTACTATAATTTGGTGTATCATTCAACACAAATCTCTCAGCCTTCCGAGTTTGCCTTTCACCAGCTGTTCAAAACATATCTACAAATCTTTCCCTCCCTGGTGATTATTATAACAGATTTGATCATTGCCTTAGTTATTCTACTACACATATTACACACACACACCCACACACCCACACCCACACACACAAAAAAAAAAACCTAACAGCTTCACTTAGAAAAATGTTAACTCTGTGCATACTTGGTGTTGTGTCAAGTAGAAAGCCATGTTTGAGTGTAGCCAAATTTACGTGATTGACATTTTTTTATTATAGTGATTACATGATAGACTTGTACATTTCAACAGAAAAACTCATCACAAGTGGGTAGTTTAGCACAGCTTGTGATAGGCAAACTATGCTGCTTGGTCAAATAGTGTTATAATCTATGTTCATTATAGTAGTGTGTGTGTGTGTGTGTGTGTGTGTGTGTGTGTGTGTGTGCGTGCATGTGTAAGTGAATGATTGAAGTTTTTTTTTATTCATGCACTGTTCAGTGTTTGACATTATCATTTTGAATACACTTTTTGACATTGATGAGACTCTATATTTCTGTCTTAGTGGTTAACTACACTGGATAATTTTTGTATTGAAATATTGTACCAGATTAGACTTCATCCAATGTTCTTCCTTTGACATGATTTACCTAATATGTACTAAGTATATTTCTGATACATGTATATATGTTTATATTAAAAGAGAACTATTTATTGTTACCGAATCACTCCTTCCCTTGTCCTCAGTAAATCTCTGTCAACATGTACATTGTGATCTAGAGCTGCAAGCAAGTTTCTTGCCCTGTAAACAGGTGGTGTATTTGCTGAGCACTTAGATGCATACATCAATCATTCAATGTATGTTGGTGAAAAGACTCCAGGTCTGAAGTTGTCCTGAAAACAAATACACAGAACAGTATATAAGGTCTCCACTATGGAAGTGCCTATTCAAAATTGGTTGTGAGCACCATGCATACTCAACATGTTCAGCTTGACATTTCTGTGAGAATAAGAAACCACACAACAACCTTTATTGGCTTTGTTATATCACATTGATTTACAGCTAAAATAATGTAGGCTTGGTGATTCACTCATAGAAAATTATGTTTTTGATACAGAACTAGACATAGTTAAACTCTAGACTAACAATAACAGAGACAACAAACACAGTAGGTTCCTTAGTATTGCTATTCTTTCACAGTGTAGTAAAAGCAGGCTTCTAGTGAAAACATTACACATGGACTTGATGGTTTTTAATGGCTGCAGTTGTTTATTTTCTAACTGATAATCTACATTTCAACTTGACTACTTCTACATCACACTGCACAGCACCTATGTAATTATTTCTTTTACATTACAAGCTGTCTGAGGGTGTGCATTTAACAGTTATTTCACATGAGTGAAACACCAAGCCTACATCATTTTAGCTGTACTTATTGGTACATGGTACACAGAAAACATACAATTTAATTTTATTTCTTTGTTTGCTTATGGAGCATGCAATAATGGTCTAAAATTGACACAGTCAATAACTTGAAAATAGCATCAAAGGTTTAACTAGTAATGATAGCTAGAACACATGATTATTCAATACTTTCCTATCAAGCGTGTTACAGTAATGCTAAACACAATATTTTTTACAATTTTGGGATGAATTCAAGCATGTGATCACAACCTAAACACAATGATTATATCTACGTCAGTAGGGATGAAGTCAAGCATGCGATCACAGCATAAACACAAGGACTATATCAACGTTAGTAGGGTGATTTGACTACTGAATAGAGTACAGTGCCTGATGTACCTCAATAGGAATTCTGCTTTCAAAACTGAAACAAAACCACTTGTGATCTTTTTCAAAAATACATTCATTTCCATGGTTCTAACAAAGATTGGTAAAATGCCAAAAGTATGTACACTTTGATCATTGGTATCTGTCCTATACACATATTGAGAATGTGATAGGTTTCATTCATACCTTTCAATTTCTTAAAGCACTCCAGTATATTAGGATGGTGTAGTATCAAAACCCAAGTCAACATCATATCGGTGATTGAAATATAGATCACCATGAATATTACATGGTTGTCATTCCTCCAATATACTCACCCACTTCAAGTATAAGGCAGAATCAACGAATTCATTAGAAATATTGATTTCACCATTGCAGTCAGCTATTGTGCACACCGAGGAAACTCTGGCTTGAGCTGAGTAACTGCTTCAGATACACAAGGCACATAGTATCACTGAGCAAAGAATCTTTGTCCTCATCACTTTGAACATGTTGAATTCCTTGAACTTGACTTGTGTTATTAGTATTGTCAAGACTTTCATCTTTATTGTCACTTACTGTCAATATCAACATCAGCATCTTCATCATCTGGCTCTATATGTCCATCATCCCTACAAAATATTGACAATTATTATTTATCGTGTGAATCACCCTCTAACACTAACCACAGGTGCAGCGAACATGTAATTGTTTGATCCATAGATCGACTGATCGATCGTTTTATTGATTGATTTATTATTTGGTTGAATGATTGATCGATTGAATGATCAATTTTTGTGGTGCAATAAAAATTATTTTGTGTGATATTGATCAAGTCACTCATTTAGTTCTCTTTTCCTATCTGCTTTTCTCTCTTTCAGTTGTATGTAATTCTCTCTTTATTGACTAAATAAAGATGCCATATCCATTTTTCTCCTCTGATCTAAATTAAAACACCATTAATTTCATAATTGGTGAGAGATCACTCACATTAACAGTTTGCTTTATCTCTCATCTTCTGGGAGATTATCACACTAGACAAACAGTTGAAGAAGGTGCCAAAGGCAGTGTGAAAGCATACCTTGTCTCAGATGACACCCTCCCCTACAGTATATGTTGACCTTGTTACCATTGTCAAAGTGACCCATGAGCCTAGCGACTAAGAATTTAAGATAGTCATTCGCAAACATGGCCGCAACAAGAGGAGTGAACTGGTCATCAGAAGTAACACAAGCAATCATGGATAGTAAGAAGGCGTCTGATCTTGAACTGTGACTCTTAAAACGCATCAAAACATGTCGAAAATAATGATGCAGTCTAGATTGTTCAGCTAATCGATGCGTCGTCTCATCATGATATCTTTGTAGACTACCTCAAAATCTCCTACGTGTCCACATTTGTCTCCGAAAACGCATTGGCAGAATTGTAGTGAGTTTTATATCGCCACAAAACTCAATGAGTGAATTGATCAATATCCAACATAAAATAAGTCATATTGCACCACAAAGATTGATCATTCAATTGATTAATCATTCAACCAAATAATAATCAATCAACTGATTGATCAATCGATAAATTACATGCTCACTGCCCCCTACGCAGTAACAAATACATTCACTCTACTCCACCACATCACTGTATGTACATGTACACTGTCAATATCATTTCAAAAATAAATTTCATACAATGTACATATACTCACAGCATAGTTATATTGAAGCTTGGTTCATACTAGTCTGAATCTTCTTCACCGGACTCTTCTAAGTCATTACTCTCAGCATGTTTCAAACCTGTTAGTGATAAATGAAATAAAACAGATATGTAACATAATGACACATTCCTAGTACCAGTTCTTTGTATGTACAACTAGACACAACAAACTATTTGGCAAGTATAACCATGTAATCTGCAATGAATCTGATGTAACGCAAGCTTGTACATCATGTGGTAAGCAATCATGTGAGTACTTCCTCAAATGGATCAATGAATGATTCTGACATAATCTTGCACTTGCACTTTTGTGTTCGACAGGTGCTGTAGGTAAAATACAGAATTTGTGAGACATGAGGAACAGGGTAAAAATACAAAGAAGCACATCCACGTTGTATGACCAATAAATATAACATGTTCATGTTCGCTATGAATGTTAAAATAATCATTACCATTTGTATGTATTTTACCAGTATCTACAATGTACATGTATTTCCACATATGTACGATATGAAATGCAATTGATCATCATAAATTATGTACCTTTCACTTTGTGCCTGTGACTGGGAGGAAGTTGCAGTCAGGTGTACATTCTTGATGGAGGATTCACAACTGTACTACTACAGGTGATTTCTGATATAACACATTAATTCCTGACATGATAGAACCCCTGTGAAGGAAAGAAAACCAAATGTTCAATGATGCAACAAACATTGGTCAACCTGTAGTCGTGTTCACAGCTACATGTATGACTTGATCCAAATAGTCATATTAAGAATACATGTAACAGCCAGAATTTTTTTAATGCCCACATACACGTCTAAACTGCCTTCTTGCTAAATGCAAACCCACAACATGGCTAGTAAATTACTAAGAATATTAAGTCTGATAACTGTTCATGCCAGTGATATTTTGGACAAAGTGGTCTGTTATTGGTAACATGGGAAAGCAACAGAAATATTTGACAACAATACATTGTACATTTGTATGTCATATGTTATGTATAACTAGAAATCTTACCTATCAGATTCCATTGATAAAAATTTAGACACATCTGGACCACTCATTTGACCCAACATCTGCACACCTTCACCTCAGTGACCAGTTGTTGTGTTGATGTTTGAGGCACTGTGTGTCCACTTCTACAATGAGCACAAAATGCACACACTATAATAATAGTAATATTGTTGGAAGCCAATTCAAAAATGAAATATGTCTATTTTTTTAAAATGTAGAGTATAATGTACACATTAACAATGATAAAAAGATATCAATATGGTTTGAAAGAAACTGTACATGATTTGCAAAAATGTAAAAACAAATTCAATATTACATTGTATTTACTCTAATGTTCTGAGTGCCATAGCTTTGTGTAAATACAAAAAGTTAGTAAGATATCCGAGTCAGCAATATTTATAAAATGTGATTGATAAAAATAAAACATTAAATTACATGTAAAGAAATGTTTTCCTCACTTTACAATATATTGCTGGTTGCTTCTGAATACAATAAACATACTGTTCATACAGTTATTAAAAACTGTGCATGGTTTTATTAAACTACATGGTTGTAACTTTCAGTTTTATGCATAGAATAATGGTTAGATAATAAATGGCAGAATAGTTTGTGTAATAATTTAAAATCAAAATTATGATTCATATTCTCTATACATACTTGATCTGTTGAAATTGGCCAACTCTTCCTGTAGTAGCTTGGGAAGTACTGGCTACTGGCTGTGATGTATCTTTTCCCTCAGCAAGTACTCTGCCTTTACTGGGTTGATGATCATAGTACCTGTGTAAAATTGGAAACATTCACAATAATACATTAGACATTTAGAAAAACAAAACCCCAAAAAACAGAAAATATTGAAATGTTTAGGGAAGGAAAATAAGCACATATACCAACGTTAGACTCGTAATTTTCAAAACTAACATTTACGTGTAGCTCTAGAGTGGTGTCAAGTAAACACACCAAAATTACCTTCTTCCAGAATTTGAGTTTTGGAGTATTAAAAACTGTAGTGATAGCAAAATATTGGTGCACTAATATGTAATACTACATTTTTTGTATTTCTAAAACTCAAAGTTATTGTTCATATAAGACATCAATGTATGCTATAGTATTGTACTATGATCAACATAAGAATAGTACACTACAATGGTGGTTGTTGTCTTTATCATTCTTACAAGCTATACTAGCAAGATGGAACATCAACTCTACCGTACATACAACTGTGAGAATGCAGTATTGTCCATTGTGGTTTGGACAGCCTGTCACCAATTTTACCACAATTAGTAGTTACATAAACAACCGGTCATCATTTTACAAAGACAAAACATCACAGGTTTGCAGCTGTGTGTATTTTAGTCGTACTATAACTACTACTAAAAGTATACGAGCGTTATAGCGCCATGCTTTCGCCAATGTCATAAACATAAATATGGTGTCACAAACAAACAAATATTCATGCTTTTTCGCCAATGTCATAAACGTAAATGTGGTGTCACAAACAAACAACTATTCACTGTATCTGCGTTAAAGATTTCAATTCTAAAATACTCTTGCATGTGAGTGATATACTCGCTAAATTTCAACAAATGCATCAATACACGAATGTAAACACAACTCAGCTGTTCATGTGTCATTCACAGATAGGAAATGCGTATGTACTTACTTACCAGTCTAAAACTTAGAAACTCCGCGACTTTCCAGTGAAATTGTAGCGAATTTGCTTCTTTCAGTGCTTTCCAGCGGTCGATCTGTCCAAATATATTTATTTTGCCGATGGACGATTTTGTTTTCCTTCGTTTCCTGGCTGAATCCGTAAGAGTTGGACGACCTTGCATCTGTACTGTTGGTGTCCGCCATGTTGAAGAGGTCGTAGTGAGTGCGCATGCGCATAATTGCGTTCAAACCAAAACCGTTAGGTGACCGGGTCAAATTCTCGCGTTTGAACATCGACGTTACTGGTTTGAACGGGGTCAGGGGTCGATTAAAAAAACGTACCATTTAATCAGATATCGTATCACAGCAGTTTATTGCGTACAGGTTTGCCAGTGACTAACCGCTGTTTAGACAAGTTACAGTAAGTGGTATAATATAAGTAACCTTTAAAAAGGAAACAAAAATGCAAAGAAATACGCAAAAGTTGCAGACCATGTCCCTTTAATATAAACACCTGTACTTGAAGCATGTAAAGTAAATATGGCAATTTGGATAATATAGGGCAGATGACAGACACATGATGATGTTCTGATAATTGCTGTTATGTGTAACGATATATCTCGCATCATCATGGGGAGTGATTTTCATGATGTGATAATCCAAGAAAGTTTAAAACTTACATTTATCAGCTTCAGCCTTGCATATTGACATCTGCCAATCACAGTTCCCTTTAGACAATTCACTAAATTCTCTGTAACATGAAATCGACCAGAATTACGCCAATAACTGTGTAAGGCTTTAGTGTATTTGATTGTATTTTATAACCACTGTCAGCCCACAGGCTGTCTTGATTGATGACATAGATGCTAATAGTGGCAGTTAGACCTCCGTTCCTTCTAAAACATTTACATAAAAGAAATTTTACCGTAGTTACATTGTTAGATGAGAAATATTCCATAAAGTGAAATTCAGTATGGAAACTGTAAATAATATATTCAAGTACAAGAAACTGATTCTATAATTTAAATTAATGGGTATTAAGGGTTATCACTTAAAATAGCAAAATGTCACCTGCATTGAAAACTTGTTGTTATACCATATATGGTAATGCTATTATACTTCTCTGCACGTCATAACACATCTTTGTCTCCCTTGGCTATCAATACTAATCACCTATTTCTAATAGCAATCTTCTTTTAATATCTCAATTGTACTTGTGGTAATGTATAATAATAATATAGTTGCTTTATAATGATTATTCGTAAAAATATGCTTGGGCTCAAATCCTTTCAGCAAAGTCCAAAATTGTAAACACTATTTTTTTTTTGTTAATGCAGACTGTATCAACCATTGATTATTTGCATGGGTGAATGTGTATACAGTGTTGGTACTTGCAGTGCAGTACCTAAATCATTATTGCATACATGTACCTGTATACAAGTGAACGCACAATTACTCATGCCACAAAATCACATCAATTCAGTTATAATTTTTACAAAAGTTGCTCTTTAGCTAAAAACATATACACTGCAGAACTCCATGATGCGTGAGTGTCAATGTCGGTAGTAGGGTATTTGCACTCGTACTGTTGATATTTTCGGCTGAACTTTCACGCAGTCACGCTAATACCCCAAGTAGGCCACATAACAATCATGCATCATAGGTTCCATCTAATTAATGGTATTTAAATTGACAATGTCAGTGGCTGAACTTTAATATACAAGGAAGAGTGTGGTGATTCAAAATATATAGTCTTGAGGCTATCTGTGGCTTTCAATCTCTTCCCATGTCTCAGTCAATGAGGAACTGAGATGAAATTTCAAATTCAAAGGAAGCCAGCCACACAGTCATTAACATCATGTCTTTGTTAATCAATCACAGAATTCTGCCCAATAATGATAAGTTAGTGGCTATTGGTGGCAGTTACGTAATGTCCAAATGTGGTATATTTTTTGTGATATCAGGATGCTTCTTATACATCATTTTTACAGTTAGAGGTTTATTCATTTGCACAAACAACTTTTGGTTCATAATTTCTCATTAAGCTAGACAGGGTAGAGATAAGATCTTGAGATTTGAAGCCATTGATAGCCTCTAGACTACAAAATATATGATTTGTGCACAAGATAATTTCTTAAAAGTCAAAATATTGGCTCTCATTTGAGACTTACATCGATATCTTATCAAAATGGGATCAGTATTTAATAATGCCTACAATCTTGATATATGCTTGTCCAAATTTGGTGAATAACCCCAAAATTATGTGCAACCTTGATACGTGTTTGACCATATTTTCTGGATGCGTCCAAAATGTTTCAATATTAAACTCTGTGCAATTAGTACCTATTGTCTACATATATGTACATTCATTACCATATTTTATCAATACGTCCGTAAGAGTCCTCTCTCCTACTCCCAGAACAGTATCTATAGTACATCTCTAAAAATATCTCATCCTCCCATAACAGTATGGCTACTAGAGTCACATTCACAGACACCAGAATACAAAAACTGCACATGTACAAATGGTAATAATGTCTGTAAATGAGTATGCTCACGCCCTTTCAGATGTTGTATTAGTCTAATATTATATGTTATATCCTTGAATATAATTCTGAGCACACCACTGTACACATAATTAGTAGATGAAGATCAAAGGACCTTACACTTTTGATTAAAACGTGATGTTGTAATTGTGGGCATCGTAGAAGAGAAAATCATTACTTTATAGAATATTGGTACATATGGTAATAATGTATGCAAATGAGAGCACCCACTGTCTCGGAAAGTTATCGACTAATCAGTGATAATCCACATTTTCTCCTGCATTGTCATGTTGTCATGGACAAGCAGTCATATGAAAGATCAGACAATACTTTGCTTTGTTCTCACATTAATTTCAAGAACTATTGTTCTCATAATTTTACACTGACATAAAAAAACCAATAGCCTAGAAATTCAAGTTAACAAATGTGGTCACATTTCTCAAAAGTTTTTTCAGAAATGCAGCCTCCAGTTATCTGTGGGGGTGATGAAGGGGCCAAACGTCATTGTCTAGTACTGTAGGGGTGAAAGTAGATATGTGTTTTGTGATGTTCAATGAAAATATGATGAATATCACACATATGACAGCACTTGATTGGAGTGTTGCAAGAATACATCTTCTTGTTTACTTTAACCAAATCAATTACCGAAAATTTGCTTCCTTCAACAATACAGTAATACAATGCAGTAACATGAATTTTTCTGTACATATATTGTAAATGCTATTGGCAAATTAGTATCTGCTAGACCCCTTAGGCTGTTCTGCTCACTTCAAAAGCGACCGAACGTTGCCTAACCCTAACCGGTGCCCAAACAGAATTACTCATCACCTTTAAGCTTTATTCGGCAACCCTAAAGTGCAGATCTAAGTCCTTACTACAAGACCACCCGGCAAATAGGAAATGCATTTTTGTGAATATCGCAAATTGAGCTATGTCACTTAACAAGCCATCATCTATGAAGCATAACAAGCATACAGAAAACAATTTATCAAATGATGTTAGTTTTTGATTTTGCTTTATTTTTGACCAATAGATTGTTATTTTATGCCAGAGTTTCGCTATGCTCAATGTAGTGAAGGTAAATTTGATAAAAAATGACATTTTGGCATACATTATACCATAGTTTCGGTAGTGGTACTATATAGCATATTCTATGTACTTACCAGGTATAAGAAATACTCTACATTTAGTAATACCTACCTATTTGAAATACCTTTAGGAATGGCATTTTAGAGCAGTAAATCATCTTCTTTCTAAGCATCTTCAGTATTTTAGTACACTTTCTCTGGAAAGATTCCCCTTGTAAGCTGCAACATAAAACAAATTGAGACTTCAGTGATTACACAAAATATATGTAGTTAGAGCTGATGTCAAAACACTGTGTAACAAAAACCAAATTACTGACCCATTGTAATGATTTTAATATTGCCATTGCCAAAGTGTATGTAGGTGCTTTTTTAGTGACTATTTTATATATTTGTGTTTGCTGAAGATTACTACCTGGTTCAAGCTCCACACAAAAAGACAGTAATAATGAACCTAAGACATTTAGTACTTCAGAGGATTTATATGTTTTCCTGTTATGAAATGAGCTCTCTTGTTATCTCTATTGGTTCATCTATTGTGCAGTGTTATTTTGCATTATCATATCTCCAGTTCTTACAAAAGTACTGATCAACATATGTCTTCAGTGATAATAGGCAAATTATGATTTTTTTTTGCGAAACTATCAAGAATTCTAGATAAAGAGAAGATCGCATAAAGCTAAATGGTAGGGAAGTGTGCATTGGTGGACAAGCAATCTAGAAGGTAATTTAAAGTGATGAGTTTTCCCTAGCTAACATGCTAACAGTCTTCTTCCCTTTTTTCACGGTTTCCTAGGAGACGGCCAACAGGAAACAGACTGAACTGCAGCAGTTGTTGGAAGAACATTCTCAGCTTGTGTCACAAATTGATGACATGGAAAAACATCATGGTGAAACAGCTGAAAATGAAGAATCAGTCACAGATGACGGATAGAAGAATAGGGATTTTGATATGACATTGAAGTCAGTACTAGGCCATGTGTTTATTAGTGTGCTCTCTCTACTGACAGTATCAGTGTGAATATTAACTATGCAAGTAGTGTACAAAAGACTTATCTTATCACTATCATATTTAATAAAAATAATCAATTTGTGATCAATAGAAAGTCTGATTTATTTTTTTTTAGAGAAGACTTAATAAATAAGCTTTAATGCCAAATTAATTTTGGGCAGTGTGATACTAAATCGCCAAATTAATTTTGGGCAGTGTGATACTAAATTGCCAAATGAGAATACTTTGAGGATTTTGTGCTAGTGTCTAGATTCAGAATTATTTTATATATTATATTAAATGATATTAATTTAACACATCATGTTTTTCGTTTTTAAAGAGAAAAAACATGACATATTTAAAACTCACATTGTTATATGAATCTCTTTGTTACACGTACATTAGAAATTCGAAAATCAATTTTTTTTGTATTTAAAGAAATAACAATTTGAACACACTATAGGCTGTGATTACCATGACGACATACTGTTGCCTAGACAACACAAGTGATACCTTTAAGATGGAACACCTTCGATTGATTATTCTCTTAAAGCTTATTCATGTGCAGTCAATATTATCTATTTTGACAAAGTACGTTTTCCATTTGAAACCCAAGTAGTGAGTGCATGGATGCAGAAACAGGAAAGCTTCAATGTCACAGCAAATATGAAAAAGAAAATGAGACTGCACAAGGTTAAACACCAATCAAATGGTTTCATAGCAGCATCACAACAGTCGTCACAGAGGAAGGTCCATCTTTTCATTTACATTTTTCTTGGGACAGTTCAAAAAAACATCATGAAATATGATCATCACACAATAGGAACTTGATGAACGTGTATGGTTGAAATTGTTCAGAATATGAATGAATGAGAAACATATTTATATTCATAGCCAATCAAGTCATACTTGTTCACAACAGATGGGAGTTGGTACACATTAAATCTAACCCCCAGGCTATTTGACAACCTATCGATCTACTGTGTACAGTTGAAGGATACTAGCTTTTTCCAACTTACTGAAATATTTTGTTACAGTAAATTTTGTTAAACTTGAACCGTGATGTGTAGCATTACTTGATTGATTTGTAGTGTTTTATTTTGTGAAAATTGCCACGTTCATTACAGATCTGTGCTAGTGATAAATTTTCCCCAAAGCATAGTTTGTAGTTGGCTTCCAGAGTTCATAGGACTATTTGAACGAAAAGTTTAAATCTACCCAGGACAAACCTAATTGTCCTGTTGCCTGTTCTAGGACACATCACATCTCCCCATATAGTGACATGTATACTGTACACAGTGTGCATGTACAATCATGCATATCTTCTACTCAGAAGACGGAGAAGGGATGGGGCGTTGTTGTCACCTGACAGTACCCCTGATTTATGCAAACTGTTTTGAATTTATTATATAGGTCGACATGTTTTTCCATAGTGTACTGATGAAAATGTTAATTCAAGTGTAATATAAGCCAAAATGTAACCACAGAGGTAACATCCACTCAGGAAGTGCATCCGGGAATCAGAAAATAAGCAACTTACAACAACTGGAATCACCATAGAGTGCTACAACCAGTAATAAGGATTGTCAAGATTCAAATTTAAATGAGGAGTGTGCTCTTTTGTACCATTTTGTGTTTATCTATTTACCAGAAAATGTTGTCACCTAGTTTATTGGTTAGAATAAATAACTTTATGATATGAAATACAAAACTGGATCACAAGGTTGTACCATTGACAGCGGAGAGAAATCACTTGTCGATGGTTGCATGATGTGCTCCATTAAAATCATATTTTTGTAGAAAATTAAAATATCAACACACGTATCATATCATGTCAGTTTCAATATCTTGCAGGTAAATACAACAATGTATTACTCAAGAATTTATATAAATAGTATGTGCATATTTCTGCCAAAATCGTCCAGTGAAACGCTTCCTTATTTTTAGGGAACACACGTATGCATTTTACCTGTCAGCTAAATACATTAATTAGGGGAGAACTGGGCATGCATTGCAGCACACTCTGACCTAACAGAAAATAGTGCTGTAATACAAGAATGTAAAACAAATTCCTTGAAATCAGAGCCAGGTAACTATTAAATGTGATGAAATCTGATCCAACCTTATTTGCCAACTGTTCAGGAGCACATACAAATTATGTGCTGAAATAACTTTTGCCAAAAGATGATGAGACTCCACCGTAATGCAGTGGTGTAGAACATTTTGTTTGGAAGCCAACTTTTTACATTTTTTTCAGTCAGTGCAATGAAGGGTTCATTTATGTATTAATGTAGAGTTTTTTGTGTCAATAACAACTTTCTTGATTGTTTGAAGATTTCATTTTATTTGTTCCCTAGGTTTGACATTTATATCTCACGATACCATGACAGCAGTTCAATTCTCATTTGCTGTTTGATATTTGAATTCACTTTGCGATATTTGAAATCACTGAACCTGAAGTACCACTATCCGTCCAACTAAAACACATTTGAAAATTTCTCCTTATATATTATTAATAGATTGCTAGTATGTGATCTTGACAAAGTGGATGGTGCTTGTATTGCTTTCCTCACCATACACTATGTGTGCCTAGTTTTCCGGACAAACTTAAAATGGATGATTACAAGTTTTACCATTACCTAATCTCCTACATTTTAACCAAATTGTGATATAAGTTTGGTGTTTGTGTTTTGCGGAAAAGAGGAATGCTTGAATGGTTCCTTTACCATATACCAACAATGTGTCTTGAAATAATAATTTATAGTTTTAAAGAAATTTATGTAATCAAAACTAGAATGTGTTACCACTAGCATATTTTTTAAAGAATGTAATAAAGTATTACAAACATTTCACAATACATGTCTTGAATACATTTTCCAGTATGTAACCATGACAATGTTTCATTGATTGATATGATAAATTGAATGTTTTTGACAATTGTTACAAATTTTAAGACAAATTGAAAGATTGTACAGAAGGTGTATAGTTTTCACATCAACCCCAAGTGACTAGTAATGTGTATAATTGATCGTAATAGTAGTCAATGATAAATTGTCAATGTCATGTGAGAGATTCTGGTGTTTGACCGAGAACTATGGTCATGTGAGACATTCTGAAGTTTGCTGTAGGAGTACTGTCATGTGAGAGTTTCTGATGTTGTACCCAAGGAAGAGTATGGCCATGTGAGAGATTATGGTGTTTGATCTTGGAGTATGGTCATTGAGACTTTCTGATGTTTGATCTATGAATATGGTCATGTGAGATATTCTGATGTTTGATCTAGGAATATGGTCAACCATTATTCTTCAAGGTGCAAATGTCATGTGAGAATGGTTGTGATACTCTCTGGGAACATTTACAGAGAATTGGAAGAACTTGTCCTGTTACTGTGGACTGGGCAGAAATAGTAGATGAGGCAACAGATATATTGTGTTATTACGTAAAGAATATCAGGAATTGCTGCTATTTTGAATTGGTCAAGTTTTCCATCTGTTGACTACAAAGTCTTCTGGAAATGCAATTGTATAGTGATCTGTAGTGCCTTTTTATGCACTAATTTTTGTATTTCATCTAATAAAAGCTTAACTTGTCAACAAAGTAAGGAGTCACTGAACAGTTTCATCATAGTTTGCTTTTATATATTCATAATGGGTATAAACGTGCCTGTGACCCAAGCTTTGACGTGTTCTTATCTTTCACATTTTTAGCCCCAATTGCCATAGTTAAGAGGGGTGGGCTCCTACCCTGGGTCCCATGTGTCTGTCTTCCCACTCATCCCTTCATCTGTCCATCCACCCATGTTCATCTATATCTCGAACATTTATTGGCCAATTTCAACCAAACCTTCGACAAGTGTCAGATACTATAGTCACCATGTATAGTGCACATCGCCTTCATGATAACAGCAAAATGGCATCTACATTTTGTCATAAAAATTGACATATTGCAATTAACACTGGGAGCTTAAATACTAGACTTTATTCAAACGTCTACACTCATGTTATCAATGGCAAGCTTTCTTATGAGATTTTGACATCGACCTCTGTTCAAAATATATGTTCAAAGTATGTACTTGTATGTACACTAGCTCTGACATACATGGACCAGTTTCAACCAAACCTGGCGCAAATGTCAGATACTGTAGTCCAATTGTGCACATCACTTTGACTGAATGGCAACCATAGTTGTAAAAAAATCATAATACGAATTAGATAACATGGTGGAGATTATGTGTTTGACGAAGGACGAAGATTTAGTAAGCTTATTTCAGATTGATAATGTTAACATTTCCATGTATTGATTGGGAGTAGATCGGTAGTGCAGTTGCCGCTGTCATGTGTTCGTTTCCGATTGAATGATAAACAATGTCACACCATTTGGTACAGACTTACAGACATTCTTTGTCACCCGCTAGATATTAAAAGCATTTTCTCATCAATAATTATTTTAATAAAACTGATTTTTACTGTTCATTGTTTTATTTCTTAATCCATTTATCCATACTTCTTTTCATGTATTTGTTTATTCTGCTGCCTAGAGACATGTCGATGGGGCTATACATTCGTACTTCTCAATTATATCCTTCAAGATTTCAGTTTGAGAAGATACTTCCGATATCATGACACCAATCAATTAAGAAGCCCTTGGATTATGTTCTCCGATTACTAGTATACTCGTGAAGTATGCTATCAAAGATAAATGGAGAGTAAAATACATGTTACTTCTTGTTTTCAAGTCGGGTTTTTCATGACACACACACACACACACACACGGTACACACACACACACACACACACACACACACACATGGTATACATACATACATACATACATACATACATACGTACGTACGTACATACATACATACATACGTACGTACGTACGTACGTACGTACGTACATACGTACATACATACATACATACATACATACATACATACATACATACATACATACATACATACATACATAAACTATCAGTCAAGAAGTAAATAATGCAAAGGTCCAATAATAAACCTTCAAATGTCTGGATTTCGCAAATCACATTAACACCTAAACCCCCACCCCACTTCTATCATCCCCAGTATCGACACCTTATTCGAGCGGCAAGGACACTACGTCACTGTTTCTATGACAACAGTTCACTACAGGATCTATGGTTTAACATACATCACAGTTCTTGTACATTTATAACATTCCTCGTTCTTTACGAGGGATTTCGTACATCATACCCCGCACCGTCTATTTCCCATTGTTTGTCATTACTTGTAACGTCAGTCGTTACTATGGAAACATTTCGCACGCAGCCTTCATTAATGAAGCCAATATATTCATTTGATGACGTCAATTGTTATGCAAAATACCTTGGTTTCGCCGTAACAACACACACGAAATAATTGAAAAATAAGATATTGGGCAATTACCTGTATATGTGTATGAGTATGAAAAAAAGACACGATATAAAGAATAGAACACACTGAAATTTAACGCGTGTGAATATTAGTCTTTTCGACAATAATGCACGTAATATTTTGTTCAACATGGTTTCGTATTGACAAGAGAGTAGTTTACCTATTTCCTCGACTCTTTTAGATTTTGACTCGCAAAGATCTAACCCCACCCTGTTCCCTGATTATCAATGAGAGAAACGTTACTCCAAAATTCCGGTTTGATACCGTAAGTCATGTTTGTCCAGTTCATTAAGGATGAAACATCGCTTGACCGTAATAGTGCTGTTTAATATAATTGATAGCTTTGCCTGAACAAACAATGCGACTGCTATATACATCGGCAATACTTCGAAAGACAATTAACCGCCATATTTGGATGATATCGTGACGTCACTAATTTCCATATATGAATAATTTAAACATGCAAATTCCATACATATATTCCTCTCGCTCAACCTTTGCACTAGTACATCACTATACTGTAAGCTATAGCTATTTTAAATAATATATAATGCGAAAATTTGCATTCGTCTGACTGAATTAATAATTCATGTCTTTCTTGTGAATCACTCTAGGAAAGAACCTGAGCGCGAGAGTACGTACGAGCTACAGTAATAGAAAGCAGTATTGCTAATTTTTTGGAGGTTTTTACAGATTCTTTTCTAAAATTCTACACGACATTTCGACCCATGAGTAGCTGAGGCCAATTTCGGTACTTCTCTCTTTTTCTCCTGAAGAGCTCGATTTCAAATCCCCTCTATTCTATCGTCTATCCAGACGATGGTTGAAGCCTCCAGATTGCCAGTGTGTTTACTGGTGTGTTTTGCCGTGTGTATAGTCCATGTCTATTCTGCAAAAATATACAGTAATGATTTCATAGTAGAGTTGTTGAAGAACGGTGCGGATGACGACCCGAGACATATAGCTTTAAGAAATGGATTTATTTATAAACGATCGGTAAGGAAATTTTTTATATTTTTTTTTTAAATCTTTCCTTCGACTTTTAAATATATCACATACCATGTACGAAAAAAGTAGGCAAGGGGAAGTGGAGACGCATAGTCGGGTGCAGGTGTTCAAGACGGATATCAGGGATTATGTCAGAAAGGTTTTTTTTTGAAAATTTCACCTACGTATCAGCGAGTGTCAAAATATAACCACCTTCCACGAGATTTTATATCGTATGTCCTTTAACAGTACGCAGATGAACACAGGTATGAAAATATAGCGGTCAAAAATTTGAACACTAAAACGTTACAAGAAATTCATTATTCAGGGAAAGAGAAATGGGATTGTCTGTGAACAATACTTGAAGATTTTGGTATAGTCTTTATATATCTTTTCATATGTCTTTGTATGTATTATTTCCTGTACGCAGCGACTACCGTTTCAGATAGCTTTCAGGATACCTGTCGATCAATACACGCTGTACGTCAATCCTACAGTCACAATGGAAGTAGGCGAAAACAATACTACACGGAAAATTGTCAAAAATGATTCACTTGTATTTAGAACGACGCCGGAGTCCACACACATAGTTTATACATGTATAGGATTAATTCTATAATACTTCTGATTGTAATAATCTCTACGTTGTCGACGTCGTAGAAATATTTAGATCGATATGCCTTCTTGATGTGGCTGTAAGCTGTATGTGTAGGCGTTGAAGCGCTGCATGCATTTCACACAGAGACTCTAGACGCCTCTTAGAAGAAAAACACACAGCATACTAGTAGCAGTGGCGATGTTGACTAAAATTCTCAGAATTTGAATCATATTGATGACTTTTCTTTTTTATGATCATTTATGAATGATTAAGCTTATTTTAAGGGCTAACATTCTTTGATTTAACAAAACAGTAAATTGACGATATAGTGGTGACCTTTCAGATCGATGACTTGACCCAAAGAGGACTGCCTGCTCTGGGCCTCTTCCTTTAAGCGGCGTTCCTCACAAAGACTAATTTTCTTGACGTATAGCCGGTAATTCATTTCATAGAACACCTGAATCGTTCAGCGCCTCTCATGTCAAATCAGGCCCCGCGTTTGTTTACATTAGAAGTCCTTATTTTGAGTACGTATTCGTTGCTGTTTCAGTATATCGAGCATTTCATGTTCATTATTTTCGAGGCATTTTCGACCAAATGTAGAATTGTGTCAATGTCTATAACAATCTTATAAACAAAATCTTGTGTATGTATGATATTCCTAACAAATGTAAGGCTGAGAAGACATCCTGCTTCAACTACACAAAAAAGGGAAATGGCACTTGTAACCTAAATGTGCCTACATCTGGTTGAATATTTCCCCGGCATAAGACCATTAATGGCAGAAGCACACAGCTACCGTACGAGTTTATTTTATCGATGTTTGAGGTTTTGTCTATTAAATTTCTCATGAGCAGTGTAGTTTTCTGTATTCCACGACCCGAGGGATGGCCTATGACGTCATCAAACCAACTGACTGATGTCAATTCAACAAAGAGAGTGTGTCATACTCGCCTCTAACATAATTATCATTTCCATATTACTCTTATTAGATACAATATCATGTGTGAAGTTGTTAATTACCCTATAATTGAAGCGTTCCACTTATTATTTGGTTAACACGTACGTAGGCCAAATCGCAATTTATGCTACTACAAAGAAACAGCCTAGGTCTTCCCTTTCGGAAAGACACGGTTAGGAACCGAATTTCATTCTCTGTCTAGTCTTTCATTTCTTTTTCTTTTTCTTAAAGAGAACGTGTTATCAAAAATTACCTCACCAAAGCTGCACTTACAACTTTGTCACAACTTTGAATAAGATAGAG